>NW_025745807.1:10000-335074 GCF_021184085.1 Oncorhynchus gorbuscha | reverse complement strand
GATTTTAACCACTTCCGGTTGGTCCAGGAAGCTTAGAATCAACACAGGTAGACCTCATACTGGCCTGATGGACTGTTACCAAAGACAGGTTCATACGGCATTCATAACCCATATAGACTTCAGGTTGAATTTAGGGGTAAAGGCAATGTATTCCTATGGGGAGAGAAGTCAATGCAAACTCTTTGAAGTAAACACCTTATTTTAACTATTAAGGGTTAATGCCACACGGTCAACGTTAGGCTTGCACGGATCGGAAGGACCTTAGGAACATACCTGAGGTCGAATTGTGCTTCTCACCCTAACGGTTCTCTCACTGTCACCCAAAAGCAAATGACGTTGTGGGGCAGGCTTCATTTTGGGCCTAATTTTCTAATGGTCGCTGCGCTTAGACCGAGCGAGCTACGGTCAAGCGGGATATCTCGTTGAACTCGGCACGACCTAGAGATTATGTTTATGCCATTGCCTGCTCTCTGTGTCTTTGAGAACCACACTTTTTCACTCCATCCTTGCTGTGTGTGCGTGTGAGAGCTTTTCTTTGACATCTGTTGGGAGAAATGACTGATTTACAGTTCATGAGGGTTACCTAGTCACACATATGAAGTTTTGAAAAGATCTGACCTTTTTAACCCTTGGAAACTGCCACTGTGACACCATTAAAGGCACTTCCGGTTGGCACAGGAAGCTATAAGTAAACCCATGTCTTGATTGACATAGAAACTTACAGAATCCTGAGTTTTAAGTCTTTAAGTTAAGAATTGACTGATCTACGATCTACACAGTGTTGAATGCAGTCATTTTCACCTTTGAAGGTTATGTACATCAAAACTCCTTTTGGGTCAATTTAACCACTTCCGGTTGATCCAGGAAGCTTAGAATCGACACAGGTAGACCTCATAGTGGTCTGATGGACTGTCATAGAAGACAGGTTCATTAGGCATTCATAACCCACATAGGCTTCAGGTTGAATTTAGAGGTGCAGGCAATGTATTCCTATGGGGAGAGAAGTCAATGCAAACTCTTTGATGTAAACACCTTCTTTTAGCTGTTAAGGGTTAATGCCACAGGGTCAAGGTTAGGCTTGCACGGATCGGGAGGACCTTAGGAACGTACCTGAGGTCGAATTGTGCTTCTCACCCTAACGGTTCTCTCACTGTCACCCAAAAGCAAATGACATTGAGGGCCAGACTTCCTTTTGCGCCTTCTTTTTTTCAAGGTCAGCGAGCTACGGTCAAGCGGGCGTCTCGTTGAACTCGGCACAGCCTGGAGACTATGGTGATGCCATTTTTTGTGTTGATTTCAGAATGCCATTTTGGTGATGGTCCCTCTCCATTTAAACATATTGCAAATGTACAAAAGTCAACTAGCAAGTCAGTGTCCATCAGTCAATTAGATGTCATTTTGACACCAAACTGATACCAATTGACACCAAACCCACTTTTTCCAACTCATTTAGAAGCCAACTATCATATATGTCAGAGCAGGCCCATAATTCACAGCACCTTTAGTTTAAAACATAATAAAAATATAAAACACATAGTTAAGTTCTAGCTGCGGGTCCAGGTCGGACATTATGTGAAGGCCTATGTGAGGCGACCCCGAATCCCGAGTTTCGGCTCGATAGGTCCTTCGGTGCCCGAGTAAAACCCTAATTGGTGCTGAAAATCCACTTTTTTCCATGCCTTGCTATGGGGTCCTTGAATGAGCTATCGGACCGAAACGTTGGGGTCCGTCTCTATGGGCCGAGCCGGTTTCAATGCACCTAGTCTTGTGTCTCTGAGACTTTTCTAAATGTCGCCATTTTCGTAATGGTCAAAATGAATTGAAGTCATTGCAAATGTACGAGGCTATTTCTCGGTCCGAGAACCTTCTAGAGCCACCTAACTCACCACGCACTATCGACCCGAGGTCTAGAACAGGTTTCTAAAGTTTCGGAACTCTAGGTCTGACGGTTCTTTTTTAGCTCGAACAAAGCTAACTATTGGAGGCACTGTCTGTCTCTACAAACCCCAATACGTCCCTCCTTCCAAGTTGTGTGTCTGTGTGATTTAGTTTTCCTTTGAAATTTTATGGGAAAAATGACTGATTTACAGTTCATGGGGGTTGCCTAATCACACATATGAAGTTTTGGACAGATCTGACTTTTTTAACCCCTCGAAACAGCCCCTGAGACACCAATTAAGGCACTTCCGGTTGGCACAGGAAGCTATAAGTCAACACATATCCTCACTGGGCTATGCTTTTACAGAATCCTGAGTTTTAAGTCCTTACGTTAAGAATTGACTGATTTACACAGGGTTGAATGCACTGTCTATCAAACTGCAGGCAGGTAATGGAAAAACACTTTTAGGGTGTTTTTAACCACTTCCGGTTGGTCCAGGAAGCTTAGAATCAACACAGGTAGACCTCATACTGGCCTGATGGACTGTTACCAAAGACAGGTTCATACGGCATTCATAACCCATATAGACTTCAGGTTGAATTTAGGGGTGCAGGCAATGTATTCCTATGGGGAGAGAAGTCAATGCAAACTCTTTGAAGTAAACACCTTCTTTTAACTATTAAGGGTTAATGCCACACGGTCAACGTTAGGCTTGCACGGATCAGGAGGACCTTAGGAACATACCTGAGGTCGAATTGTGCTTCTCACCCTAACGGTTCTCTCACTGTCACCCAAAAGCAAATGACGTTGTGGGGCAGGCTTCATTTTGGGCCTAATTTTCTAATGGTTGCTGCGCTTAGACCGAGCGAGCTACGTTCAAGCGGGATATCTCGTTGAACTCGGCACGGCCTAGAGATTATGTTTATGCCATTGCCTGCTCTCTGTGTCTTTGAGAACCACACTTTTCACTCCATCCTTGCTGTGTGTGCGTGTGAGAGCTTTTCTTTGACATCTGTTGGGAGAAATGACTGATTTACAGTTCATGAGGGTTAACTAGTCACACATATGAAGTTTTGAAAAGATCTGACCTTTTTAACCCATGGAAACTGCCACTGTGACACCATTAAAGGCACTTCCGGTTGGCACAGGAAGCTATAAATAAACCCATATCATGATTGGGGTATGCCTTTACATAATCCTGAGTTTTAAGTCTTTACGTTAAGAACTGAGTTATTTACGGAGGGTTTAGTGAGTGTGTGTTATTTCAGAAAATCATAGAAAATCACAGAAATCTCGCAGAGCTCCGCAGCACACTTTAAAAAGATTCGTAAGAACACCCTGCAACTGGATCTGTAACCGTTGAAAAACAAAACACCTATACGTGAACATCACCAAGGTGTCGTTGTACGATTTATCTTAAATGACGATAGATAAATGGCTGGTTCTTTTTTTATTGACACCGGAGGCTCCTTGACTTTGACGTGAAGTGGAAAAATCATTTCTCTATTTTCATTTTGTACCTTTAATGGCCATAACTCAAAAACCGTTGAGGCCTAGACGCCATGTTGTTCGGGGCCAACTGCCCATTATGCCGCCCCTACGCTCACCGAGTTTCGGCTTCTAAATATTTTCAGTTTTCGAGATAAGGCCAAGTCGTGAATCGTGATGTTTTGTCCAATAGCAATATGATTGCTTATGCCCTCTTGTGGGAATTTCCGGGACAGCGGAAAAATGACCTACCTAAATCTTATTATTTTTGTAAAACGGAAACCGAATGTCCGACAAAGTTCATTTGATGACTTCCTGGTAGGTCCGGCCCTGCCGCTCGGCCCGAAGCCGTCCGCGAATTTTAGAAACGATTTCGGACGTCTAGTAAGGGACCGTACATTTGCAATATGGACTTTCTCACTAACCATACAGGTACTGCCGAAATCTTCCCTTAAGGTATGTAATACCTACGTGGCAAATGAGCTTAAAAAACTGTAGTTGCTGTATCGAAACCCTTGAATGAAATCTATGAAAGTTAGGCAGAGCAATGGCAGGGCCATGTGTCGATCCAATCGAGACATTTAACAAATCTGTTGTCAGGCCGAGTTGCCTCAAATGCTTGATGCGGTGTGTTGAGGTGTCGGTTCAAATCCCACCATTGAGGTTGCCCTTGGAAAAGCTATTCTTCAATACATGAATCTTATCAGTTTCTCTAGGATTGTGGAGGGATTCTATATTCATGTGGGGCCATGCAAGAGAGGAAGTATGTTTTGTGAAGAGGTTGGTGTTTTGATCCACACATGTAGTTCATCGCCTTCACCACTAAGATACCAATTCCTGTGCTCTCGCGGTGGCAGTCGGCCATCTTACCAGTGTTTGTGAAAGTCAAAATCTTCCAATGCCATAATAAAGTACAGAATTGTACTGGTTACACGATGAGGATGGGATTCGAACCCATGCATGCAGATTAGCAGTCAGCGCCTTAACCACTCGGCCACCTCATCATGTAATACCTAAGTGGCAAATGAGCTTAAAAACTGTAGTTGCTGTATCGAAACCCTTGAATGAAATCTATGAAAGTTAGGCAGAGCAATGGCAGGGCCATGTGTCGATCCCAATCGAGACATTTAACAAATCTGTTGTCAGGCCGAGTTGCCTCAAATGCTTGATGCGGTGTGTTGAGGTGTCGGTTCAAATCCCACCATTGAGGTTGCCCTTGGAAAAGCTATTCTTCAATACATGAATCTTATCAGTTTCACTAGGATTGTGGAGGGATTCTATATTCATGTGGGGCCATGCAAAAGAGGAAATATGTTTTGTGAAGAGGTTGGTGTTTTGATCCACACATGTAGTTCATCGCATTCACCACTAAAATACCAATTCCTGTGCTCTAGCGGTGGCAGTCGGCCATCTTACCAGTGTTTGTGAAAGTCAAAATCTTCCAATGCCATAATAAAGTACAGAATTGTACTGGTTACACAATGAGGATGGGATTCGAACCCATGCATGCAGAGCACAATGGATTAGCAGTCCATCGCCTTAACCACTCGGCCACCTCATCATGTGATACCTACGTGGCAAATGACCTTAAAAAACTGTAGTTGTTGTATCAAACCCTTGAATGAAATCTATGAAAGTTAGGCAGAGCAATGGCAGGGCCATGTGTCGATCCAATCGAGACATTTAACAAATCTGTTTTCAGGCCGAGTTGCCTCAAATGCTTGATGCGGTGTGTTGAGGTGTCGGTTCAAATCCAGCATTGAGGTTGCCCTTGGAAAAGCTATTCTTCAATACATGAATCTTATCAGTTTCTCTAGGATTGTGGAGGGATTCTATATTCATGTGGGGCCATGCAAGAGAGGAAGTATGTTTTGTGAAGAGTTTGGTTTTTGATCCACACATGTAGTTCATCGCCTTCACCACTAAGATACCAATTCCTGTGCTCTCGCGGTGGCAGTCGGCCATCTTACCAGTGTTTGTGAAAGTCAAAATCTTCCAATGCCATAATAAAGTACAGAATTGTACTGGTTACACGATGAGGATGGGATTCGAACCCATGCATGCAGAGCAAAATGGATTAGCAGTCCATCGCCTTAACCACTCGGCCACCTCATCATGTAATACCTACGTGGCAAATGAGCTTAAAAAACTGTAGTTGCTGTATCGAAACCCTTGAATGAAATCTTTGAAAGTTAGGCAGAGCAATGGCATTGACATGTGTCGATCCCATCGAGACATTTAACAAATCTGTTGTCAGGCCGAGTTGCCTCAAATGCTTGATGCGGTGTGTTGAGGTGTCGGTTCAAATACCAGCATTGAGGTTGCCCTTGGAAAAGATATTCTTCAATATATGAATCTTATCAGTTTCTCTAGGATTGTGGAGGGATTCTATATTCATGTGGGGCCATGCAAGAGAGGAAGTATGTTTTGTGAAGAGGTTGGTGTTTTGATCCACACATGTAGTTCATCGCCTTCACCACTAAGATACCAATTCCTGTGCTCTCGCGGTGGCAGTATCTTACCAGTGTTTGTGAATGTCAAAATCTTCCAATGCCATAATAAAGTACAGAATTGTACTGGTTACACAATGAGGATGGGATTCGAACCCATGCATGCAGAGCACACCTTAACCACTCGGCCACCTCATCATGTAATACCTAAGTGGCAAATGAGCTTAAAAACTGTAGTTGCTGTATCGAAACCCTTGAATGAAATCTATGAAAGTTAGGCAGAGCAATGGCAGGGCCATGTGTCGATCCCATCGAGACATTTAACAAATCTGTTGTCAGGCCGAGTTGCCTCAAATGCTTGATGCGGTGTGTTGAGGTGTCGGTTCAAATCCCACCATTGAGGTTGCCCTTGGAAAAGCTATTCTTCAATACATGAATCTTATCAGTTTCTCTAGGATTGTGGAGGGATTCTATATTCATGTGGGGCCATGCAAAAGAGGAAATATGTTTTGTGAAGAGGTTGGTGTTTTGATCCACACATGTAGTTCATCGCATTCACCACTAAGATACCAATTCCTGTGCTCTCGCGGTGGCAGTCGGCCATCTTACCAGTGTTTGTGAAAGTCAAAATCTTCCAATGCCATAATAAAGTACAGAATTGTACTGGTTACACAATGAGGATGGGATTCGAACCCATGCATGCAGAGCACAATGGATTAGCAGTCCATCGCCTTAACCACTCGGCCACCTCATCATGTGATACCTACGTGGCAAATGACCTTAAAAAACTGTAGTTGTTGTATCGAAACCTTGAATGAAATCTATGAAAGTTAGGCAGAGCAATGGCAGGGCCATGTGTCGATCCAATCGAGACATTTAACAAATCTGTTTTCAGGCCGAGTTGCCTCAAATGCTTGATGCGGTGTGTTGAGGTGTCGGTTCAAATACCAGCATTGAGGTTGCCCTTGGAAAAGCTATTCTTCAATACATGAATCTTATCAGTTTCTCTAGGATTGTGGAGGGATTCTATATTCATGTGGGGCCATGCAAGAGAGGAAGTATGTTTTGTGAAGAGTTTGGTGTTTTGATCCACACATGTAGTTCATCGCCTTCACCACTAAGAGCAGTGATAGTTGTACATTTCCATCACTCGTTGTGTTGATTTCATCATCTCCGTTAGGTGATGTTTTTTCACTATAGAATCGTATTGTAAGTGCACGTGCATTTGCAATATGTTTCAATGTGCATTTACCATATGAAATTTGACATGCTCAAAAATGCAAAATTGACTGGTCTGATGAACACAGGATGGCCGAGCAGTGAGAGTTGTACCTTTCCATCACTCGTTGTGTTGATTTCATCATGTCCATTTGTTTATGTTTTCTCACTTTTGCAAAATCACTGTGCATTTGCAATATGGTTCAATGGGCATGTACCATCACGATTTTGTCATGCTATAAAAATGCTGCAGGAATGCAAAATTGACTGGCCTGATGAACACAGGATGGCCTGGCAGTGATAGTTGTTCCTTTCCATCACTCGTTGTGTTGATTTCATCATGTCCATTTGGTGATGTTTTTTCACTATAGAATCATATTGCAAATGCACGTGCATTGTTGTGCAACTGGTAACCCAAAAATAAAAATATGGTTGTAAATGCATTTACCGGGACTCCTATTATCCATGCCCGCTATGGGAGTACCCTACTACGGCTCTCTATCTATGGGGGCAGTCCTGAGTGCTTTATGGACTGTTTAAAATATTCTGATGGATACGCATTGTTGTGCAACTGGTGATTGAAAATAGGCACCTGGTAACCCAAAAATGAAAATATGGTTGTGAATGCATTTACCGGTCATTCTGATATTAATGCCCGCTATGGGAACACAGGATGGCCGGGCAGTGATAGTTGTTCCTTTCCATCACTCGTTGTGTTGATTTCATCATGTCCATTAGGTGATGTTTTTTTCACTATAGAATCATATTGCAAGTGCACGTGCATTTGCAATGTGGTTCAATGGACAATTACCATATGAAATTTGACATACTCAAAAATCCTGCAGACATGCAAAATTGACTGGCCAGATGAACACAGGATGGCCGAGCAGTGAGAGTTGTACCTTTCCATCACTCGTTGTGTTGATTTCATCATGTCCATTTGTTTATGTTTTCTCACTTTTGCAAAGTCACTGTGCATTTGCAATATGGTTCAATGGGCAGGTACCATCACGAATTTGTCATGCTATAAAAATCCTGCAGGAATGTGAAATTGACTGGCCCGATGAACTCGGGATGGCTGGGCAGTGATTCTGGTTCATCTCAATGGCTCGTTAGGGTTGATTTCAGAATGTCACTTTTGGTGATGGTACCTCACTGTTTAAACATATTGCAAATGGACAAGAGTCACCAGCAAGTCACCGTCCATCAGTCAATTAGATATCATTCTGACACCAAACTGATACAAACTGACACTAAACCCACTTTTTCCAACCTGTTTCGTAGCCAACTATCACATACTTCAGAGCTGGCCCAAAATTCACAACGCCTTTGGTTCAAACCATAAAAAACATAAAACACGTAGTTACGTTCTAGCTGCGGGTCCATTTCTTATGTTACTTGTAGGCCTAGCTGAGGCGACCCCGAATCCCAAGTTTCGGCTCGATCGGTCATTTGGTGTCCGAGCAAAACCCTAATTGGTACTGAAAATCCACTTTTTCCATGACTTGCTACGGGGTCCTTGAGTGAGCTATCGGACAGAAACGTTGGGGTCTGTCTATATGGGCCGAGACGGTCGCAATGCACCTAGTCTTGTGTCTCTGAGACATTTCTAAATGTCGCCATTTTCGTAATGGTCAAAATGAATTGAAGTCATTGCAAATGTACGAAGCTGTTTCTCGGTCCGAGAACCGTCTAGAGCCACGTAACTCACCACGCACTATCGACCTGAGGTCTAGAACAGGATTCTAAAGTTTCGGAACTCTAGGTCTGACGGTTCTTTAAAAGTTCCAACAAGGTTAACTAATGCAGGCAGTGTATGTCTCTACGCACCCCAATGGGTCCCTACTTCCAAGCTGTGTGTATGTGTGATTTAGTTTTCCTTTGAAATTTTATGGGAAAATGACTGATTTACAGTTCATGGGGGTTGCCTAATCACACATATGAAGTTTTGGACAGATCTGACTTTTTTAACCCCTCGAAACAGCCCCTGAGACACCAATTAAGGCACTTCCGGTTGGCACAGGAAGCTATAAGTCAACACATATCCTCACTGGGCTATGCTTTACAGAATCCTGAGTTTTAAGTCCTTACGTTAAGAATTGACTGATTTACACAGGGTTAAATGCACTGTCTATCAAACTGCAGGCAGGTAATGGAAAAACACTTTTAGGGTGATTTTAACCACTTCCGGTTGGTCCAGGAAGCTTAGAATCAACACAGGTAGACCTCATACTGGCCTGATGGACTGTTACCAAAGACAGGTTCATACGGCATTCATAACCCATATAGACTTCAGGTTGAATTTAGGGGTAAAGGCAATGTATTCCTATGGGGAGAGAAGTCAATGCAAACTCTTTGAAGTAAACACCTTATTTTAACTATTAAGGGTTAATGCCACACGGTCAACGTTAGGCTTGCACGGATCGGAAGGACCTTAGGAACATACCTGAGGTCGAATTGTGCTTCTCACCCTAACGGTTCTCTCACTGTCACCCAAAAGCAAATGACGTTGTGGGGCAGGCTTCATTTTGGGCCTAATTTTCTAATGGTCGCTGCGCTTAGACCGAGCGAGCTACGGTCAAGCGGGATATCTCGTTGAACTCGGCACGACCTAGAGATTATGTTTATGCCATTGCCTGCTCTCTGTGTCTTTGAGAACCACACTTTTTCACTCCATCCTTGCTGTGTGTGCGTGTGAGAGCTTTTCTTTGACATCTGTTGGGAGAAATGACTGATTTACAGTTCATGAGGGTTACCTAGTCACACATATGAAGTTTTGAAAAGATCTGACCTTTTTAACCCTTGGAAACTGCCACTGTGACACCATTAAAGGCACTTCCGGTTGGCACAGGAAGCTATAAGTAAACCCATGTCTTGATTGACATAGAAACTTACAGAATCCTGAGTTTTAAGTCTTTAAGTTAAGAATTGACTGATCTACGATCTACACAGTGTTGAATGCAGTCATTTTCACCTTTGAAGGTTATGTACATCAAAACTCCTTTTGGGTCAATTTAACCACTTCCGGTTGATCCAGGAAGCTTAGAATCGACACAGGTAGACCTCATAGTGGTCTGATGGACTGTCATAGAAGACAGGTTCATTAGGCATTCATAACCCACATAGGCTTCAGGTTGAATTTAGAGGTGCAGGCAATGTATTCCTATGGGGAGAGAAGTCAATGCAAACTCTTTGATGTAAACACCTTCTTTTAGCTGTTAAGGGTTAATGCCACAGGGTCAAGGTTAGGCTTGCACGGATCGGGAGGACCTTAGGAACGTACCTGAGGTCGAATTGTGCTTCTCACCCTAACGGTTCTCTCACTGTCACCCAAAAGCAAATGACATTGAGGGCCAGACTTCCTTTTGCGCCTTCTTTTTTTCAAGGTCAGCGAGCTACGGTCAAGCGGGGCGTCTCGTTGAACTCGGCACAGCCTGGAGACTATGGTGATGCCATTTTTTGTGTTGATTTCAGAATGCCATTTTGGTGATGGTCCCTCTCCATTTAAACATATTGCAAATGTACAAAAGTCAACTAGCAAGTCAGTGTCCATCAGTCAATTAGATGTCATTTTGACACCAAACTGATACCAATTGACACCAAACCCACTTTTTCCAACTCATTTAGAAGCCAACTATCATATATGTCAGAGCAGGCCCATAATTCACAGCACCTTTAGTTTAAAACATAATAAAAATATAAAACACATAGTTAAGTTCTAGCTGCGGGTACAGGTCGGACATTATGTGAAGGCCTATGTGAGGCGACCCCGAATCCCGAGTTTCGGCTCGATAGGTCCTTCGGTGCCCGAGTAAAACCCTAATTGGTGCTGAAAATCCACTTTTTTTCCATGCCTTGCTATGGGGTCCTTGAATGAGCTATCGGACCGAAACGTTGGGGTCCGTCTCTATGGGCCGAGCCGGTTTCAATGCACCTAGTCTTGTGTCTCTGAGACTTTTCTAAATGTCGCCATTTTCGTAATGGTCAAAATGAATTGAAGTCATTGCAAATGTACGAGGCTATTTCTCGGTCCGAGAACCTTCTAGAGCCACCTAACTCACCACGCACTATCGACCCGAGGTCTAGAACAGGTTTCTAAAGTTTCGGAACTCTAGGTCTGACGGTTCTTTTTTAGCTCGAACAAAGCTAACTATTGGAGGCACTGTCTGTCTCTACAAACCCCAATACGTCCCTCCTTCCAAGTTGTGTGTCTGTGTGATTTAGTTTTCCTTTGAAATTTTATGGGAAAAATGACTGATTTACAGTTCATGGGGGTTGCCTAATCACACATATGAAGTTTTGGACAGATCTGACTTTTTTAACCCCTCGAAACAGCCCCTGAGACACCAATTAAGGCACTTCCGGTTGGCACAGGAAGCTATAAGTCAACACATATCCTCACTGGGCTATGCTTTTACAGAATCCTGAGTTTTAAGTCCTTACGTTAAGAATTGACTGATTTACACAGGGTTGAATGCACTGTCTATCAAACTGCAGGCAGGTAATGGAAAAACACTTTTAGGGTGTTTTTAACCACTTCCGGTTGGTCCAGGAAGCTTAGAATCAACACAGGTAGACCTCATACTGGCCTGATGGACTGTTACCAAAGACAGGTTCATACGGCATTCATAACCCATATAGACTTCAGGTTGAATTTAGGGGTGCAGGCAATGTATTCCTATGGGGAGAGAAGTCAATGCAAACTCTTTGAAGTAAACACCTTCTTTTAACTATTAAGGGTTAATGCCACACGGTCAACGTTAGGCTTGCACGGATCAGGAGGACCTTAGGAACATACCTGAGGTCGAATTGTGCTTCTCACCCTAACGGTTCTCTCACTGTCACCCAAAAGCAAATGACGTTGTGGGGCAGGCTTCATTTTGGGCCTAATTTTCTAATGGTTGCTGCGCTTAGACCGAGCGAGCTACGTTCAAGCGGGATATCTCGTTGAACTCGGCACGGCCTAGAGATTATGTTTATGCCATTGCCTGCTCTCTGTGTCTTTGAGAACCACACTTTTCACTCCATCCTTGCTGTGTGTGCGTGTGAGAGCTTTTCTTTGACATCTGTTGGGAGAAATGACTGATTTACAGTTCATGAGGGTTAACTAGTCACACATATGAAGTTTTGAAAAGATCTGACCTTTTTAACCCATGGAAACTGCCACTGTGACACCATTAAAGGCACTTCCGGTTGGCACAGGAAGCTATAAATAAACCCATATCATGATTCGGGTATGCCTTTACATAATCCTGAGTTTTAAGTCTTTACGTTAAGAACTGAGTTATTTACGGAGGGTTTAGTGAGTGTGTGTTATTTCAGAAAATCATAGAAAATCACAGAAATCTCGCAGAGCTCCGCAGCACACTTTAAAAAGATTCGTAAGAACACCCTGCAACTGGATCTGTAACCGTTGAAAAACAAAACACCTATACGTGAACATCACCAAGGTGTCGTTGTACGATTTATCTTAAATGACGATAGATAAATGGCTGGTTCTTTTTTTATTGACACCGGAGGCTCCTTGACTTTGACGTGAAGTAGAAAAATAATTTCTCTATTTTCATTTTGTACCTTTAATGGCCATAACTCAAAAACCGTTGAGGCCTAGACGCCATGTTGTTCGGGGCCAACTGCCCATTATGCCGCCCCTACGCTCACCGAGTTTCGGCTTCTAAATATTTTCAGTTTTCGAGATAAGGCCAAGTCGTGAATCGTGATGTTTTGTCCAATAGCAATATGATTGCTTATGCCCTCTTGTGGGAATTTCCGGGACAGCGGAAAAATGACCTACCTAAATCTTATTATTTTTGTAAAACGGAAACCGAATGTCCGACAAAGTTCATTTGATGACTTCCTGGTAGGTCCGGCCCTGCCGCTCGGCCCGAAGCCGTCCGCGAATTTTAGAAACGATTTCGGACGTCTAGTAAGGGACCGTACATTTGCAATATGGACTTTCTCACTAACCATACAGGTACTGCCGAAATCTTCCCTTAAGGTATGTAATACCTACGTGGCAAATGAGCTTAAAAAACTGTAGTTGCTGTATCGAAACCCTTGAATGAAATCTATGAAAGTTAGGCAGAGCAATGGCAGGGCCATGTGTCGATCCAATCGAGACATTTAACAAATCTGTTGTCAGGCCGAGTTGCCTCAAATGCTTGATGCGGTGTGTTGAGGTGTCGGTTCAAATCCCACCATTGAGGTTGCCCTTGGAAAAGCTATTCTTCAATACATGAATCTTATCAGTTTCTCTAGGATTGTGGAGGGATTCTATATTCATGTGGGGCCATGCAAGAGAGGAAGTATGTTTTGTGAAGAGGTTGGTGTTTTGATCCACACATGTAGTTCATCGCCTTCACCACTAAGATGCCAATTCCTGTGCTCTCGCGGTGGCAGTCGGCCATCTTACCAGTGTTTGTGAAAGTCAAAATCTTCCAATGCCATAATAAAGTACAGAATTGTACTGGTTACACAATGAGGATGGGATTCGAACCCATGCATGCAGACCACAATGGATTAGCAGTCCAGCGCCTTAACCACTCGGCCACCTCATCATGTAATACCTACGTGGCAAATGAGCTTAAAAAACTGTAGTTGCTGTATCGAAACCCTTGAATGAAATCTATGAAAGTTAGGCAGAGCAATGGCAGGGCCATGTGTCGATCCAATCGAGACATTTAACAAATCTGTTGTCAGGCCGAGTTGCCTCAAATGCTTGATGCGGTGTGTTGAGGTGTCGGTTCAAATCCCACCATTGAGGTTGCCCTTGGAAAAGCTATTCTTCAATACATGAATCTTATCAGTTTCACTAGGATTGTGGAGGGATTCTATATTCATGTGGGGCCGTGCAAGAGAGGAAGTATGTTTTGTGAAGAGGTTGGTGTTTTGATCCACACATGTAGTTCATCGCCTTCACCACCAAAATACCAATTCCTGTGCTCTCGCGGTGGCAGTCGGCCATCTTACCAGTGTTTGTGAAAGTCAAAATCTTCCAATGCCATAATAAAGTACAGAATTGTACTGGTTACACGATGAGGATGGGATTCGAACCCATGCATGCAGAGCACAATGGATTAGCAGTCCATCGCCTTAACCACTCGGCCACCTCATCATGTGATACCTACGTGGCAAATGAGCTTAAAAAACTGTAGTTGCTGTATCAAAACCCTTGAATGAAATCTATGAAAGTTAGGCAGAGCAATGGCAGGGCCATGTGTAGATCCAATCGAGACATTTAACAAATCTGTTGTCAGGCCGAGTTGCCTCAAATGCTTGATGCGGTGTGTTGAGGTGTCGGTTCAAATCCCACCATTGAGGTTGCCCTTGGAAAAGCTATTCTTCAATACATGAATCTTATCAGTTTCTCTAGGATTGTGGAGGGATTCTATATTCATGTGGGGCCATGCAAGAGAGGAAGTATGTTTTGATCCACACATGTAGTTCATCGCCTTCACCACTAAGATACCAATTCCTGTGCTCTCGCGGTGGCAGTCGGCCATCTTACCAGTGTTTGTGAAAGTCAAAATCTTCCAATGCCATAATAAAGTACAGAATTGTACTGGTTACACGATGAGGATGGGAATCGAACCCATGCATGCAGAGCACAATGGATTAGCAGTCCATCGCCTTAACCACTCAGCCACCTCATCATGTAATACCTACGTGGCAAATGAGCTTAAAAAACTGTAGTTGCTGTATCGAAACCCTTGAATGAAATCTATGAAAGTTAGGCAGAGCAATGGCAGGGCCATGTGTTGATCCCATCGAGACATTTAACAAATCTGTTGTCAGGCCGAGTTGCCTCAAATGCTTGATGCGGTGTGTTGAGGTGTCGGTTCAAATCCCACCATTGAGGTTGCCCTTGGAAAAGCTATTCTTCAATACATGAATCTTATCAGTTTCTCTAGGATTGTGGAGGGATTCTATATTCATGTGGGGCCATGCAAGAGAGGAAGTATGTTTTGTGAAGAGGTTGGTGTTTTGATCCACATATGTAGTTCATCGCCTTCACCACTAAAATACCAATTCCTGTGCTCTCGCGGTGGCAGTCGGCCATCTTACCAGTGTTTGTGAAAGTCAAAATCTTCCAATGCCATAATAAAGTACAGAATTGTACTGGTTACACGATGAGGATGGGATTCAAACCCATGCATGCAGAGCACAATGGATTAGCAGTCCATCGCCTTAACCACTCAGACACCTCATCATGTAATACCTACGTGGCAAATGAGCTTAAAAAACTGTAGTTGCTGTATCGAAACCCTTGAATGAAATCTATGAAAGTTAGGCAGAGCAATGGCAGGGCCATGTGTCGATCCAATCGAGACATTTAACAAATCTGTTGTCAGGCCGAGTTGCCTCAAATGCTTGATGCGGTGTGTTGAGGTGTCGGTTCAAATCCCACCATTGAGGTTGCCCTTGGAAAAGCTATTCTTCAATACATGAATCTTAGCAGTTTCTCTAGGATTGTGGAGGGATTCTATATTCATGTGGGGCCATGCAAGAGAGGAAGTATGTTTTGTGAAGAGGTTGGTGTTTTGATCCACACATGTAGTTCATCGCCTTCACCACTAAGATAACAATTCCTGTGCTCTCGCGGTGGCAGTCGGCCATCTTACCAGTGTTTTTGAAAGTCAAAATCTTCCAATGCCATAATAAAGTACAGAATTGTACTGGTTACACGATGAGGATGGGATTCGAACGCATGCATGCAGAGCACAATGGATTAGCAGTCCATCGCCTTAACCACTCGGTCACCTCATCCTGTAATACTTACGTGGCAAATGACCTTAAAAAACTGTAGTTGCTGTATCGAAACCCTTGAATGAAATCTATGAAAGTTAGTCAGAGCAATGGCATTGACATGTGTCGATCCAATCGAGACATTTAACAAATCTGTTGTCAGGCCGAGTTGCCTCAAATGCTTGATGCGGTGTGTTGAGGTGTCGGTTCAAATCCCACCATTGAGGTTGCCCTTGGAAAAGATATTCTTCAATACATGAATCTTATCAGTTTCTCTAGGATTGTGGAGGGATTCTATATTCATGTGGGGCCATGCAAGAGAGGAAGTATGTTTTGTGAAGAGGTTGGTGTTTTGATCCACACATGTAGTTCATCGCCTTCACCACTAAGAGCAGTGATAGTTGTACATTTCCATCACTCGTTGTGTTGATTTCATCATCTCCGTTAGGTGATGTTTTTTCACTATAGAATCATATTGTAAGTGCACGTGCATTTGCAATATGTTTCAATGTGCATTTACCATATGAAATTTGACATGCTCAAAAATGCAAAATTGACTGGTCTGATGAACACAGGATGGCCGAGCAGTGATAGTTGTACATTTCCATCACTCGTTGTGTTGATTTCATCATGTCCATTTGTTTATGTTTTCTCACTTTTGCAAAGTCACTGTGCATTTGCAATATGGTTCAATGGGCATGTACCATCACGATTTTGTCATGCTATAAAAATGCTGCAGGAATGCAAAATTGACTGGCCTGATGAACACAGGATGGCCTGGCAGTGATAGTTGTTCCTTTCCATCACTCGTTGTGTTGATTTCATCATGTCCATTTGGTGATGTTTTTTCACTGTAGAATCATATTGCAAATGCACGTGCATTGTTGTGCAACTGGTAACCCAAAAATAAAAAATATGGTTGTAAATGCATTTACCGGGACTCCTATTATCCATGCCCGCTATGGGAGTACCCTACTACGGCTCTCTATCTATGGGGGCAGTCCTGAGTGCTTTATGTACTGTTTAGAATATTCTGATGGATACGCATTGTTGTGCAACTGGTGATTGAAAATAGGCACCTGGTAACCCAAAAATGAAAATATGGTTGTGAATGCATTTACCGGTCATTCTGATATTAATGCCCGCTATGGGAACACAGGATGGCCGGGCAGTGATAGTTGTTCCTTTCCATCACTCGTTGTGTTGATTTCATCATGTCCATTAGGTGATGTTTTTTTCACTATAGAATCATATTGCAAGTGCACGTGCATTTGCAATGTGGTTCAATGGACAATTACCATATGAAATTTGACATACTCAAAAATCCTGCAGACATGCAAAATTGACTGGCCAGATGAACACAGGATGGCCGAGCAGTGAGAGTTATACCTTTCCATCACTCGTTGTGTTGATTTCATCATGTCCATTTGTTTATGTTTTCTCACTTTTGCAAAGTCACTGTGCATTTGCAATATGGTTCAATGGGCAGGTACCATCACGAATTTGTCATGCTATAAAAATCCTGCAGGAATGTGAAATTGACTGGCCCGATGAACTCGGGATGGCTGGGCAGTGATTCTGTCATGTTTTGTCTTAGATTGTCTTGTCATTTTGCTTTTCCTCTGTTCATTTTCCCCCTGCTGGTCTTTTTAGGTTCGTTCCCCTTTTTCTCTCTCCCTTCCTCTCTCTCTTCTCTCTATCGTTCCGTTCCTGCTCCCAGCTGTTCCTATTCCCCTAATCAATCATTTAGTCTTCCCACACCTGTTCCTTATCTTTTCGCCTGATTAGAGTCCCTATTTCTCTCCTTGTTTTCCGTTCCTGCCCTGTCGGATCCTTGTCTATTGTTCACCGTGCTGTGTCTGTGTATCGCCCTGTCGTGTCGTGTTTCCCTCAGATGCTGCGTGGAGAGCAGGTGTCTGAGTCTGCTAGGTTCAAGTGCCTTCCCGAGGCAACCTGCAGTTCTTGATCGAGTCTCCAGTCGGTTCTCGTCATTACGAGTGGAATTATGTCTTATGTTTGTAGAATTACTTTTCTGGATTAAAGACTCTGTTTTCGCCAAGTCGCTTTTGGGTCCTCATTCACCTGCATGACAGAAGGATCCGACCAAGGAATGGACCCAGCGACTACAGACGTTCGTAACACTGCCGTCGAGATCCAAGGAGCCATGCTCGGCAGACACGAGCAGGAATTGTCTGCTGCTCGCCATGCCGTGGAGAACCTGTCCGCTCAGGTTTCCGACCTCTCTGGACAGATCCAGAGTCTTCGTCTCGTGCCACCTGTTACTTCCTGGGCTGCCGAGCCTCCGGAACCTAGGGTTAATAACCCACCTTGCTACTCCGGGCAGCCCACGGAGTGCCGCTCCTTTCTCACCCAGTGTGATATTGTGTTCTCTCTCCAACCCAACACATACTCTAGCGAGAGAGCTCGGGTTGCTTACGTCATTTCACTCCTTACTGGCCGGGCTCGAGAGTGGGGCACAGCTATCTGGGAGGCAAGGGCTGATTGTTCAAACAATTACCAGAACTTTAAGGAGGAGATGATTCGGGTTTTTGACCGTTCAGTTTTTGGTAGGGAGGCTTCTAGGGCCCTGGCTTCCCTATGCCAAGGTGATCGATCCATAACGGATTACTCTATAGAGTTTCGCACTCTTGCTGCCTCTAGTGACTGGAACGAGCCGGCGCTGCTCGCTCGTTTTCTGGAGGGACTCCACGCAGTGGTCAAAGATGAGATTCTCTCTCGGGAGGTTCCCGCCAGTGTGGACTCTTTGATTGCTCTCGCCATCCGCATAGAACGACGGGTAGATCTTCGTCACCAAGCTCGTGGAAGAGAGCTCGCGTCAACGGTGTTTCCCTGCTCCGCATCGCAACCATCTCCCTCCTCTGGCTCAGAGACTGAGCCCATGCAGCTGGGAGGTATTCGCATCTCGACTAAGGAGAGGGAACGGAGGATCACCAACCGCCTGTGCCTCTATTGCGGATTTGATGGACATTTTGTCAATTCATGTCCAGTAAAGGCCAGAGCTCATCAGTAAGCGGAGGGCTACTGGTGAGCGCTACTACTCAGGTCTCTTCATCTAGATCCTGTACTACTATTTCGGTCCATCTACGCTGGACCGGTTCGGGTGCTACATGCAGTGCCTTGATTGACTCGGGGGCTGAGGGTTGTTTCATGGACGAAGCATGGGCTCGGAAACATGACATTCCTTTCAGACAGTTAGACAAGCCTACGCCCATGTTTGCCTTAGATGGTAGTCATCTTCCCAGTATCAGATTTGAGACACTACCTTTAACTCTCACAGTATCTGGTAACCACAGTGAGACTATTTCTTTTTTGATTTTTCGTTCACCTTTTACACCTGTTGTTTTGGGTCATCCCTGGCTAGTATGTCATAATCCTTCTATTAATTGGTCTAGTAATTCTATCCTATCCTGGAACGTTTCTTGTCATGTGAAGTGTTTAATGTCTGCCATCCCTCCCATTTCTTCTGTCCCCACTTCTCAGGAGGAACCTGGCGATTTGACAGGAGTGCCGGAGGAATATCATGATCTGCGCACGGTCTTCAGTCGGTCCCGAGCCAACTCCCTTCCTCCTCACCGGTCGTATGATTGTAGTATTGATCTCCTTCCGGGGACCACTCCCCCTCGGGGTAGACTATACTCTCTGTCGGCTCCCGAACGTAAGGCTCTCGAGGATTATTTATCTGTGTCTCTTGACGCCGGTACCATAGTGCCTTCTTCCTCTCCGGCCGGGGCGGGGTTCTTTTTTGTTAAGAAAAGGACGGTACTCTGCGCCCCTGCGTGGATTATCGAGGGCTGAATGACATAACGGTTAAGAATCGTTATCCGCTTCCCCTTATGTCATCAGCCTTCGAGATTCTGCAGGGAGCCAGGTGCTTTACTAAGTTGGACCTTCGTAACGCTTACCATCTCGTGCGCATCAGAGAGGGGGACGAGTGGAAAACGGCGTTTAACACTCCGTTAGGGCATTTTGAGTACCGGGTTCTGCCGTTTGGTCTCGCCAATGCGCCAGCTGTTTTTCAGGCATTAGTTAATGATGTTCTGAGAGACATGCTGAACATCTTTGTTTTTGTCTATCTTGACGATATCCTGATTTTTTCACCGTCACTCGAGATTCATGTTCAGCACGTTCGACGTGTTCTACAGCGCCTTTTAGAGAATTGTCTCTACGTAAAGGCTGAGAAGTGCTCTTTTCATGTCTCCTCCGTTACTTTTCTCGGTTCCGTTATTTCCGCTGAAGGCATTCAGATGGATTCCGCTAAGGTCCAAGCTGTCAGTGATTGGCCCGTTCCAAGGTCACGTGTCGAGTTGCAGCGCTTTTTAGGTTTCGCTAATTTCTATCGGCGTTTCATTCGTAATTTCGGTCAAGTTGCTGCCCCTCTCACAGCTCTTACTTCTGTCAAGACGTGTTTTAAGTGGTCCGGTTCCGCCCAGGGAGCTTTTGATCTTCTAAAAGAACGTTTTACGTCCGCTCCTATCCTCGTTACTCCTGACGTCACTAGACAATTCATTGTCGAGGTTGACGCTTCAGAGGTAGGCGTGGGAGCCATTCTATCCCAGCGCTTCCAGTCTGACGATAAGGTTCATCCTTGCGCTTATTTTTCTCATCGCCTGTCGCCATCTGAACGCAACTATGATGTGGGTAACCGCGAACTGCTCGCCATCCGCTTAGCCCTAGGCGAATGGCGACAGTGGTTGGAGGGGGCGACTGTTCCTTTTGTCGTTTGGACAGACCATAAGAACCTTGAGTACATCCGTTCTGCCAAACGACTTAATGCCCGTCAAGCTCGTTGGGCGTTGTTTTTCGCTCGTTTCGAGTTTGTGATTTCTTACCGTCCGGGTAGCAAAAACACCAAGCCTGATGCCTTATCCCGTCTGTTTAGTTCTTCTGTGGCTTCTACTGATCCCGAGGGGATTCTTCCTTATGGGCGTGTTGTCGGGTTAACAGTCTGGGGAATTGAAAGACAGGTTAAGCAAGCACTCACGCACACTGCGTCGCCGCGCGCTTGTCCTAGTAACCTCCTTTTCGTTCCTGTTTCCACTCGTCTGGCTGTTCTTCAGTGGGCTCACTCTGCCAAGTTAGCTGGTCATCCCGGTGTTCGAGGCACTCTTGCGTCTATTCGCCAGCGCTTTTGGTGGCCGACTCAGGAGCGTGACACGCGCCGTTTCGTGGCTGCTTGTTCGGACTGCGCGCAGACTAAGTCGGGTAACTCTCCTCCTGCCGGTCATCTCAGACCGCTCCCCATTCCTTCTCGACCATGGTCTCACATCGCCCTAGACTTCATTACCGGTCTGCCTTTGTCTGCGGGGAAGACTGTGATTCTTACGGTTGTCGATAGGTTCTCTAAGGCGGCACATTTCATTCCCCTCGCTAAACTTCCTTCCGCTAAGGAGACGGCACAAATCATCATCGAGAATGTGTTCAGAATTCATGGCCTCCCGTTAGACGCCGTTTCAGACAGAGGCCCGCAATTCACGTCACAGTTTTGGAGGGAGTTCTGTCGTTTGATTGGTGCGTCCGTCAGTCTCTCTTCCGGGTTTCATCCCCAGTCTAACGGTCAAGCAGAGAGGGCCAATCAGACGATTGTCGCATACTACGCAGCCTTTCTTTCAGAAACCCTGCGTCTTGGGCAGAACAGCTCCCTGGGCAGAATACGCTCACAACTCGCTTCCTTCGTCTGCTACCGGGTTATCTCCGTTTCAGAGTAGTCTGGGTTACCAGCCTCCTCTGTTCTCATCCCAGCTTGCCGAGTCCAGCGTTCCCTCCGCTCAAGCGTTTGTCCAACGTTGTGAGCGCACCTGGAGGAGGGTGAGGTCTGCACTTTGCCGTTACAGGGCACAGACTGTGAGAGCCGCCAATAAACGCAGGATTAAGAGTCCTAGGTATTGTTGCGGCCAGAGAGTGTGGCTTTCCACTCGCAACCTTCCTCTTACGACAGCTTCTCGTAAGTTGACTCCGCGGTTCATTGGTCCGTTCCGTGTCTCCCAGGTCGTCAATCCTGTCGCTGTGCGACTGCTTCTTCCGCGACATCTTCGTCGCGTCCATCCTGTCTTCCATGTCTCCTGTGTCAAGCCCTTTCTTCGCACCCCCGTTCGTCTTCCCTCCCCCTCCCGTCCTTGTCGAGAGCGCACCTATTTACAAGGTACGTAGGATCATGGACATGCGTTCTCGGGGACGGGGTCACCAATACTTAGTGGATTGGGAGGGTTACGGTCCTGAGGAGAGGAGTTGGGTTCCGTCTCGGGACGTGCTGGACCGTTCACTCATTGATGATTTCCTCCGTTGCCGCCAGGATTCCTCCTCGAGTGCGCCAGGAGGCGCTCGGTGAGTGGGGGGGTACTGTCATGTTTTGTCTTAGATTGTCTTGTCATTTTGCTTTTCCTCTGTTCATTTTCCCCCTGCTGGTCTTTTTAGGTTCGTTCCCCTTTTTCTCTCTCCCTTCCTCTCTCTCTTCTCTCTATCGTTCCGTTCCTGCTCCCAGCTGTTCCTATTCCCCTAATCAATCATTTAGTCTTCCCACACCTGTTCCTTATCTTTTCGCCTGATTAGAGTCCCTATTTCTCTCCTTGTTTTCCGTTCCTGCCCTGTCGGATCCTTGTCTATTGTTCACCGTGCTGTGTCTGTGTATCGCCCTGTCGTGTCGTGTTTCCCTCAGATGCTGCGTGGAGAGCAGGTGTCTGAGTCTGCTAGGTTCAAGTGCCTTCCCGAGGCAACCTGCAGTTCTTGATCGAGTCTCCAGTCGGTTCTCGTCATTACGAGTGGAATTATGTCTTATGTTTGTAGAATTACTTTTCTGGATTAAAGACTCTGTTTTCGCCAAGTCGCTTTTGGGTCCTCATTCACCTGCATGACAGATTCTGGTTCATCTCAATGGCTCGTTAGGGTTGATTTCAGAATGTCACTTTTGGTGATGGTACCTCACTGTTTAAACATATTGCAAATGGACAAGAGTCACCAGCAAGTCACCGTCCATCAGTGATAGAGGAATTTTAAATTCCCTTATGTTTTATTGCCAAAACCAATTTAATTCGCACTCATTTCTAATTCATGATAAGTTGTAAGTTTATCATTTGCATGAATTAGTAAGAGACCAGTCTTAAAAAACAAGTTCAGCATTTATTCTTGATGAGTACTGACCCAAAATACAAAGAACATTACATTTTACATCTGAAGAAGACATAAAATGACGTCATCAGTTACACCCCCTCTCCCAGTCTTACAATGGCGTAGTATTCGGTCCTGGAGATAGTTTCACTCCCTCATAAACTACATTCCAACCTGCCTAAAGGATATACTTCTCTCTGCTAATGGAATCCAACCAAAACATTCTTATCTGTTTGAAGTACTATCTTATCTCTGCTTTAAAACTTTCCCAGGAGACACAGACACAATTAATTTCTGCTTACATTTTCAGTAACAGTACAATTAAGAACCCATACTTTTCAAATCATAACATAATAGTATTAGCATGAATGGTTCTAATCATTAAAGTATACATAATTGATCATTCTAAACTATATTTTCCTCTATCAATCAGTCAATTAGATATCATTCTGACACCAAACTGATACAAACTGACACTAAATCCACTTTTTCCAACCTGTTTCGTAGCCAACTATCACATACTTCAGAGCTGGCCCAAAATTCACAACGCCTTTGGTTCAAACCATAAAAAAAACATAAAACACGTAGTTACGTTCTAGCTGCGGGTCCATTTCTTATGTTACTTGTAGGCCTAGCTGAGGCGACTCCGAATCCCAAGTTTCGGCTCGATCGGTCATTTGGTGTCCGAGCAAAACCCTAATTGGTGCTGAAAATCCACTTTTTTCCATGACTTGCTACGGGGTCCTTGAATGAGCTATCGGACAGAAACGTTGGGGTCTGTCTATATGGGCCGAGACGGTCGCAATGCACCTAGTCTTGTGTCTCTGAGACATTTCTAAATGTCGCCATTTTCGTAATGGTCAAAATGAATTGAAGTCATTGCAAATGTACGAAGTTGTTTCTCGGTCCGAGAACCGTCTAGAGCCACGTAACTCACCACGCACTATCGACCTGAGGTCTAGAACAGGATTCTAAAGTTTCGGAACTCTAGGTCTGACGGTTCTTTAAAAGTTCCAACAAGGTTAACTAATGCAGGCAGTGTATGTCTCTACGCACCCCAATGGGTCCCTACTTCCAAGCTGTGTGTATGTGTGATTTAGTTTTCCTTTGAAATTTTATGGGAAAAATGACTGATTTACAGTTCATGGGGGTTGCCTAATCACACATGAAGTTTTGGACAGATCTGACTTTTTTAACCCCTCGAAACAGCCCCTGAGACACCAATTAAGGCACTTCCGGTTGGCACAGGAAGCTATAAGTCAACACATATCCTCACTGGGCTATGCTTTTACAGAATCCTGAGTTTTAAGTCCTTACGTTAAGAATTGACTGATTTACACAGGGTTGAATGCACTGTCTATCAAACTGCAGGCAGGTAATGGAAAAACACTTTTAGGGTGATTTTAACCACTTCCGGTTGGTCCAGGAAGCTTAGAATCAACACAGGTAGACCTCATACTGGCCTGATGGACTGTTACCAAAGACAGGTTCATACGGCATTCATAACCCATATAGACTTCAGGTTGAATTTAGGGGTAAAGGCAATGTATTCCTATGGGGAGAGAAGTCAATGCAAACTCTTTGAAGTAAACACCTTATTTTAACTATTAAGGGTTAATGCCACACGGTCAACGTTAGGCTTGCACGGATCGGAAGGACCTTAGGAACATACCTGAGGTCGAATTGTGCTTCTCACCCTAACGGTTCTCTCACTGTCACCCAAAAGCAAATGACGTTGTGGGGCAGGCTTCATTTTGGGCCTAATTTTCTAATGGTCGCTGCGCTTAGACCGAGCGAGCTACGGTCAAGCGGGATATCTCGTTGAACTCGGCACGGCCTAGAGATTATGTTTATGCCATTGCCTGCTCTCTGTGTCTTTGAGAACCGCACTTTTTCACTCCATCCTTGCTGTGTGTGCGTGTGAGAGCTTTTCTTTGACATCTGTTGGGAGAAATGACTGATTTACAGTTCATGAGGGTTACCTAGTCACACAAATGAAGTTTTGTAAAGATCTGCCTTTTTAACCCTTGGAAACTGCCACTGTGACACCATTAAAGGCACTTCCGGTTGGCACAGGAAGCTATAAGTAAACCCATGTCTTGATTGACATAGAAACTTACAGAATCCTGAGTTTTAAGTCTTTAAGTTGAATGCAGTCATTTTCACCTTTGAAGGTTATGTACATCAAAACTCCTTTTGGGTCAATTTAACCACTTCCGGTTGCTCCAGGAAGCTTAGAATCGACACAGGTAGACCTCATAGTGGTCTGATGGACTGTCATAGAAGACAGGTTCATTAGGCATTCATAACCCACATAGGCTTCAGGTTGAATTTAGAGGTGCAGTCAATGTATTCCTATGGGGAGAGAAGTCAATGCAAACTCTTTGATGTAAACACCTTCTTTTAACTGTTAAGGGTTAATGCCACAGGGTCAAGGTTAGGCTTGCACGGATCGGGAGGACCTTAGGAACGTACCTGAGGTCGAATTGTGCTTCTCACCCTAACGGTTCTCTCATTGTCACCCAAAAGCAAATGACATTGAGGGCCAGGCTTCATTTTGGTTCTGCTTTATTTCAAGGTCACTGCACTCAGAGCGAGTTACGGTCAAGCGGGCGTCTCGTTGAACTCGGCACAGTCTGGAGACTATGGTGATGCCATTTTTTGTGTTGATTTCAGAATGCCATTTTGGTGATGGTCCCTCTCCGTTTAAACATATTGCAAATGTACAAAAGTCAACTAGCAAGTCAGTGTCCATCAGTCAATTAGATGTCATTTTGACACCAAACTGATACCAATTGACACCAAACCCACTTTTTCCAACTCATTTAGAAGCCAACTATCATATATGTCAGAGCAGGCCCATAATTCACAGCGCCTTTAGTTTAAAACATAATAAAAACGTAAAACACATAGTTACGTTCTAGCTGCGGGTCCAGGTCAGACATTATGTGAAGGCCTATGTGAGGCGACCCCGAATCCCGAGTTTCGGCTCGATAGGTCCTTCGGTGCCCGAGTAAAACCCTAATTGGTGCTGAAAATCCACTTTTTTCCATGCCTTGCTACGGGGTCCTTGAATGAGCTATCGGACAGAAACGTTGGGGTCTGTCTATATGGGCCGAGACGGTCGCAATGCACCTAGTCTTGTGTCTCTGAGACATTTCTAAATGTCGCCATTTTCGTAATGGTCAAAATGAATTGAAGTCATTGCAAATGTACGAAGTTGTTTCTCGGTCCGAGAACCGTCTAGAGCCACGTAACTCACCACGCACTATCGACCTGAGGTCTAGAACAGGATTCTAAAGTTTCGGAACTCTAGGTCTGACGGTTCTTTAAAAGTTCCAACAAGGTTAACTAATGCAGGCAGTGTATGTCTCTACGCACCCCAATGGGTCCCTACTTCCAAGCTGTGTGTATGTGTGATTTAGTTTTCCTTTGAAATTTTATGGGAAAAATGACTGATTTACAGTTCATGGGGGTTGCCTAATCACACATGAAGTTTTGGACAGATCTGACTTTTTTAACCCCTCGAAACAGCCCCTGAGACACCAATTAAGGCACTTCCGGTTGGCACAGGAAGCTATAAGTCAACACATATCCTCACTGGGCTATGCTTTTACAGAATCCTGAGTTTTAAGTCCTTACGTTAAGAATTGACTGATTTACACAGGGTTGAATGCACTGTCTATCAAACTGCAGGCAGGTAATGGAAAAACACTTTTAGGGTGATTTTAACCACTTCCGGTTGGTCCAGGAAGCTTAGAATCAACACAGGTAGACCTCATACTGGCCTGATGGACTGTTACCAAAGACAGGTTCATACGGCATTCATAACCCATATAGACTTCAGGTTGAATTTAGGGGTAAAGGCAATGTATTCCTATGGGGAGAGAAGTCAATGCAAACTCTTTGAAGTAAACACCTTATTTTAACTATTAAGGGTTAATGCCACACGGTCAACGTTAGGCTTGCACGGATCGGAAGGACCTTAGGAACATACCTGAGGTCGAATTGTGCTTCTCACCCTAACGGTTCTCTCACTGTCACCCAAAAGCAAATGACGTTGTGGGGCAGGCTTCATTTTGGGCCTAATTTTCTAATGGTCGCTGCGCTTAGACCGAGCGAGCTACGGTCAAGCGGGATATCTCGTTGAACTCGGCACGGCCTAGAGATTATGTTTATGCCATTGCCTGCTCTCTGTGTCTTTGAGAACCGCACTTTTTCACTCCATCCTTGCTGTGTGTGCGTGTGAGAGCTTTTCTTTGACATCTGTTGGGAGAAATGACTGATTTACAGTTCATGAGGGTTACCTAGTCACACAAATGAAGTTTTGTAAAGATCTGCCTTTTTAACCCTTGGAAACTGCCACTGTGACACCATTAAAGGCACTTCCGGTTGGCACAGGAAGCTATAAGTAAACCCATGTCTTGATTGACATAGAAACTTACAGAATCCTGAGTTTTAAGTCTTTAAGTTGAATGCAGTCATTTTCACCTTTGAAGGTTATGTACATCAAAACTCCTTTTGGGTCAATTTAACCACTTCCGGTTGCTCCAGGAAGCTTAGAATCGACACAGGTAGACCTCATAGTGGTCTGATGGACTGTCATAGAAGACAGGTTCATTAGGCATTCATAACCCACATAGGCTTCAGGTTGAATTTAGAGGTGCAGTCAATGTATTCCTATGGGGAGAGAAGTCAATGCAAACTCTTTGATGTAAACACCTTCTTTTAACTGTTAAGGGTTAATGCCACAGGGTCAAGGTTAGGCTTGCACGGATCGGGAGGACCTTAGGAACGTACCTGAGGTCGAATTGTGCTTCTCACCCTAACGGTTCTCTCATTGTCACCCAAAAGCAAATGACATTGAGGGCCAGGCTTCATTTTGGTTCTGCTTTATTTCAAGGTCACTGCACTCAGAGCGAGCTACGGTCAAGCGGGGCGTCTCGTTGAACTCGGCACAGTCTGGAGACTATGGTGATGCCATTTTTTGTGTTGATTTCAGAATGCCATTTTGGTGATGGTCCCTCTCCGTTTAAACATATTGCAAATGTACAAAAGTCAACTAGCAAGTCAGTGTCCATCAGTCAATTAGATGTCATTTTGACACCAAACTGATACCAATTGACACCAAACCCACTTTTTCCAACTCATTTAGAAGCCAACTATCATATATGTCAGAGCAGGCCCATAATTCACAGCGCCTTTAGTTTAAAACATAATAAAAACGTAAAACACATAGTTACGTTCTAGCTGCGGGTCCAGGTCAGACATTATGTGAAGGCCTATGTGAGGCGACCCCGAATCCCGAGTTTCGGCTCGATAGGTCCTTCGGTGCCCGAGTAAAACCCTAATTGGTGCTGAAAATCCACTTTTTTCCATGCCTTGCTATGGGGTCCTTGAATGAGCTATCGGACCGAAACGTTGGGGTCCGTCTCTATGGGCCGAGCCGGTTTCAATGCACCTAGTGTTGTGACTCTCAGAGAGTTTTCTAAATGTCGCCATTTTCGTAATGGTCAAAATGAATTGAAGTCATTGCAAATGTACGAGGCTATTTCTCGGTCCGAGAACCTTCTAGAGCCACCTAACTCACCACGCACTATCGACCCGAGGTCTAGAACAGGTTTCTAAAGTTTAGGAACTCTAGGTCTGACGGTTCTTTTTTAGCTCGAACAAAGCTAACTATTGGAGGCACTGTCTGTCTCTACAAACCCCAATACGTCCCTCCTTCCAAGTTGTGTGTCTGTGTGATTTAGTTTTCCTTTGAAATTTTATGGGAAAAATGACTGATTTACAGTTCATGGGGGTTGCCTAATCACACATATGAAGTTTTGGACAGATCTGACTTTTTTAACCCCTCGAAACAGCCCCTGAGACACCAATTAAGGCACTTCCGGTTGGCACAGGAAGCTATAAGTCAACACATATCCTCACTGGGCTATGCTTTACAGAATCCTGAGTTTTAAGTCCTTACGTTAAGAATTTACTGATTTACACAGGGTTGAATGCACTGTCTATCAAACTGCAGGCAGGTAATGGAAAAACACTTTTAGGGTGATTTTAACCACTTCCGGTTGGTCCAGGAAGCTTAGAATCAACACAGGTAGACCTCATACTGGCCTGATGAACTGTTACCAAAGACAGGTTCATATGGCATTCATAACCCATATAGACTTCAGGTTGAATTTAGGGGTAAAGGCAATGTATTCCTTTGGGGAGAGATGTCAATGCAAACTCTTTGAAGTAAACACCTTATTTTAACTATTAAGGGTTAATGCCACACGGTCAACGTTAGGCTTGCACGGATCGGAAGGTCCTTAGGAACATACCTGAGGTCGAATTGTGCTTCTCACCCTAACGGTTCTCTCACTGTCACCCAAAAGCAAATGACGTTGTGGGGCAGGCTTCATTTTGGGCCTAATTTTCTAATGGTCGCTGCGCTTAGACCGAGCGAACTACGGTCAAGCGGGATATCTCGTTGAACTCGGCACGGCCTAGAGATTATGTTTATGCCATTGCCTGCTCTCTGTGTCTTTGAGAACCACACTTTTTCACTCCATCCTTGCTGTGTGTGCGTGTGAGAGCTTTTCTTTGACATCTGTTGGGAGAAATGACTGATTTACAGTTCATGAGGGTTACCTAGTCACACATATGAAGTTTTGAAAAGATCTGACCTTTTTAACCCTTGGAAACTGCCACTGTGACACCATTAAAGGCACTTCCGGTTGGCACAGGAAGCTATAAGTAAACCCATGTCTTGATTGACATAGAAACTTACAGAATCCTGAGTTTTAAGTCTTTAAGTTAAGAATTGACTGATCTACGATCTACACAGTGTTGAATACAGTCATTTTCACCTTTGAAGGTTATGTACATCAAAACTCCTTTTGGGTCAATTTAACCACTTCCGGTTGCTCCAGGAAGCTTAGAATCGACACAGGTAGACCTCATAGTGGTCTGATGGACTGTCATAGAAGACAGGTTCATTAGGCATTCATAACCCACATAGGCTTCAGGTTGAATTTAGAGGTGCAGGCAATGTATTCCTATGGGGAGAGAAGTCAATGCAAACTCTTTGATGTAAACACCTTCTTTTAGCTGTTAAGGGTTAATGCCACAGGGTCAAGGTTAGGCTTGCACGTATCGGGAGGACCTTAGGAACGTACCTGAGGTCGAATTGTGCTTCTCACCCTAACGGTTCTCTCATTGTCACCCAAAAGCAAATGACATTGAGGGCCAGGCTTCATTTTGGTTCTGCTTTTTTTTCAAGGTCACTGCACTCAGAGCGAGCTACGGTCAAGCGGGGCGTCTCGTTGAACTCGGCACAGTCTGGAGACTATGGTGATGCCATTTTTTGTGTTGATTTCAGAATGCCATTTTGGTGATGGTCCCTCTCCGTTTAAACATATTGCAAATGTACAAAAGTCAACTAGCAAGTCAGTGTCCATCAGTCAATTAGATGTCATTTTACATTTACATTTACATTTAAGTCATTTAGCAGACGCTCTTATCCAGAGCGACTTACAAATTGGTGCATTCACCTTATGACATCCAGTGGGACAGTCACTTAACAATAGTGCATCTAAAACTTAGGGGGGGGGGGTGGGTGAGAGGGATTACTTAACCTATCCTAGGTATTCCTTAAAGAGGTGGGGTTTGACACCAAACCCACTTTTTCCAACTCATTTAGAAGCCAACTATCATATATGTCAGAGCAGGCCCATAATTCACAGCGCCTTTAGTTTAAAACATAATAAAAACGTAAAACACATAGTTACGTTCTAGCTGCGGGTCCAGGTCAGACATTATGTGAAGGCCTATGTGAGGCGACCCCGAATCCCGAGTTTCGGCTCGATAGGTCCTTCGGTGCCCGAGTAAAACCCTAATTGGTGCTGAAAATCCACTTTTTTCCATGCCTTGCTATGGGGTCCTTGAATGAGCTATCGGACCGAAACGTTGGGGTCCGTCTCTATGGGCCGAGCCGGTTTCAATGCACCTAGTCTTGTGTCTCTGAGACTTTTCTAAATGTCGCCATTTTCGTAATGGTCAAAATGAATTGAAGTCATTGCAAATGTACGAGGCTATTTCTCGGTCCGAGAACCTTCTAGAGCCACCTAACTCACCACGCACTATCGACCCGAGGTCTAGAACAGGTTTCTAAAGTTTCGGAACTCTAGGTCTGACGGTTCTTTTTTAGCTCGAACAAAGCTAACTATTGGAGGCACTGTCTGTCTCTACAAACCCCAATACGTCCCTCCTTCCAAGTTGTGTGTCTGTGTGATTTAGTTTTCCTTTGAAATTTTATGGGAAAAATGACTGATTTACAGTTCATGGGGGTTGCCTAATCACACATATGAAGTTTTGGACAGATCTGACTTTTTTTAACCCCTCGAAACAGCCACTGAGACACCAATTAAGGCACTTCCGGTTGGCACAGGAAGCTATAAGTCAACACATATCCTCACTGGGCTATGCTTTTACAGAATCCTGAGTTTTAAGTCCTTACGTTAAGAATTGACTGATTTACACAGGGTTGAATGCACTGTCTATCAAACTGCAGGCAGGTAATGGAAAAACACTTTTAGGGTGATTTTAACCACTTCCGGTTGGTCCAGGAAGCTTAGAATCAACACAGGTAGACCTCATACTGGCCTGATGGACTGTTACCAAAGACAGGTTCATATGGCATTCATAACCCATATAGACTTCAGGTTGAATTTAGGGGTAAAGGCAATGTATTCCTTTGGGGAGAGAAGTCAATGCAAACTCTTTGAAGTAAACACCTTCTTTTAACTATTAAGGGTTAATGCCACACGGTCAACGTTAGGCTTGCACGGATCGGAAGGACCTTAGGAACATACCTGAGGTCGAATTGTGCTTCTCACCCTAACGGTTCTCTCACTGTCACCCAAAAGCAAATGACGTTGTGGGGCAGGCTTCATTTTGGGCCTAATTTTCTAATGGTCGCTGCGCTTAGACCGAGCGAGCTACGGTCAAGCGGGATATCTCGTTGAACTCGGCACGGCCTAGAGATTATGTTTATGCCATTGCCTGCTCTCTGTGTCTTTGAGAACCACACTTTTTCACTCCATCCTTGCTGTGTGTGCGTGTGAGAGCTTTTCTTTGACATCTGTTGGGAGAAATGACTGATTTACAGTTCATGAGGGTTACCTAGTCACACATATGAAGTTTTGAAAAGATCTGACCTTTTTAACCCTTGGAAACTGCCACTGTGACACCATTAAAGGCACTTCCGGTTGGCACAGGAAGCTATAAGTAAACCCATGTCTTGATTGACATAGAAACTTACAGAATCCTGAGTTTTAAGTCTTTAAGTTAAGAATTGACTGATCTACGATCTACACAGTGTTGAATACAGTCATTTTCACCTTTGAAGGTTATGTACATCAAAACTCCTTTTGGGTCAATTTAACCACTTCCGGTTGCTCCAGGAAGCTTAGAATCGACACAGGTAGACCTCATAGTGGTCTGATGGACTGTCATAGAAGACAGGTTCATTAGGCATTCATAACCCACATAGGCTTCAGGTTGAATTTAGAGGTGCAGGCAATGTATTCCTATGGGGAGAGAAGTCAATGCAAACTCTTTGATGTAAACACCTTCTTTTAGCTGTTAAGGGTTAATGCCACAGGGTCAAGGTTAGGCTTGCATGGATCGGGAGGACCTTAGGAACGTACCTGAGGTCGAATTGTGCTTCTCACCCTAACGGTTCTCTCACTGTCACCCAAAAGCAAATGACATTGAGGGCCAGCCTTCCTTTTGCGCCTTCTTTTTTTCAAGGTCGCTGCACTCAGAGCGAGCTACGGTCAAGCGGGGCGTCTCGTTGAACTCGGCACAGCCTGGAGACTATGGTGATGCCATTTTTTGTGTTGATTTCAGAATGCCATTTTGGTGATGGTCCCTCTCCATTTAAACATATTGCAAATGTACAAAAGTCAACTAGCAAGTCAGTGTCCATCAGTCAATTAGATGTCATTTTGACACCAAACTGATACCAATTGACACCAAACCCACTTTTTCCAACTCATTTAGAAGCCAACTATCATATATGTCAGAGCAGGCCCATAATTTACAGCACCTTTAGTTTAAAACATAATAAAAATATAAAACACATAGTTAAGTTCTAGCTGCGGGTCCAGGTCGGACATTATGTGAAGGCCTATGTGAGGCGACCCCGAATCCCGAGTTTCGGCTCGATAGGTCCTTCGGTGCCCGAGTAAAACCCTAATTGGTGCTGAAAATCCACTTTTTTCCATGCCTTGCAATGGGGTCCTTGAATGAGCTATCGGACCGAAACGTTGGGGTCCGTCTCTATGGGCCGAGCCGGTTTCAATGCACCTAGTCTTGTGTCTCTGAGACTTTTCTAAATGTCGCCATTTTCGTAATGGTCAAAATGAATTGAAGTCATTGCAAATGTACGAGGCTATTTCTCGGTCCGAGAACCTTCTAGAGCCACCTAACTCACCACGCACTATCGACCCGAGGTCTAGAACAGGTTTCTAAAGTTTCGGAACTCTAGGTCTGACGGTTCTTTTTTAGCTCGAACAAAGCTAACTATTGGAGGCACTGTCTGTGTCTACAAACCCCAATACGTCCCTCCTTCCAAGTTGTGTGTCTGTGTGATTTAGTTTTCCTTTGAAATTTTATGGGAAAAATGACTGATTTACAGTTCATGGGGGTTGCCTAATCACACATATGAAGTTTTGGACAGATCTGACTTTTTTAACCACTCGAAACAGCCCCTGAGACACCAATTAAGGCACTTCCGGTTGGCACAGGAAGCTATAAGTCAACACATATCCTCACTGGGCTATGCTTTTACAGAATCCTGAGTTTTAAGTCCTTACGTTAAGAATTGACTGATTTACACAGGGTTGAATGCACTATGTCTATCAAACTGCAGGCAGGTAATGGAAAAACACTTTTAGGGTGATTTTAACCACTTCCGGTTGGTCCAGGAAGCTTAGAATCAACACAGGTAGACCTCATACTGGCCTGATGGACTGTTACCAAAGACAGGTTCATACGGCATTCATAACCCATATAGACTTCAGGTTGAATTTAGGGGTAAAGGCAATGTATTCCTATGGGGGGAGAAGTCAATGCAAACTCTTTGAAGTAAACACCTTATTTTAACTATTAAGGGTTAATGGCACACAGTCAACGTTAGGCTTGCACGGATCGGAAGGACCTTAGGAACATACCTGAGGTCGAATTGTGCTTCTCACCCTAACGGTTCTCTCACTGTCACCCAAAAGCAAATGACGTTGTGGGGCAGGCTTCATTTTGGGCCTAATTTTCTAATGGTCGCTGCGCTTAGACCGAGCGAGCTACGGTCAAGCGGGATATCTCGTTGAACTCGGCACGGACTAGAGATTATGTTTATGCCATTGCCTGCTCTCTGTGTCTTTGAGAACCGCACTTTTTCACTCCATCCTTGCTGTGTGTGCGTGTGAGAGCTTTTCCTTGACATCTGTTGGGAGAAATGACTGATTTACAGTTCATGAGGGTTACCTAGTCACACATATGAAGTTTTGAAAAGATCTGACCTTTTTAACCCTTGGAAACTGCCACTGTGACACCATTAAAGGCACTTCCGGTTGGCACAGGAAGCTATAAGTAAACCCATGTCTTGATTGACATAGAAACTTACAGAATCCTGAGTTTTAAGTCTTTAAGTTAAGAATTGACTGATCTACGATCTACACAGTGTTGAATGCAGTCATTTTCACCTTTGAAGGTTATGTACATCAAAACTCCTTTTGGGTCAATTTAACCACTTCCGGTTGATCCAGGAAGCTTAGAATCGACACAGGTAGACCTCATAGTGGTCTGATGGACTGTCATAGAAGACAGGTTCATTAGGCATTCATAACCCACATAGGCTTCAGGTTGAATTTAGAGGTGCAGGCAATGTATTCCTATGGGGAGAGAAGTCAATGCAAACTCTTTGATGTAAACACCTTCTTTTAGCTGTTAAGGGTTAATGCCACAGGGTCAAGGTTAGGCTTGCACGGATCGGGAGGACCTTAGGAACGTACCTGAGGTCGAATTGTGCTTCTCACCCTAACGGTTCTCTCACTGTCACCCAAAAGCAAATGACATTGAGGGCCAGCCTTCCTTTTGCGCCTTCTTTTTTTCAAGGTCGCTGCACTCAGAGCGAGCTACGGTCAAGCGGGGCGTCTCGTTGAACTCGGCACAGCCTGGAGACTATGGTGATGCCATTTTTTGTGTTGATTTCAGAATGCCATTTTGGTGATGGTCCCTCTCCATTTAAACATATTGCAAATGTACAAAAGTCAACTAGCAAGTCAGTGTCCATCAGTCAATTAGATGTCATTTTGACACCAAACTGATACCAATTGACACCAAACCCACTTTTTCCAACTCATTTAGAAGCCAACTATCATATATGTCAGAGCAGGCCCATAATTTACAGCACCTTTAGTTTAAAACATAATAAAAATATAAAACACATAGTTAAGTTCTAGCTGCGGGTCCAGGTCGGACATTATGTGAAGGCCTATGTGAGGCGACCCCGAATCCCGAGTTTCGGCTCGATAGGTCCTTCGGTGCCCGAGTAAAACCCTAATTGGTGCTGAAAATCCACTTTTTTCCATGCCTTGCAATAGGGTCCTTGAATGAGCTATCGGACCGAAACGTTGGGGTCCGTCTCTATGGGCCGAGCCGGTTTCAATGCACCTAGTCTTGTGTCTCTGAGACTTTTCTAAATGTCGCCATTTTCGTAATGGTCAAAATGAATTGAAGTCATTGCAAATGTACGAGGCTATTTCTCGGTCCGAGAACCTTCTAGAGCCACCTAACTCACCACGCACTATCGACCCGAGGTCTAGAACAGGTTTCTAAAGTTTCGGAACTCTAGGTCTGACGGTTCTTTTTTAGCTCGAACAAAGCTAACTATTGGAGGCACTGTCTGTGTCTACAAACCCCAATACGTCCCTCCTTCCAAGTTGTGTGTCTGTGTGATTTAGTTTTCCTTTGAAATTTTATGGGAAAAATGACTGATTTACAGTTCATGGGGGTTGCCTAATCACACATATGAAGTTTTGGACAGATCTGACTTTTTTAACCACTCGAAACAGCCCCTGAGACACCAATTAAGGCACTTCCGGTTGGCACAGGAAGCTATAAGTCAACACATATCCTCACTGGGCTATGCTTTTACAGAATCCTGAGTTTTAAGTCCTTACGTTAAGAATTGACTGATTTACACAGGGTTGAATGCACTGTCTATCAAACTGCAGGCAGGTAATGGAAAAACACTTTTAGGGTGTTTTTAACCACTTCCGGTTGGTCCAGGAAGCTTAGAATCAACACAGGTAGACCTCATACTGGCCTGATGGACTGTTACCAAAGACAGGTTCATACGGCATTCATAACCCATATAGACTTCAGGTTGAATTTAGGGGTGCAGGCAATGTATTCCTATGGGGAGAGAAGTCAATGCAAACTCTTTGAAGTAAACACCTTCTTTTAACTATTAAGGGTTAATGACACACGGTCAACGTTAGGCTTGCACGGATCAGGAGGACCTTAGGAACATACCTGAGGTCGAATTGTGCTTCTCACCCTAACGGTTCTCTCACTGTCACCCAAAAGCAAATGACGTTGTGGGGCAGGCTTCATTTTGGGCCTAATTTTCTAATGGTCGCTGCGCTTAGACCGAGCGAGCTACGTTCAAGCGGGATATCTCGTTGAACTCGGCACGGCCTAGAGATTATGTTTATGCCATTGCCTGCTCTCTGTGTCTTTGAGAACCACACTTTTCACTCCATCCTTGCTGTGTGTGCGTGTGAGAGCTTTTCTTTGACATCTGTTGGGAGAAATGACTGATTTACAGTTCATGAGGGTTAACTAGTCACACATATGAAGTTTTGAAAAGATCTGACCTTTTTAACCCATGGAAACTGCCACTGTGACACCATTAAAGGCACTTCCGGTTGGCACAGGAAGCTATAAATAAACCCATATCATGATTGGGGTATGCCTTTACATAATCCTGAGTTTTAAGTCTTTACGTTAAGAACTGAGTTATTTACGGAGGGTTTAGTGAGTGTGTGTTATTTCAGAAAATCATAGAAAATCACAGAAATCTCGCAGAGCTCCGCAGCACACTTTAAAAAGATTCGTAAGAACACCCTGCAACTGGATCTGTAACCGTTGAAAAAAAACACCTATACGTGAACATCACCAAGGTGTCGTTGTACGATTTCTCTTAAATGATGATAGATAAATGGCTGGTTCTTTTTTTATTGACACCGGATGCTCCTTGACTTTGACGTGAAGTGGAAAAATAATTTCTCTATTTTCATTTTGGACCTTTAATGGCCATAACTCAAAAACCGTTGAGGCCTAGACGCCATGTTGTTCGGGGCCAACTGCCCATTATGCCGCCCCTACGCTCACCGAGTTTCGGCTTCTAAATATTTTCAGTTTTCGAGATAAGGCCCCGTCGTGAATCGTGATGTTTTGTCCAATAGCAATATGATTGCTTATGCCCTCTTGTGGGAATTTCCGGGACAGCGGAAAAATGACCTACCTAAATCTTATTATTTTTGTAAAACGGAAACCGAATGTCCGACAAAGTTCATTTGATGACTTCCTGGTAGGTCCGGCCCTGCCGCTCGGCCCGAAGCCGTCCGCGAATTTTAGAAACGATTTCGGACGTCTAGTAAGGGACCGTACATTTGCAATATGGACTTTCTCACTAACCATACAGGTACTGCCGAAATCTTCCCTTAAGGTATGTAATACCTACGTGGCAAATGAGCTTAAAAAACTGTAGTTGCTGTATCGAAACCCTTGAATGAAATCTATGAAAGTTAAGCAGAGCAATGACAGGGCCATGTGTCGATCCCATCGAGACATTTAACAAATCTGTTGTCAGGCAGAGTTGTCTGAAGTGCTTGATGCGGTGTGTTGAGGTGTCGGTTCAAATCCCACCATTGAGGTTGCCCTTGGAAAAGCTATTCTTCAATACATGAATCTTATCAGTTTCTCTAGGATTGTGGAGGGATTCTATATTCATGTGGGGCCATGCAAGAGAGGAAATATGTTTTGTGAAGAGGTTGGTGTTTTGATCCACACATGTAGTTCATCGCCTTCACCACTAAGATACCAATTCCTGTGCTTTCGCGGTGGAATATAGAATCTTACCAGTGTTTGTGAAAGTCAAAATCTTCCAATGCCATAATACAGTACAGAATTGTACTGGTTACACGATGAGGATGGGATTCAAACCCATGCATGCAGAGCACAATGGATTAGCAGTCCATCGCCTTAACCACTCGGCCACCTCATCATGTAATACCTACGTGGCAAATGACCTTAAAAAACTGTAGTTGCTGTATCGAACCCTTGAATGAAATCTATGAAAGTTAGGCAGAGCAATGGCAGGGCCATGTGTCGATCCCATCGAGACATTTAACAAATCTGTTGTCGGGCCGAGTTGTCTCAAGTGCTTGATGCGGTGTGTTGAGGTGTCGGTTCAAATACCAGCATTGAGGTTGCCCTTGGAAAAGCTATTCTTCAATACATGAATCTTATCAGTTTCTCTAGGATTGTGGACGGATTCTATATTCATGTGGGGCCATGCAAGAGAGGAAGTATGTTTTGTGAAGAGGTTGGTGTTTTGATCCACACATGTAGTTCATCACCTTCACCACTAAGATACCAATTCCTGTGCTCTCGCGGTGGCAGTCGGCCATCTTACCAGTGTTTGTGAAAGTCAAAATCTTCCAATGTCATAATTAAGTAGAGAATTGTACTGGTTACACAATGAGGATGGGATTCAAACCCATGCATGCAGAGCACAATGGATTAGCAGTCCATCGCCTTAACCACTCGGCCACCTCATCATGTGATACCTACGTGGCAAATGAGCTTAAAAAACTGTAGTTGCTGTATCGAAACCCTTGAATGAAATCTATGAAAGTTAGGCAGAGCAATGGCAGAGCCATGTGTCGATCCCATCGAGACATTTAACAAATCTGTTGTCAGGCCGAGTTGTCTTAAGTTGCCTTAACCACTCGGCCACCTCATCATGTAATACCTATGTGGCAAATGAGCTTAAAAAACTGTAGTTGCTGTATCGAAACCCTTGAATGAAATCTATGAAAGTTAGGCAGAGCAATGGCAGAGCCATGTGTCGATCCCATCGAGACATTTAACAAATCTGTTGTCAGGCCGAGTTGTCTTAAGTTGCCTTAACCACTCGGCCACCTCATCATGTAATACCTATGTGGCAAATGAGCTTAAAAAACTGTAGTTGCTGTATCGAAACCCTTGAATGAAATCTATGAAAGTTAGGCAGAGCAATGGCATTGACGTGTCGATCCAATCGAGATTTTTAACAAATCTGTTGTCAGGCCGAGTTGCCTCAAATGCTTGATGCGGTGTGTTGAGGTGTCGGATCAAATCACACCATTGAGGTTGACCTTGGAAAAGCTATTCTTCAATTCATGAATCTTATCAGTTTCTCTAGGATTGTGGAGGGATTCTATATTCATGTGGGGCCATGCAAGAGAGGAAGTATGTTTTGTGAAGAGGTTGGTGTTTTGATCCACACATGTAGTTCATCACCTTCACCACTAAGATACCAAGTCCTGTGCTCTCACGGTGGCAGTCAGCCATCTTACCAGTGTTTGTGAAAGTCAAAATCTTCCAATGCCATAATTAAGTAGAGAATTGTACTGGTTACACAATGAGGATGGGATGCAAACCCATGCATGCAGAGCACAATGGATTAGCAGTCCATCGCCTTAACCACTCGGCCACCTCATCATGTAATACCTACGTGGCAAATGAGCTTAAAAAACTGTAGTTGCTGTATCGAAACCCTTGAATGAAAAAGCAAATGACATTGAGGGCCAGCCTTCCTTTTGCGCCTTCTTTTTTTCAAGGTCGCTGCACTCAGAGCGAGCTACGGTCAAGCGGGGCGTCTCGTTGAACTCTGCACAGCCTGGAGACTATGGTGATGCCATTTTTTGTGTTGATTTCAGAATGCCATTTTGGTGATGGTCCCTCTCCGTTTAAACATATTGCTAATGTACAAAAGTCAACTAGCAAGTCAGTGTCCATCAGTCAATTAGATGTCATTCTGACACCAAACTGATACCAATTGACACCAAACCCACTTTTTCCAACTCATTTAGAAGCCAACTATCACATATGTCAGAGCAGGCCCATAATTCATAGCGCCATTAGTTTAAAACATAATAAAAACGTAAAACACATAGTTACTGTCATGTTTTGTCATTGATTATCATGTCTTGTCCCTGTGCTTCCCTTCTATTCGTTTCCCTCTGCTGGTCTTATTAAGTTCTTTCCCTCTTTCTATCCCTCTCTCTCCCCCTCCCTCTCTCCCTCTCTCGCTCTCTCTCTCTATCGTTCCGTTCCTGCTCCCAGCTGTTCCTCATTCTCCTAACTACCTCATTTACTCTTTCACACCTGTCCCCTATTTTGCCCTCTGATTAGAGTCCCTATTTCTCCCTCTGTTTTCCGCTTCTGTCCTTGTCGGATCCTTGTTTGATGTTTGCTGTTCTGTGTCCTTGTTCCGCCCTGTCGTGTTTTTGCCTTCTTCAGATGCTGCGTGTGAGCAGGTGTCTATGTCAGCTATGGCCTGTGCCTTCCCGAAGCGACCTGCAGTCTGTGGTCGCGTCTCCAGTCGTTCCTCTCTACTGAAGAGAGGATTTCAGTTTTCCTGTTTTGTATTTACCTAAGATAATATCCAGGATTATCGTTTTTGTTTAAGACTGGAATAAAGACTCTGTTTCTGTTAAGTCGCTTTTGGGTCCTCATTCACCAGCATAACAGAAGGATCCGACCAAGAATGGACCCAGCGACTACGGATTCTCGCAACACTGCCGTCGAGATCCAGGGAGCAATGCTCGGCAGACACGAGCAGGAATTGTCTGCTGCTCGTCATGCCGCTGAGACCCTGGCCGCTCAGGTCTCCGACCTCTCAGGACAGTTTCAGAGTCTTCGTCTCGTGCCACCAGCTACTTCCTGGTCTTCCGAGTCTCCGGAACCTAGGGTTAATAACCCACCATGTTACTCTGGGCAGCCCACTGAGTGCCGCTCCTTTCTCACCCAGTGTGATATTGTGTTCTCTCTCCAGCCCAACACATACTCAAGAGAGAGAGCTCGGATCGCTTACGTCATATCACTCCTTACTGGTCGGGCTCGGGAGTGGGGCACAGCTATCTGGGAGGCAAGGGCTGAGTGTTCTAACGATTATCAGAACTTTAAAGAGGAGATGATACGGGTTTTTGATCGTTCAGTTTTTGGGAAGGAGGCTTCCAGGGCCCTGGCCTCCCTATGTCAAGGTGATCGATCCATAACGGATTACTCTATAGAGTTTCGCACTCTTGCTGCCTCCAGTGACTGGAACGAGCCGGCGTTGCTCGCTCGTTTTCTGGAGGGACTCCACGCTGAGGTTAAAGATGAGATTCTCTCCCGGGAGGTTCCTTCCAGCGTGGACTCTTTGATTGCACTCGCCATCCGCATAGAACGACGGGTAGATCTTCGTCACCGAGCTTGTGGAAGAGAGCTCGCGTTAACGGTGTTCCCCCTCTCCGCATCTCAACCATCTCCTCCCACCGGCTCAGAGACTGAGCCCATGCAGCTGGGAGGTATTCGCATCTCGACTAAGGAGAGGGAACGGAGAATCACCAACCGCCTTTGCCTCTATTGCGGTTCTGCTGGACATTTTGTCATTTCATGTCCAGTAAAAGCCAGAGCTCATCAGTAAGCGGAGGCCTACTGGTGAGCGCTACTACTCAGGTCTCTCCATCAAGATCCTGTACTACCTTGTCGGTCCATCTACGCTGGACCGGTTCGGCTGCTTCCTGCAGTGCCTTGATAGACTCTGGGGCTGAGGGTTGTTTTATGGACGAAGCATGGGCTCAGAAACATGACATTCCTCTCAGACAGTTAGGGAAGCCCACGCCCATGTTCGCCTTAGATGGTAGTCTTCTCCCCAGTATCAGATGTGAGACACTACCTTTAACCCTCACAGTATCTGGTAACCACAGTGAGACCATTTCCTTTTTGATTTTTCGTTCACCTTTTACACCTGTTGTTTTGGGTCATCCCTGGCTAGTATGTCATAATCCTTCTATTAATTGGTCTAGTAATTCTATCCTATCCTGGAACGTTTCTTGTCATGTGAAGTGTTTAATGTCTGCTATCCCTCCTGTTTCTTCTGTCCCCTCTTCTCAGGAGGAACCTGGTGATTTGACAGGAGTGCCGGAGGAATATCATGATCTGCGCACAGTCTTCAGTCGGTCCAGAGCCAACTCCCTTCCTCCTCACCGGTCGTATGATTGTTGTATTGATCTCCTTCCGGGGACCACTCCCCCTCGGGGTAGACTATACTCTCTGTCGGCTCCCGAACGTAAGGCTCTCGAGGATTATCTGTCTGTTTCTCTCGACGCCGGTACCGTGGTGCCTTCTTCCTCTCCCGCCGGAGCGGGGTGTTTTTTTGTTAAGAAGAAGGACGGTACTCTGCGCCCCTGCGTGGATTATCGAGGGCTGAATGACATAACGGTTAAGAATCGTTATCCGCTTCCCCTTATGTTGTCAGCCTTCGAGATTCTGCAGGGAGCCAGGTTCTTTACTAAGTTGGACCTTCGTAACGCTTACCATCTCGTGCGCATCAGAGAGGGGGACGAGTGGAAAACGGCGTTTAACACTCCGTTAGGGCATTTTGAGTACCGGGTTCTGCCGTTCGGTCTCGCTAATGCTCCAGCTGTCTTTCAGGCATTAGTTAATGATGTACTGAGAGACATGCTGAACATCTTTGTTTTCGTTTACCTTGACGATATCCTGATTTTTTCACCGTCACTCGAGATTCATGTTCAGCACGTTCGACGGGTACTCCAGCGCCTTTTAGAGAATTGTCTCTACGTGAAGGCTGAGAAGTGCGCCTTTCATGTCTCCTCTGTCACATTTCTCGGTTCTGTTATTTCCGCTGAAGGCATTCAGATGGATCCCGCTAAGGTCCAGGCTGTCAGCGATTGGCCCGTTCCTAAGTCACGTGTCGAGTTGCAGCGCTTTCTCGGTTTCGCTAATTTCTATCGGCGTTTCATTCGTAATTTCGGTCAAGTGGCTGCCCCTCTCACAGCTCTTACTTCTGTCAAGACGTGCTTTAAGTGGTCCGGTTCCGCCCAGGGAGCTTTTGATCTCCTCAAGAAGCGTTTTACATCCGCTCCTATCCTTGTTACTCCTGATGTCACTAAACAATTCATTGTCGAGGTTGACGCTTCAGAGGTGGGCGTGGGAGCCATTCTGTCCCAGCGCTTCCATTCTGACGATAAGGTCCATCCTTGCGCTTATTTTTCTCATCGCCTGTCGCCATCGGAACGCAACTATGATGTGGGTAACCGCGAACTGCTCGCCATCCGCTTAGCCCTAGGCGAATGGCGACAGTGGTTGGAGGGGGCGACCGTCCCTTTTGTCGTTTGGACTGACCATAAGAACCTTGAGTACATCCGTTCTGCCAAACGACTTAATGCACGTCAAGCTCGTTGGGCGTTGTTTTTCACTCGTTTCGAGGTTCGTGATTTCTTATCGCCCGGGAAATAAGAACACCAAGCCTGATGCCTTATCCCGTCTCTTTAGTTCTTCTGTGGCTTCTACCGACCCCGAGGGGATTCTCCCTGAAGGGCGTGTTGTCGGGTTGACTGTCTGGGGAATTGAGAGATAGGTAAAGCAAGCACTCACTCACACTGCGTCGCCGCGCGCTTGTCCTAGTAACCTTCTTTTCGTTCCTGTCTCTACTCGTCTGGCTGTTCTTCAGTGGGCTCACTCTGCCAAGTTAGCTGGCCACCCCGGCGTTCGGGGTACGCTTGCTTCTATTCGCCAGCGGTTTTGGTGGCCTACTCAGGAGCGTGACACGCGCCGTTTCGTGGCTGCTTGTTCGGACTGCGCGCAGACTAAGTCAGGTAACTCTCCTCCTGCCGGTCGTCTCAGACCGCTTCCCATTCCTTCTCGACCATGGTCTCACATCGCCTTAGACTTTGTTACCGGTCTGCCTTCGTCTGCGGGGAAGACTGTGATTCTTACGGTTGTCGATAGGTTCTCTAAGGCGGAACATTTCATTCCCCTCGCTAAGCTTCCTTCCGCTAAGGAGACGGAACAAATCATCATTGAGAATGTGTTCAGAATTCATGGCCTCCCGTTAGACGCCGTTTCAGACAGAGGTCCGCAATTCACGTCACATTTTTGGAGGGAGTTCTGTCGTTTGATTGGTGCTTCCGTCAGTCTCTCTTCCGGTTTTCATCCCCAGTCTAACGGTCAAGCAGAAAGGGCCAATCAGACGATTGGTCGCATATTACGCAGCCTTTCTTTTCGAAACCCTGCGTCTTGGGCAGAACAGCTCCCCTGGGCAGAATACGCTCACAACTCGCTTCCTTCGTCTGCTACCGGGCTATCTCCGTTTCAGAGTAGTCTTGGGTACCAGCCTCCTCTGTTCTCGTCCCAGCTTGCCGAGTCCAGCGTTCCCTCCGCTCAGGCTTTTGTCCAACGTTGTGAGCGCACCTGGAGGAGGGTCAGGTCTGCACTTTGCCGTTACAGGGCGCAGACTGTGAGAGCCGCCAATAAACGTAGGATTAAGAGTCCTAGGTATTGTCGCGGTCAGAGAATGTGGCTTTCCACTCGTAACCTTCCCCTTACGACAGCTTCTCGCAAGTTGACTCCGCGGTTCATTGGTCTGTTCCGTGTCTCTCAGGTCGTCAATCCTGTCGCTGTACGACTGCTTCTTCCGCGACATCTTCGTCGCGTCCACCCTGTCTTCCATGTCTCCTGTGTCAAGCCTTTTCTTCGCGCCCCCGTTCGTCTTCCCCCCCCCCGTCCTTGTCCAGGGCGCACCTATTTACAAGGTACGGAAGATCATGGACATGCGTTCTCGGGGACGTGGTCACCAGTACTTAGTGGATTGGGGGGGTTACGGTCCTGAGGAGAGGAGTTGGGTTCCATCTCGGGACGTGCTGGACCGTTCGTTGATTGATGATTTCCTCCGTTGCCGCCAGGGTTCCTCCTCGAGTGCGCCAGGAGGCGCTCGGTGAGTGGGGGGGTACTGTCATGTTTTGTCATTGATTATCATGTCTTGTCCCTGTGCTTCCCTTCTATTCGTTTCCCTCTGCTGGTCTTATTAGGTTCTTTCCCTCTTTCTATCCCTCTCTCTCCCCCTCCCTCTCTCCCTCTCTCGCTCTCTCTCTCTATCGTTCCGTTCCTGCTCCCAGCTGTTCCTCATTCTCCTAACTACCTCATTTACTCTTTCACACCTGTCCCCTATTTTGCCCTCTGATTAGAGTCCCTATTTCTCCCTCTGTTTTCCGCTTTTGTCCTTGTCGGATCCTTGTTTGATGTTTGCTGTTCTGTGTCCTTGTTCCGCCCTGTCGTGTTTTTGCCTTCTTCAGATGCTGCGTGTGAGCAGGTGTCTATGTCAGCTACGGCCTGTGCTTTCCCGAAGCGACCTGCAGTCTGTGGTCGCGTCTCCAGTCGTTCCTCTCTACTGACGAGAGGATTTCAGTTTTCCTGTTTTGTATTTACCTAAGATAATATCCAGGATTATCGTTTTTGTTTAAGACTGGAATAAAGACTCTGTTTCTGTTAAGTCGCTTTTGGGTCCTCATTCACCAGCATAACAGTTACGTTCTAGCTGCGGGTCCAGGTCAGACATTATGTGAAGGCCTATGTGAGGCGACCCCGAATCCCGAGTTTCGGCTCGATAGGTCCTTCGGTGCCCGAGTAAAACCCTAATTGGTGCTGAAAATCCACTTTTTTCCATGCCTTGCTATGGGGTCCTTGAATGAGCTATCGGACCGAAACGTTGGGGTCCGTCTCTATGGGCCGAGCCGGTTTCAATGCACCTAGTCTTGTGTCTCTGAGACTTTTCTAAATGTCGCCATTTTCGTAATGGTCAAAATGAATTGAAGTCATTGCAAATGTACGAGGCTATTTCTCGGTCCGAGAACCTTCTAGAGCCACCTAACTCACCACGCACTATCGACCCGAGGTCTAGAACAGGTTTCTAAAGTTTCGGAACTCTAGGTCTGACGGTTCTTTTTTAGCTCGAACAAAGCTAACTATTGGAGGCACTGTCTGTCTCTACAAACCCCAATACGTCCCTCCTTCCAAGTTGTGTGTCTGTGTGATTTAGTTTTCCTTTGAAATTTTATGGGACAAATGACTGATTTACAGTTCATGGGGGTTGCCTAATCACACATATGAAGTTTTGGACAGATCTGACTTTTTTAACCCCTCGAAACAGCCCCTGAGACACCAATTAAGGCACTTCAGTTTGGCACAGGAAGCTATAAGTCAACACATATCCTCACTGGGCTATGCTTTTACAGAATCCTGAGGTTTAAGTCCTTACGTTAAGAATTGACTGATTTAAACAGGGTTGAATGCACTGTCTATCAAACTGCAGGCAGGTAATGGAAAAACACTTTTAGGGTGTTTTTAACCACTTTCGGTTGGTCCAGGAAGCTTAGAATCAACACAGGTAGACCTCATACTGGCCTGATGGACTGTTACCAAAGACAGGTTCATACGGCATTCATAACCCATATAGACTTCAGGTTGAATTTAGGGGTAAAGGCAATGTATTTCCTATGGGGAGAGAAGTCAATGCAAACTCTTTGAAGTAAACACCTTCTTTTAACTATTAAGGGTTAATGACACACGGTCAACGTTAGGCTTGCACGGATCGGAAGGACCTTAGGAACATACCTGTGGTCGAATTGTGCTTCTCACCCTAACGGTTCTCTCACTGTCACCCAAAAGCAAATGACGTTGTGGGGCAGGCTTCATTTTGGGCCTAATTTTCTAATGGTCGCTGCGCTTAGACCGAGCGAGCTACGGTCAAGCGGGATATCTCGTTGAACTCGGCACGGCCTAGAGATTATGTTTTTGCCATTGCCTGCTCTCTGTGTCTTTGAGAACCACACTTTTTCACTCCATCCTTGCTGTGTGTGCGTGTGAGAGCTTTTCTTTGACATCTGTTGGGAGAAATGACTGATTTACAGTTCATGAGGGTTAACTAGTCACACATATGAAGTTTTGAAAAGATCTGACCTTTTTAACCCATGGAAACTGCCACTGTGACACCATTAAAGGCACTTCCGGTTGGCACAGGAAGCTATAAATAAACCCATATCATGATTGGGGTATGCCTTTACATAATCCCGAGTTTTAAGTCTTTACGTTAAGAACTGAGTTATTTACGGAGGGTTTAGTGAGTGTGTGTTATTTCAGAAAATCATAGAAAATCACAGAAATCTCGCAGAGCTCCGCAGCACACTTTAAAAAGATTCGTAAGAACACCCTGCAACTGGATCTGTAACCGTTGAAAAAAAACACCTATCCGTGAACATCACCAAGGTGTCGTTGTACGATTTCTCTTAAATGACGATAGATAAATGGCTGGTTCTTTTTTTATTGACACCGGAGGCTCCTTGACTTTGACGTGAAGTGGAAAAATAATTTCTCTATTTTCATTTTGGACCTTTAATGGCCATAACTCAAAAACCGTTGAGGCCTGGACGCCATGTTGTTCGGGGCCAACTGCCCATTATGCCGCCCCTACGCTCACCGAGTTTCGGCTTCTAAATATTTTCAGTTTTCGAGATAAGGCCCCGTCGTGAATCGTGATGTTTTGTCCAATAGCAATATGATTGCTTATGCCCTCTTGTGGGAATTTCCGGGACAGCGGAAAAATGACCTAAATCTTATTATTTTTGTAAAATGGAAACCGAATGTCCGACAAAGTTCATTTGATGACTTCCTGGTAGGTCCGGCCCTGCCGCTCGGCCCGACGCCGTCCGCGAATTTTAGAAACGATTTCGGACGTCTAGTAAGGGACCGTACATTTGCAATATGGACTTTCTCACTAACCATACAGGTACTGCCGAAATCTTCCCTTAAGGTATGTAATACCTACGTGGCAAATGAGCTTAAAAAACTGTAGTTGCTGTATCGAAACCCTTGAATGAAATCTATGAAAGTTAGGCAGAGCAATGGCAGGACCATGTGTCGATCCCATCGAGACATTTAACAAATCTGTTGTCAGGCCGAGTTGTCTCAAGTGCTTGATGCGGCGTGTTGAGGTGTCGGTTCAAATCCCACCATTGAGGTTGCCTTTGGAAAAGCTATTCTTCAATACATGAATCTTATCAGTTTCTCTAGGATTGTGGAGGGATTCTATATTCATGTGGGGCCATGCAAAAGAGGAAATATGTTTTGTGAAGAGGTTGGTGTTTTGATCCACACATATAGTTCATCGCCTTCACCACTAAGATACCAAGTCCTCTGCTCTCGCGGTGGCAGTCGGCCATCTTACCAGTGTTTGTGAAAGTCAAAATCTTCCAATGCCATAATTAAGTACAGAATTGTACTGGTTACACAATGAGGAAGGGATTCGAAACCATGCATGTAGAGCACAATGGATTAGCAGTCCATCGCCTTAACCACTAGGCCACCTCATCCTGTAACAGCTATCTGGCAAATGACCTTAAAAAACTGTAGTTGCGGTATCGAAACCCTTGAATGAAATCTATGAAAGTTAGGCAGAGCAATGGCAGGGCCATGTGTCGATCCCATCGAGACATTTAACAAATCTGTTGTCAGGCCGAGTTGTCTCAAGTGCTTGATGCGGTGTGTTGAGGTGTCGGTTCAAATCCCACCATTGAGGTTGCCCTTGGAAAAGCTATTCTTCAATACATGAATCTTATCAGTTTCTCTAGGATTGTGGAGGGATTCTATATTCATGTGGGGCCATGCAAGAGAGGAAGTATGTTTTGTGAAGAGGTTGGTGTTTTGATCCACACATGTAGTTCATCGCCTTCACCACTAAGATACCAATTCCTGTGCTCTCGCGGTGGCAGTCGGCCATCTTACCATCTCTTACCATCTCTGCATGTCTGGCAGACATATCAGTGTGGATGACGGATCACCACCTCAAGCTGAACCTCGGCAAGACAGAGCTGCTCTTCCTCCCGGGGAAGTACTGCCCGTTCCATGATCTCGCCATCACGGTTGACAACTCCATTGTGTCCTCCTCCCAGAGCGCTAAGAACCTTGGCGTGATCCTGGACAACACCCTGTCGTTCTCAATTAACATCAAGGCGGTGGCCCGTTCCTGTAGGTTCATGCTCTACAACATCCGCAGAGTACGACCCTGCCTCACACAGGAAGCGGCGGAGGTCCTAATCCAGGCACTTGTCATCTCCCGTCTGGATTACTGCAACTCGCTGTTGGCTGGGCTCCCTGCCTGTGCCATTAAACCCCTAGAACTCATCCAGAACGCCGCAGCCCGTCTGGTGTTCAACCTTCCCAAGTTCTCTCACGTCACCCCGCTCCTCCGCTCTCTCCACTGGCTTCCAGTTGAAGCTCGCATCCGCTACAAACCATGGTGCTTGCCTACGGAGCTGTGAGGGGAACGGCACCTCAGTACCTCCAGGCTCTGATCAGGCCCTACACCCAAACAAGGGCACTGCGTTCATCCACCTCTGGCCTGCTCGCCTCCCTACCACTGAGGAAGTACAGTTCCCGCTCAGCCCAGTCAAAACTGTTCGCTGCTCTGGCCCCCCAATGGTGGAACAAACTCCCTCACGACGCCAGGACAGCGGAGTCAATCACCACCTTCCGGAGACACCTGAAACCCCACCTCTTTAAGGAATACCTAGGATAGGATAAGTAATCCTTCTCACCCCTCCCCTTTAAGATTTAGATGCACTATTGTAAAGTGACTTTTCTACTGGATGTCATAAGGTGAATGCACCAATTTGTAAGTCGCTCTGGATAAGAGCGTCTGCTAAATGACTTAAATGTAAATGTGAATGTTACCAGTGTTTGTGAAAGTCAAAATCTTCCAATGCCATAATACAGTAGAGAATTGTACTGGTTACACGATGAGGATGGGATTCGAACCCATGCATGCAGAGCACAATGGATTAGCAGTCCATCGCCTTAACCACTCGGCCACCTCATCATGTAATACCTACGTGGCAAATGAGCTTAAAAAACTGTAGTTGCTGTATCGAAACCCTTGAATGAAATCTATGAAAGTTAGGCAGAGCAATGGCATTGACATGTGTCGATCCCATCGAGACATTTAACAAATCTGTTGTCAGGCCGAGTTGCCTCAAATGCTTGATGCGGTGTGTTGAGGTGTCGGTTCAAATACCAGCATTGAGGTTGCCCTTGGAAAAGATATTCTTCAATACATGAATCTTATCAGTTTCTCTAGGATTGTGGAGGGATTCTATATTCATGTGGGGCCATGCAAGAGAGGAAGTATGTTTTGTGAAGAGGTTGGTGTTTTGATCCACACATGTAGTTCATCGCCTTCACCACTAAGATACCAATTCCTGTGCTCTCGCGGTGGCAGTCGGCCATCTTACCAGTGTTTGTGAAAGTCAAAATCTTCCAATGCCATAATAAAGTACAGAATTGTACTGGTTACACGATGAGGATGGGATTCAAACCCATGCATGCAGAGCACAATGGATTAGCAGTCCATCACCTTAACCACTCAGCCACCTCATCATATAATACCTATGTGGCAAATGACCTTAAAAAACTGTAGTTGCGGTATCGAAACCCTTGAATGAAATCTATGAAAGTTAGGCAGAGCAATGGCAGGGCCATGTGTCGATCCCATCGAGACATTTAACAAATCTGTTGTCAGGCCGAGTTGTCTCAAGTTGCCTTAACCACTCGGCCACCTCATCCTGTAATACCTATGTGGCAAATGAGCTTAAAAAACTGTAGTTGCTGTATCGAAACCCTTGAATGAATTCTATGAAAGTTAGGCAGAGCAATGGCAGGGCCATGTGTCGATCCCATCGAGACATTTAACAAATCTGTTGTCAGGCCGAGTTGTCTCAAGTGCTTGATGCGGTGTGTTGAGGTGTCGGTTCAAATCCCACCATTGAGGTTGCCCTTGGAAAAGCTATTCTTCAATACATGAATCTTATCAGTTTCTCTAGGATTGTGGAGGGATTCTATATTCATGTGGGGCCATGCAAGAGAGGAAATATGTTTTGTGAAGAGGTTGGTGTTTTGATCCACACATGTAGTTCATCGCCTTCACCACTAAGATACCAATTCCTGTGCTCTCGCGGTGGAATATAGAATCTTACCAGTGTTTGTGAAAGTCAAAATCTTCCAATGCCATAATACAGTACAGAATTGTACTGGTTACACGATGAGGATGGGATTCGAACCCATGCATGCAGAGCACAATGGATTAGCAGTCCATCACCTTAACCACTCGGCCACCTCATCATGTAATACCTACGTGGCAAATGAGCTTAAAAAACTGTAGTTGCTGTATCGAAACCCTTGAATGAAATCTATGAAAGTTAGGCAGAGCAATGGCATTGACATGTGTCAATCCCATCGAGACATTTAACAAATCTGTTGTCAGGCCGAGTTGCCTCAAATGCTTGATGCGGTGTGTTGAGGTGTCGGTTCAAATACCAGCATTGAGGTTGCCCTTGGAAAAGATATTCTTCAATACATGAATCTTATCAGTTTCTCTAGGATTGTGGAGGGATTCTATATTCATGTGGGGCCATGCAAGAGAGGAAGTATGTTTTGTGAAGAGGTTTGTGTTTTGATCCACACATGTAGTTCATCGCCTTCACCACTAAGATACCAATTCCTGTGCTCTCGCGTTGGCAGTCGGCCATCTTACCAGTGTTTGTGAAAGTCAAAATCTTCCAATGCCATAATAAAGTACAGAATTGTACTGGTTACACGATGAGGATGGGATTCAAACCCATGCATGCAGAGCACAATGGATTAGCAGTCCATCACCTTAACCACTCGGCCACCTCATCATGTAACACCTACGTGGCAAATGAGCTTAAAAAACTGTAGTTGCTGTATCGAAACCCTTGAATGAATTCTATGAAAGTTAGGCAGAGCAATGGCAGGGCCATGTGTCGATCCCATCGAGACATTTAACAAATCTGTTGTCAGGCCGAGTTGTCTCAAGTGCTTGATGCGGTGTGTTGAGGTGTCGGTTCAAATCCCACCATTGAGGTTGCCCTTGGAAAAGCTATTCTTCAATACATGAATCTTATCAGTTTCTCTAGGATTGTGGAGGGATTCTATATTCATGTGGGGCCATGCAAGAGAGGAAATATGTTTTGTGAAGAGGTTGGTGTTTTGATCCACACATGTAGTTCATCGCCTTCACCACTAAGATACCAATTCCTGTGCTCTCGCGGTGGAATATAGAATCTTACCAGTGTTTGTGAAAGTCAAAATCTTCCAATGCCATAATACAGTACAGAATTGTACTGGTTACACGATGAGGATGGGATTCGAACCCATGCATGCAGAGCACAATGGATTAGCAGTCCATCACCTTAACCACTCGGCCACCTCATCATGTAATACCTACGTGGCAAATGAGCTTAAAAAACTGTAGTTGCTGTATCGAAACCCTTGAATGAAATCTATGAAAGTTAGGCAGAGCAATGGCATTGACATGTGTCAATCCCATCGAGACATTTAACAAATCTGTTGTCAGGCCGAGTTGCCTCAAATGCTTGATGCGGTGTGTTGAGGTGTCGGTTCAAATACCAGCATTGAGGTTGCCCTTGGAAAAGATATTCTTCAATACATGAATCTTATCAGTTTCTCTAGGATTGTGGAGGGATTCTATATTCATGTGGGGCCATGCAAGAGAGGAAGTATGTTTTGTGAAGAGGTTTGTGTTTTGATCCACACATGTAGTTCATCGCCTTCACCACTAAGATACCAATTCCTGTGCTCTCGCGTTGGCAGTCGGCCATCTTACCAGTGTTTGTGAAAGTCAAAATCTTCCAATGCCATAATAAAGTACAGAATTGTACTGGTTACACGATGAGGATGGGATTCAAACCCATGCATGCAGAGCACAATGGATTAGCAGTCCATCACCTTAACCACTCGGCCACCTCATCATGTAACACCTACGTGGCAAATGAGCTTAAAAAACTGTAGTTGCTGTATCGAAACCCTTGAATGAAATCTATGAAAGTTAGGCAGAGCAATGGCAGGGCCATGTGTCGATCCCATCGAGACATTTAACAAATCTGTTGTCAGGCCGAGTTGCCTCAAGTGCTTGATGCGGTGTGTTGAGGTGTCGGTTCAAATCCCACCATTGAGGTTGCCCTTGGAAAAGCTATTCTTCAATACATGAATCTTATCAGTTTCTCTAGGATTGTGGAGGGATTCTATATTCATGTGGGGCCATGCAAGAGAGGAAGTATGTTTTGTGAAGAGGTTTGTTGTTTTGATCCACACATGAAGTTCATCGCCTTCACCACTAAGACAGCAAGTCGTGTGCTCTCGCAGTGGCAGTCGGCCATCTTACCAGTGTTTGTGAAAGTGAAAATCTTCCAATGCCATAATAAAGTACAGAATTGTACTGGTTACACGATGAGGATGGGATGCGAACCCATGCATGCAGAGCACAATGGATTAGCAGTCCATCGCCTTAACCACTCAGCCACCTCATCATGTAATACCTACGTGGCAAATGAGCTTAAAAAACCGTAGTTGCTGTATCGAAACCCTTGAATGAAATCTATGAAAGTTAGGCAGAGCAATGGCAGGGCCATGTGTTGATCCCATCGAGACATTTAACAAATCTGTTGTCAGGCCGAGTTGTCTCAAGTGCTTGATGCTGTGTGTTGAGGTGTCGGATCAAATCACAACATTGAGGTTGCCCTTGGAAAAGCTATTCTTCAATTCATGAATTTATCAGTTTCTCTAGGATTGTGGAGGGAATCTATATTCATGTGGGGCCATGCAAGAGAGGAAGTATGTTTTGTGAAGAGGTTGGTGTTTTGATCCAGACATGTAGTTCATCGCCTTCACCACTTAGACACCAAGTCCTGTGCTCTCGCGGTGGCAGTCGGCCATCTTACCAGTGTTTGTGAAAGTTAAAATTTTCCAATGCTAATAATAAGTACAGAATTGTACTAGTTACACGATGAGGATGGGATTCGAACCCATGCACGCAGAGCACAATGGATTAGCAGTCCATCGCCTTAACCACTCGGCCACCTCATCATGTAATACCTACGTGGCAAATGAGCTTAAAAAACCGTAGTTGCTGTATCGAAACCCTTGAATGAAATCTATGAAAGTTAGGCAGAGCAATGGCAGGGCCATGTGTCGATCCCATCGAGACATTTAACAAATCTGTTGTCAGGCCGAGTTGTCTCAAGTGCTTGATGCGGTGTCGGTTCAAATCCCACCATTGAGGTTGCCCTTGGAAAAGCTATTCTTCAATACATGAATCTTATCAGTTTCTCTAGGATTGTGGAGGGATTCTATATTCATGTGGGGCCATGCAAGAGAGGAAGTATGTTTTGTGAAGAGGTTTGTTGTTTTGATCCACACATGAAGTTCATCGCCTTCACCACTAAGACAGCAAGTCGTGTGCTCTCGCAGTGGCAGTCGGCCATCTTACCAGTGTTTGTGAAAGTGAAAATCTTCCAATGCCATAATAAAGTACAGAATTGTACTGGTTACACGATGAGGATGGGATGCGAACCCATGCATGCAGAGCACAATGGATTAGCAGTCCATCGCCTTAACCACTCGGCCACCTCATCATGTAATACCTACGTGGCAAATGAGCTTAAAAAACCGTAGTTGCTGTATCGAAACCCTTGAATGAAATCTATGAAAGTTAGGCAGAGCAATGGCAGGGCCATGTGTCGATCCCATCGAGACATTTAAAAAATCTGTTGTCAGGCCGAGTTGTCTCAAGTGCTTGATGCTGTGTGTTGAGGTGTCGGATCAAATCACAACATTGAGGTTGCCCTTGGAAAAGCTATTCTTCAATTCATGAATTTATCAGTTTCTCTAGGATTGTGGAGGGAATCTATATTCATGTGGGGCCATGCAAGAGAGGAAGTATGTTTTGTGAAGAGGTTGGTGTTTTGATCCAGACATGTAGTTCATCGCCTTCACCACTTAGACACCAAGTCCTGTGCTCTCGCGGTGGCAGTCGGCCATCTTACCAGTGTTTGTGAAAGTTAAAATTTTCCAATGCTATAATAAAGTACAGAATTGTACTAGTTACACGATGAGGATGGGATTCGAACCCATGCACGCAGAGCACAATGGATTAGCAGTCCATCGCCTTAACCACTCGGCCACCTCATCATGTAATACCTACGTGGCAAATGAGCTTAAAAAACGTAGTTGCTGTATCGAAACCCTTGAATGAAATCTATGAAAGTTAGGCAGAGCAATGGCAGGGCCATGTGTCGATCCCATCGAGACATTTAACAAATCTGTTGTCAGGCCGAGTTGTCTCAAGTGCTTGATGCGGTGTCGGTTCAAATCCCACCATTGAGGTTGCCCTTGGAAAAGCTATTCTTCAATACATGAATCTTATCAGTTTCTCTAGGATTGTGGAGGGATTCTATATTCATGTGGGGCCATGCAAGAGAGGAAATATGTTTAGTGAAGAGGTCGGTGTTTTGATCCACACATGAAGTTCATCGCCTTCACCACAAAGATACCAAGTCCTGTGCTCTCGCTGTGGCAGTCGGCCATCATACCAGTGTTTCTGAAAGCAAAAATCTTCCAATGCCATAATACAGTACAGAATTGTACTGGTTACACGATGAGGATGGGATTCAAACCCATGCATGCAGAGCACAATGGATAAGCAGTCCATCGCCTTAACCACTTGGCCACCTCATCCTGTAATACTATAGTGGCAAATCACCTTAAAAAACTAGTTGCTGTATCGAAACCCTTGAATGAAATCTATGAAAGTTAGGCAGAGTAATGGCAGGGCCATGTGTCGATCCCATCGAGACATTTAACAAATCTGTTGTCAGACCGAGTTGTCTCAAGTGCTTGAGGACCAAATCACACCATTGAGGTCGCCCTTGGAAAAGCTATTCTTCAATTCATGAATCTTATCAGTTTCTCTTGGATTGTGGAGGGATTCTATATTCATGTGGGGCCATGCAAGAGAGGAAGTATGTGGAGCAATGGCAGAGCCATGTGTCGATCCCATCGAGACATTTAACAAATCTGTTGTCAGGCCGAATTGTCTCAAGTGCTTGATGCGGTGTGTTGAGGTGTCGGTTCAAATCCCACCATTGAGGTTGCCATTGGAAAAGCTATTCTTCAATACATTAATCTTATCAGTTTCTCTAGGATTGTGGAGAGATTCTATATTCATGTGGGGCCATGCAAGAGAGGAAGTATGTTTTGTGTATAGGTTTATGTTTTGATCCACACATGTAGTTCATCGCCTTCACCACTAAGATACCAAGTCCTGTGCTCTCGCTGTGGCAGTCGGCCATCTTACCAGTGTTTCTGAAAGCAAAAATCTTCCAATGCCATAATACAGTACAGAATTGTACTGGTTACACGATGAGGATGGGATTCGAACCCATGCATGCAGAGCACAATGGATAACCACTCGGCCACCTCATCCTGTAACACCTATCTGGCAAATGACCTTAAAAAACTGTAGTTGCTGTATCGAAACCCTTGATTGTAATCAATGAAAGTTAGGCAGAGCAATGGCAGGGCCATATGTCGATCCCATCGAGACATTTAACAAATGTGTTGTCAGGCCGAGTGGTCTCAAGTGCTTGATGAAGAGTGTTGAGGTTTCGGTTCAAATCGCACCATTGAGGTTGTCCTTGGAAAAGCTATTCTTCAATACATGAATCTTATCATTCGCTCTAGGATTGTGCAGGGATTCTATACTCATGTGGGGCCATGCAAGAGAGGGAATATGTTTTGTGAAGAGGTTGGTGTTATGATCCACACATGTAGTTCATCGCCTTCACCACTCAGATACCAAGTCCTGTTCTCTGACGGTGGCAGTCGGCCATCTTCCCAGTGTTTGTGAAAGTCAAAATCTTCCAATGCCATAATAAAGCACAGAATTGTACTGGTTACACGATGAGGATGGGATTAGAAACCATACATGCAGAGCACAATGGATTTGCAGTCCATCGCCTTAACAACTCGGCCACCTCAACCTTTAATATATACGTGGCAAATGACCTTAAAAAAATGTAGTTGCTGTATGTAAACCCTTGATTGAATTCAATGAAAGTTAGGCAGAGCAATGGTTGGGCCATATGTCGATCTCATCGAGACATTTGACAAATGTGCTGTCAGGCAGAGTGGTCTCAAGTTCTTTATTAAAAGTTTTGTTTGATGTAGTCCTATTCCTTATCTTCGATTTTGGTTGAGATGGAGATGTGAATCTAACATATCAATGATTAATTTGTAGACAAACTGGAATTTAAGCCAAACTAAGTCAGTGGCACAAAAGATATCGCCTTCAAATGTTGATATTTTGTTACATTGCATTAACAACCAAATACAAATCGATATTGCTTTTGTAGTACAGTAAATAGCCCAAACTTAAGCCTATTTTCCAAAGTTAAGCCTATAATGTATTAGTATTTATTCCAATTTAAGATGAGGAATACACCGTTGGCCACATTTTTAGGAAACTCTAACTATAAATGTCTTCTTATGTAATCATAGAAAGGGTGCATGTTCAACAGATCATTCAAAGGTCACAGGTCTGTGGAGATCTTCACAATTGCAATAAAAATCTGCACAGAATATCGAACAGCATTGATCAGTTGCACTATGCACTTTTAATGTAATCTCAACTGCAATCCAGGTCATTCGGTTGTGCTATTTGATGAAACACAGTGATAACACATTAAACTGTTGTTGTATAAATACAGAATATCTGACATTGTATTCCCATTTTAACTTGGTTGTGCTTTTAAACAGTTGAAAGTGGAGTAATAACACATCTCGATGACAATTTGAACTTGGTTGTGCTTTTAAATGGTTGAAAGCATGATGATAACACATTGGGAATTCAACAAACTTCTTGCTGTCCTTTTTGTGTAGGTAAATCAATTAAGGTTGAAATCTCAGACAAATATTACCCACATTTCCACATTGAAATGATGTGGTGTGACCAGTGTGTTGTTAATGGCGTGACATGTAAAATCAGCTAGGCTGCAACTAGCATTAGCTTAAATGTAGCATCCGTGTGAAGAAAGATGGAATCAATGCACTATACTTTCCATGTTCGGCCGCTACATGACATTTTATTGTTAATCAGCAATGCTACAACTAGCATTAAATGTAGCATGTGTGCAGAGCCCGAATGCTTGGACGCAATGGTGTACATTTCTTAAGCAAAAAAAAGAAGTACTATTTAAGTCATTTTTGGGGGTATATGTACTTTACTTTACTATTTATATTTTTGACAACTTTTACTTCACTTACAGTCCTTTTAAGAAAATATTGTACTTTTAACTCCATACATTTTCCCTGACACCCAAAAGTATTTGTTACATTTTGAATGCTTAGTACAACAGGAAAATGGTCCAATTCACACACTCGTCAAGAGAATATCCCTGCTCCTCCCTACTGCCTCTGATCTAGTGGACTCACTAAACACAAATGCTTTGTTTGTAAATTATGTCTGAGTGTTGGAGTGTACAACCTGGTCCGTCAAAAAAAAAGACATTTTGCCATCTGGTTTGCTTAATATAAGGAATTTTAAATTATTTATTATTTTACTTTCGATACTTATGTATATTTTAGCAATTCCATTTATTTTTTAAACTTAATTATATTTAAAACCAAATATTTTTAGACTTTTACTCAAATATTTTACTGGGTGACATTCACTTGAATCATTTTCTATTAAGGTGTCTTTACTTTTACTCAAGTATGACAATTGGGTACTTTTTCCCCCACTGCTTGGACGCTGCAGTGTGAAAGAAAGACTAGTATTTACATCACTAGCACTTGCCAGCTCCCTTCCTGTGAGCATTGCACATCCTCCCTGGTTCAGCCTAGTGGTTAGAGTGTTGGACTAGTATTGGAAAAGTTGCAAGATCAAATCCCTGAGCTGACAAAGTAAACATCTGTCATTCTGCCCCTGAACAATGCAGTTAACCCATTGTTCCTATGCTGTCATTGAAAAAAATGTTTTGTTCTTAACTGACTTGCCTAGTTCAATAAAGGTAAAACAAAAAAGATATTGGCTGGCAAGTGTGCCTCTTTGCTCTGCTCTGAAGTGGGTTTATTTGGTTTGATACGTTGGTGCGCTGCTTGTATTTTCACAGGTTTCCGTGTTGTTGAACCTCGAGCCTGACTCCTGCTTTCTCTGGCACACACAAGGCCCACAGTTGTCTGGGACTTCCTCTGGTGAAAGGGGGCTTTCTGGTCCGTCAGGAAACTTTCCCTTTAAAAATGTCATCTCGCTCTCTTCGGGCCTCCAGTCTGGTCCTTCATTATTTGAATACATTATTGTGTTTATAAATCAAGGACTGAATGTGTTTATTGCCACTGCGAGAAATATTTGATGTCGAGTTTGACTGCCTCTTCCTCCATACTTCTGTTTAGACTTAGCTTTGATTGGCATACAGTACTTTCTCAAGGTCAGGGTTAGAACGATTAAGTCCATAACGTGCCATTGAAAATCCCCCATGCTCTTACTACCTGGACATGCGAACTGGCTGTTTTTAACACTACATCAGCATTTTTGGATATCACAGTCCCATGTCCAATGTTGGCTCAGTGGCTGGATAAACTGACAGGCCTGGAGCACCAGGCCCCAAGCCAAGTCATGTCTGCTGTTCAGCCCCAGGTTGTTTGGGTTGGTGTGGGCTCGCTGAGAAGAGTCTTAATACTGGAATGGAGTTCTGACTGAATGCAGTGGTCTTCCTATGGTGGTGAAGGAAGGTGGGAGGAAGTTGCCCCTAGCCACTGATCTAAGGACAGTTTTGCAATTTTCCATCCCTAGAGGATTAGGTTTGGGTAAGCCGATCCTAGGTATGTGCCTAAAGGCATCTTCCACATCTTCTGCCAAAGTGGGGTTTGAGGGGGAAGTTTGTACAGTGTTCCAAGAGAGGCTGTACTGAGTGGAGCGTCGGCAGTACCGTAGGAATCCTCCAAGAAGATGGAACAACTCCCCTCTTTATCTGTGTGGGTCTCTGTCAATACGGTGCCCCCGTATTTCCTCCATCTCACCTGCCTGTCGCACGGACAAAGCTCATCTTCCTGGTCCTCCCTTGTGGTGCGCACTGTACAGGAGAGCCTCCTGGTCTTCGGCTCTTAAAAGTACAGAGAGGGACTGGGAATCTGGGGATTTGGGAATCTCAGAGCCAGAGGCTCCATATGGAAGAGTTGCTCCTGTCTGTGTGGTCATCCATGATCCAGGCCTGCTTCCAGAATCCCAGACAGACACACAACTGGTATGGTCTCAGAGGAGCGTCAGATGAGATATCAGTCTGGTCTCAAGCTCAGGCCCTGAACATGGAACCTGAAAGGTAGATATGTACATATAGGTAAGGACAAAGTGACTAAAGTGACTCTCTTGATCTGTTTTTTTTTCTTATTTTCTCGACCTTCTTTTCTTTCTCTTTTCCCCTTTGCCCTTCTCCCTCTCTCACCCCCCCCTCCACTCTCTCGCTCTCTTTCTTTATTACTCTCTCCCCCTCTCTCTCTCTACAGATAAGTGAGCATCCCTCACCTTTCACATGACATCACATGGTAGCAATCAGAGGGGGCATTGGCAGACAAATTAGCCTGGTTAATATGGGCCCGGAGATCAGCACAGGGGTGGGAGAGCTGTCGCTAAACGCCAACAGATGGGAGCATAGCATATCAGAGCATAGAATAGTAGAGCACATCACATCCTATGGAGCCAAAGGGTAAGGACAGAAGAAGAGAAGGACTTTAATCTAAACCAAGGTTCTTGCTATTGGGGTTCTTAACTCTTCTTGAACTGCACTGTTGGTGAAGAAAATATTTACCAAATAAACTAAAGTATAAAATAAGTGAATTGACTATGCATACATAATACACAGAGAGTAGCAGCAGTGTACAAAACAAATGGAGGTGGGGTGGGGTGGGGTGTTAATGTAAATAGTCCAGTGACCATTTGATTAATTGTTTAGCAGTCTTATGGCTTGGGGGTAGAAGAAATTAAGGAGCCTTTTGGACCTAGACTTGGCGCTCCTGGAATTATATATCATATTTCAAATGATTTAGAGGAAGAGTGCATTTGAAAAAAACGGAAGACGGACTAAGAATATAAAATCAGAAGAAGAAAATACATCAGAAAACAATTTTTATCCTTATAACTCAACTGGATAGCTAACAAGCTAACAGTTGTTTACATGTTTCTAGGGATTTGCTAAGAGAGTTTCTAGCAACTGGCTACCTGCTGTTAGCTAAAAAACCTAGTTAACAAATAATTAAAAACAACAATAAAAAATATAAAGGAGAGGGCAAAAGAGAGGAAAGCAAGCACCTAAACTTACACAAGCAAGAGGAAACAATTCAGACGCCCCTACCAACATGTCCGAACTAGACCCAGACCCGCTCAACAGTGCCAGAACCAACCCAGCTCAGCCCAGCCCAACCCAGCAGTACCAGTACCAAACCAGCTCAGCCCAGTAGTGCCAGAACCAACCCAGCTCAGCCCAGTGGTGCCAGACACAGCTCAGCCCAACACATCCATTCACAGCACTGGACTGTACTCTAAGATAAGACAAATAGTGGCCAACAGGAGGGTAGCATAGCCCAGACCATAACTCAGCCTCACTACCACCCACATATGCAGAGGTAGCCTCAGGTAAGTGACATATAGACCCTTCAGTCAACGGAAAGGTTCGTCAAATCGAATCACATTTTATTGGTCACATGCGCCTAATACAACAGGTATAGCCTTTACAGTGAAATACTTACTTATAAGCCCATTGTCGTGATTGACTTTAACATTAATCTGAATACTGTTATTTATTGAATTACCTACATATGTTTCATTATTACCTGACTAAATTAATCATGTAACAATTAACTCATTAGGAACTGGGGCACCACGAGAGTGGTTCTTTAACTTCTTATAGCTGGGGGGCAGTATTGATTTGCTTGGATGAATAATTTGCCCAAACTAAACGGCCTGCTCCTCAGTCTCAGTTGCTAATATATGCATATTCTTATTATTATTGGATAGAAAACACTCTAAAGTTTCCAAAACTGTCAAAATATTGTCTGTGAGTATAACAGAACTGATATTGCAGGCGAAACCCTGAGGAAAATAAAACCAGGAAGTGGCTTCTATTTCCTGAACATAACGCGCCAAACAAACGGAGGTATTTTGGATATAAAAATAATCTTTATGGAACAAAAGGAACATTTATTGTGTAACTGGGAGTCTCGTGAGTGAAAACATCTGAAGATCATCAAAGATAAACTAATAATTTGATTGCTTTTCTGATTTTCGTGACTAAGCATCTTGATGCTAGGTGTGCATAATGTGTTGTCGAGCGATCAATAAACTTACACAAACGCTTGGATTGCTTTCGCTGTAAAGCATATTTTCAAAATCTGACACGACATGTGGATTAACAAAATGCTAAACTGGGTTTTGCTATGTTGCACTTGTGATTTCATGAATATAAATGTTTTAGTAATATTATTTGAATGTGGTGCTATGCAATTCAGTGGTTGTTGATGACAATTATCCCGTTAAGGAGAAGTGCATCTAAAGTTCCATGCATAACACTTGTATTTTCATCAACATTTATTATGAGTATTTCTGTAAATTGATGTGGCTCTCTGCAAAATCACTGGATGTTTTTGGAACTACTGAACATAATGCGTCAATTTATACTGAGACTTTTTTTATATAGATATTAACTTTATCGAACAAAACATACATGTATTGTGTAACATGAAGTCCTATGAGTGTCATCTGATGAAGATCATCAAAGGTTAGTCATTCATTTTCTCTCTATTTATGATTTTTGTGACCTCTCCTTGGCTGGAAAAATGGCTGTGTTTTTCTGTGACTTGGCTCTGACCTAACATAATCGTTTGTGGTACTTTCGCCGTAATGCCTATTTGAAATTGGACACTGTGGTGGGATTAACAAGAAGTGTATCTTTAAAATTGTGTGAAATACTTCTATGTTTGAGGAATTTTAATTATGGGATTTCTGTTGTTTTGAATTTGACACCCTGCACTTTCACTGTTGTCATATCGATCCCGTTAGCGGAAGACCCAGCCACGACCCATCCATCCTCCCCTCAATACGGTGCAGTCGTCCTGTCCCCTTTGCAGAAAAGCATCCCCAAAGAATGATGTTTCCACCTCCATGCTTCACGGTTGGGATGGTGTTCTTGGGGTTGTACTCATCCTTCTTCTTCCTCCAAACACGGCGAGTGGAGTTTAGACCAAAAAGCTCTATTTTTGTCTCGTCAGACCACATGACCTTCTCCCATTCCTCCTCTGGATCATCCAGATGGTCATTGGCAAACTTAAGACGGGCCTGGACATGCGCAGGCTTGAGCAGGGGGACCTTGCGTGTGCTGTAGGATTTTAATTCATGTAGTGTGTTACTAATGGTTTTCTTTGAGACTGTGGTCCCAGCTCTCTTCAGGTCATTGACCAGGTCCTGCCATGTAGTTCTGGGCTGATCACTCACCTTCCTCATGATCATTGATTCCCCACGAGGTGAGATCTTGCATGGAGCCCCAGACCGAGGGTGATTGACCGTTATCTTGAACTTCTTCCATTTTCTAATAATTGTTCCAACAGTTGTTGCCTTCTCACCAAGCTGCTTGCCTATTGTCCTGTAGCCCATCCCAGCCTTGTGCAGGTCTACAATTTTAGCCCAGATGTCCTTACACAGCTCTCTGGTCTTGGCCATTGTGGAGAGGTTGGAGTCTGTTTGATTGATTGTGTGGACAGGTGTCTCTTATACAGGTAATGAGTTCAAACAGGTGCAGGTAATACAGGTAATGAGTGGAGAACAGGAGGGCTTCTTAAAGAAAAACTAACAGGTCTGTGAGAGACAGAATTCTTACTGGTTGGTAGGTGATCAAATACTTATGTCATGCAATACAATTCAAATTAATTACTTAAAAATCATACAATGTGATTTTCTGGATTTTCGTTTTAGATTCTGTCTCGCACAGTTGAAGTGTACCTATGATAAAAAATTACAGACCTCTACATGCTTTGTAAGTAGGAAAACCTGCAAAATCAGCAGTGTATCAAATACTTGTTCTCCCCACTGTATATGGATGGACACTCAATCCTCATGGTACATTTTAATGGTAAGTTTACAAACATATATTACGTGGAGGGGGTCTGAATACTTTCCGGATGTATTGTATCTACAGTACATGTAATTTCAGAATGTGAAACTCATTTATCTTTTCGCTTATAGAATTCATGTTTTCTGATAGGGTCCAATACATCGGCTTATGCCTATTCTAGGAGTGTGCATAGCTTTAGCAGTTGGCAGTGGAGGGCATGGCCATCGTTTCCTATGAAAGTAAAGAGCTTCTGGACATCAGAACAGCTATCACTAACCTCGATTTGGACGAGAATGTCTATTTTAATGAGCTGGAGGCATAATGAGCTGGAGGCACATATTGTTTACTCCCCTCATCTGGTTGTGTAGGTTTTAATTGAAATGCATCCCCACATGATGAAGCTGGTTGAGAGAATGCTAAGAGTGTGCGAAACTATCATCATGGCAAAGGGTGGCTACTTCGAAGAATTTCAAATGTAAAATATATTTTGATTTGTTTAACAGTTTTTGGCTACTACATGTACTACATATGTGTTATTTCATAGTTGTGATGTCTTAACTATTATTCTACAATGTAGAAAATAGTAAAAATAAAGAAAAACCCTTGACTGAGTAGGTGTGTCCAAACTTTTGTCAGGTACTATATACAGTTGAAGTTGTAAGTTTATATGCACCTTAGCCAAATACATTTAAACTCAGTTTTTCACGATTCCTGACATTTCATCCGAGTATAAATTCCCTGTCTTAGGTCAGTTAGGATCACTACTTATTTTAAGAATGTGAAATGTCAGAATAATCGTAGAGAGAATGATTTATTTCAGCTTGTATTTCTTTTATGACATTCCCAGACATTTCCAGACGTTTCAATACACTCAATGAGAATTTGGTAGCATTGCCTTTAAATTGTTTAACTTTGGTTAAATGTTTCGGGTAGCCTTCCACAAGCTTCTCACAATAAGTTGGGAGAATTTTGGCCCATTCCTCCTGACAGAGCTGGTGTAACTGAGTCAGGTTTGTAGGCCTCCTTGCTCGCATACAGTTTTTCAGTTCCTGCCCACAAATGTTCTATTGGATCGAGGTCAGGGCTTTGCGATGGCCACTCCAATACATTGACTTTGTTGTCCGTAAGCCATTTTGCCACAACTTTGGAAGTATGCTTGGGGTCATTGTCCATTTGGAAGTCCCATTTGCGACCAAGCTTTAACTTATGTCTTGAGATGTTGCTTCAATATATCCACATAACTTTCCATCCTCATGATGCCATCTATTTTGTGAAGTGCACCAATCCCTCCTGTAGCAAAGAACCCCCACAACATGATGCTGTTACACCCATGCTTCACGATTGGGATGGTGTTCCTCGGCTTGCATGCCTCCCCGGTTTTTGGAGCAGTGGCTTCTTCCTTGCTGAGCGGCCTTTCAGGTTATGTCGATATAGGACTCGTTTCACTGTGGATATCGATACTTTTGTATCTGTTTCCTCCAGCAACTTCACAAGGTCCTTCTCTGTTGTTCTGGGATTGATTTGCACTTTTCCCACCAAAGTACGTTCACCTCTAGGAGACAGAACGTGTCCCCTACCTGAGCTGGTTGATGGCTGCGTAGTCCCATGGTGTTTATATACTTGCGTACTATTGTTTGTGCAGATGAACGTGGTACCTTCAGGCTTTTGGAAATTGCTCCCAAGGATGAAGCAGACTTGTGGAGGTCTACAATTTTTTTCTCTGAGGTCTTGGCAGATTTCTTTTGATTTTCCCATGATGTCAAGAAAAGAGGCACTGAGTTTGAAGGTAGTCCTTGAAATACATCCACAGGTACACCTCCAATTGACTCAAATGATTTCAATTAGCCTATCAGAATCTTCTAAAGCCATTACATATTTTGCTGGAATTTTCCAAGCTGTTTAAATGGCACAGTCAAATTAGTGTATGTAATCTTCTGACCCACTGGAATTGTTATACAGTGAATTAATCTGTGAAATAAATAATCTGTCTGTAAACAATTGTTGGAAAAATTCCTTGTGTCATGCATAAGGTACATGTCCTAAACGACTTGCCAAAAGTATAGTTTGTTAACAAGAAATTTGTGTGTGTGGTTGAAAAACGAGTTTTAATGACTCCAACCTAAGTGTATGTATGTAAACTTCCGACTTATATATATATATATATATAGAAATCTGGCATATCTTAATTTATTTCCACAATTACCGAATAATATGCGTAATAATATTGTCACTTCATATGAAGGATTGTTACCTACAACCAGGAACGGCATAAAAAAATGACATTGTGATTCATCCTGTACTGTCCCTAACATCATTACCCCATAGCAACAGATGTGGGACATATACACACACTCTCCTCACCCTCCACATACAACCAAAAGCTCAGATTTTCAACAGTTGTTACATCCATGAGCCCAATTCAAGAGAAGACTTGATCTGCAAATACATATACAGTTGTAGCTGTTTGAGAAGGCATGAAACATTTTGCAAGAACGGGGAGATTTGGCTAACCAATGTAAAGTCCTATCTGATGGAGCCCAGATACAGTCCTTTCTCCTGAAACACAGAAACGCTGGTCCCCTGTTGTGACCATTTCCAAAGCATCTCTAAGCCATCAGACCTTTTGATTATTTTGTACCGCCAGGGCCACAATAATTTACCCCCTCTCTGATTGTCCGCTTGTGATCCCCTCCCCATGGGTTACTGCAGCTAGTGTTGCCAGCACTGTCCCTACCTGGGTGGGGGTACTCCACCAGTATTCCCACCAGCTAGGTACAAGGTTGTCAAGGTTCTCATTAGTAGCTTTGACAAATTCCTTGTAAATTATGCTCAACCACCCGGGGGCTTTGGCTTTGTTGGATCAACCCTGACAGGCACGCTCAGACTCTTGAGGGGCTGGTGCTACTTTAGTGGGTCTCTGATCTAAATCTCTCTCTGTCACAACTCCTGCTCGCAGACACACATGGGCTCTGGCATTTGCAACCATTTTCCTTTTTCACTCATTTAACCTGTAGTGACACCCCATCCCGTGAACGGGACCATTGTCATCATCTGACACGAATTAGCATAACGCAACGGACATAAATCTTCCTAGAAAATATTCCTATTCATGAAAATCACAAGTGAAATATATTGGAACACAGCTGAGCCTTTTGTTAATCACCCTGTCATCTCAGATTGTCAAAATATGCTTTACAGCCAACGCTAGACAAGCATTTGTGTACGTTTATCATAGCCTAGCATAGCATTATGCCTTGCTAGCAGCAGGCAACCTTGTCATGGAAATCAGAAAAGCAATCAAATTAAATCGTTTACCTTTGATGAACTTCGTATGTTTTCACTCACGAGACTCCCAGGTAGTCAGCCAAAGTTCATTTTTTCCCAAAATATTATTTTTGTTGGCGAAATAGCTCTGTTTGTACTTCCCGTTTGGCTGAGAAATCGCCCGGAAATTGCAGTCACCACAACGCCTAAAAATATTCAAAATTAGCTCCATAATATCGACAGAAACATGCCAAACGTTGTTTAGAATCCATCCTCAAGGTGTTTTTCTAAGATCTATTCGATAATATATCAGTCGGGACAATTCGTTTTTCACTAGGACCGATTGGAGTAATGGCTACTTCTGTATTTTACGCGAGAATCTCTCTCGGAGCCACCATGTGACCACTTACGCAATGTGGCCGCCTACGGCTATTCTTCAACAGAAATGTAGAAAGCGTATGCTCGTTGATGGTACATTCACAGCTGAATAGGGAGTCATTGGAACGCAGCGCTTTCGAAACCTGGGGCACTTCCGGATTGGATTTGTCTCAGGCTTTCGCCTGCAACATCAGTTCTGTTATACTCACAGACAATATCTTTACAGTTTTGGAAACATTAGAGTGTTTTCTATCCAAAGCTGTCAATTACATGCATATTCTAGCTTCTTATCCTGACAAAATATCCCGTTTAAAACGGGAACGTTTTTTTCCAAAAATGAAAATACTGCCCCCTAACACCAAGAGGTTTTAACTCACCATCTTTCATCACAACCACATCACAATCACAACCACCAGCGCATACCCACCTACCGTGCCTTCGTTGTCCTCTGTTTGCTGTGTTTTTATCTCTACCATGTTGATTCCTACCTAATTTCGGGCTTTTGTGTTCTAGTTCCTTATATTTGAAGATGTATTATTTTAATAATTGTACTTTCTTAAAATTCTGTATTTTATCTATTTATAAATACTGTAAATAGAATGTTGAATACTAATTATTTTACCACATTCCATATCATGAATGGTATAGTGTATTTGTATCTTATAGTGTATCTTTATCAATTGTTTTATTTGATTGTTTTTCTGTTTTTTAATACAATCCCCGCCATGGATAGTATTGGGAGTTCCATTATTCCACTCCTCTATGGGAACTTTATACTGTATTATTTAGAATAGCCATGGATAGTATTGGGAGTTCCATTATTCCACTCCTCTATGGGAACTTTATACTGTATTATTTAGAATAGCCATGGATAGTATTGGGAGTTCCATTATTCCACTCCTCTATGGTAACTTTATACTGTATTATTTAGATTAGCCATGGATAGTATTGGGAGTTCCATTATTCCACTCCTCTATGGGAACTTATATACTATATTATTTAGAATAGCCATGGATAGTATCGGGAGTTCCATTATTCCACTCCTCTATGGTAACTTTATACTGTATTATTTAGAATAGCCATGGATAGTATTGGGAGTTCCATTATTCCACTCCTCTATGGGAACTTATATACTGTATTATTTATAATAGCCATGGATAGTATTGGGAGTTCCATTATTCCACTCCTCTATGGGAACTTTATACTGTACTACTTAGAATAGCCATGGATAGTATTGGGAGTTCCATTATTCCACTCCTCTATGGGAACTTTATACTGTACTATTTAGAATAGCCATGGATAGTATTGGGAGTTCCATTATTCCACTCCTCTATGGGAACTTTATACTGTATTATTTAGAATAGCCATGGCTAGTATTGTGAGTTCCATTATTCTACTCCTCTATGGGAACTTTATACTGTACTATTTAGAATAGCCATGGAGTGTTCTTGGTGTCTCGGAACAGTAGGTTATTAATCCAGATGATCTACTGTGAGAGCTACACGTTTCCCTTTTAGTCTATTCTCTTTGAATTTCCTTCGGGAACTGTTCATTCATGCCTATTTTCGTGCCAGCGAGTCTTTTGCCCAGGCTTTTAACCATTATTTTATCTTTAAAGAATGCATCCATTCTTTTTGGTTTTCCTCTGTATAATTGTTTGAAGTGCCAAGTCACTTTTAACCCTTGACACCTGCTCTGACGTTCAGCTTTACTGCGGAAAATGTCAGGGATCAGTTACTTCTCTTGTTCTCGTTTGTGTCATGTTTGTCATTTATTGTCATGTCTTGTCCCTGTGCTCCCCATGCTATTCGTTTCCCTCTGCTGGTCTTGTTTGGTTCTATCCCTCTCTCTCCCCCTCCCTCTCTCACTCTCTCGCTCTCTCTTCTCTCTGTCGTTCCGTTCCTGCTCCCAGCTGTTCCTATTCCCCTAATCATCATTTAGTCTTCCCACACCTGTTCCCGATCCTTTCCCCTGATTAGAGTCCCTATTTATTCCTTTGTGATCCGTTCCTGTTCCGTCGGTTCCTTGTATTGTATTCACCATGCTGTGATTGCGTTTCGCCCTGTCCTGTCGTGTTTTTGCCGTGATTGTGTATCACCCTGTCCTGTCGTGTTTTGTGCCTTCATCAGATGCTGCGTGTGAGCAGGTGTCTCAGTCGACTACGGCCTGCGCCTACCCGGCGACCTGCAGTCTGTGGCCGCTTCTCCAGTTGTTTTCCCCTCTACAAATCTAGAGGATTTCTGTTATTCCGTTTTGGACTTTAATAAACTCTGTTTCTGTTAAGTCGCGTTTGGGTCCTCTTTCACCTGCATGACAGAAGGAACCGACCAAGGAATGGACCCAGCGACTTCAGACGCTCGTTACACTGCCGTCGAGATCCAAGGAGCCATGCTCGGCAGACACGAGCAGGAATTGTCTGCTGCTCGCCATGCCGTGGAGAACCTGGCCGCTCAGGTTTCCGACCTCTCTGGACAGTTCCAGAGTCTACGTCTCGTGCCACCTGTTACTCCCTGGCCTGCCGAGCCTCCAGAACCCAGGGTTAATAACCCACCTTGCTACTCCGGGCAGCCCACTGAGTGCCGCTCCTTTCTCACGCAGTGTGAGATTGTGTTCTCTCTCCAACCCCACACATACTCTAGAGAGAGAGCTCGGGTTGCTTACGTCATTTCACTCCTTACTGGCCGGGCTCGAGAATGGGGCACAGCTATCTGGGAGGCAAGGGCTGATTGCTCTAACAGATTCCAGAACTTTAAAGAGGAGATGATTCGGGTTTTTGACCGTTCAGTTTTTGGTGGGGAGGCTTCTAGGGCCCTGGCTTCCTTATGCCAAGGTGAACGGTCCATAACGGATTATTCCATTGAGTTTCGCACTCTTGCTGCCTCTAGTGAGTGGAACGAGCCGGCGCTGCTCGCTCGTTTTCTGGAGGGACTCCACGCAGTGGTTAAGGATGAGATTCTCTCCCGGGAGGTTCCATCAGATGTGGATTCTTTGATTGCTCTCGCCATCCGCATAGAACGACGGGTAGATCTTCGTCACCGGGCTCGTGGAAGAGAGCTCGCATCAACGGTGTTTCCCTGCTCCGCATCGCAACCATCTCCCTCCTCTGGCTTTGAGACTGAGCCCATGCAGCTGGGAGGGATTCGCATCTCGAATAAGGAGAGGGAACGGAGGATCACCAACCGCCTGTGCCTCTATTGCGGAGTTGCTGGACATTTTGTTAATTCATGTCCAGTAAGAGGCCAGAGTCCATCAGTAAGCGGAGGGCTACTGGTGAGCGCTACTACTCAGGTCCCTTCATCTAGATCTTGTACTACTATGTCGGTCCATCTACGCTGGACCGGTTCGGTGCTACATGCAGTGCTTTGATTGACTCTGGGGCTGAGGGTTGTTTCATGGACGAAGCATGGGTTCGGAAACATAACATTCCTTTCAGACCGTTAGACAGGCCTACGCCCATGTTTGCCTTAGATGGTAGTCATCTTCCCAGTATCAAATTTGAGACACTACCTTTAACTCTCACAGTATCTGGTAACCACAGTGAGACTATTTCTTTTTTAATTTTCCGTTCACCGTTTACACCTGTTGTTTTGGGTCATCCCTGGCTAGTATGTCATAATCCTTCTATTAATTGGTCTAGTAATTCTATCCTATCCTGGAACGTTTCTTGTCATGTGAAGTGTTTAATGTCTGCCATCCCTCCCGTTTCTTCTGTTCCTACTTCTCAGGAGGAACCTGGCGATTTGACAGGAGTGCCGGAGGAATATCATGATCTGCGCACGGTCTTCAGTCGGTCCCGAGCCAACTCCCTTCCTCCTCACCGGTCGTATGATTGTAGTATTGATCTCCTTCCGGGGACCACTCCTCCTCGAGGTAGACTATACTCTCTGTCGGCTCCCGAACGTAAGGCTCTCGAGGATTATTTGTCTGTGTCTCTTGACGCCGGTACCATAGTGCCTTCTTCTTCTCCGGCCGGGGCGGGGTTCTTTTTGTTAAAAAGAAGGACGGTACTCTGCGCCCCTGCGTGGATTATCGAGGGCTGAATGACATAACGGTTAAGAATCGTTATCCGCTTCCCCTTATGTCATCAGCCTTCGAGATTCTGCAGGGAGCCAGGTGCTTTACTAAGTTGGACCTTCGTAACGCTTACCATCTCGTGCGCATCAGAGAGGGGGACGAGTGGAAAACGGCGTTTAACACTCCGTTAGGGCATTTTGAGTACCGGGTTCTGCCGTTCGGTCTCGCCAATGCGCCAGCTGTTTTTCAGGCATTAGTTAATGATGTTCTGAGAGACATGCTGAACATTTTTGTTTTTGTCTATCTTGACGATATCCTGATTTTTTCTCCGTCACTCGAGATTCATGTTCAGCACGTTCGACGTGTTCTACAGCGCCTTTTAGAGAATTGTCTCTACGTAAAGGCTGAGAAGTGCTCTTTTCATGTCTCCTCCGTTACTTTTCTCGGTTCCGTTATTTCCGCTGAAGGCATTCAGATGGATTCCGCTAAGGTCCAAGCTGTCAGTGATTGGCCCGTTCCAAGGTCACGTGTCGAGTTGCAGCGCTTTTTAGGTTTCGCTAATTTCTATCGGCGTTTCATTCGTAATTTCGGTCAAGTTGCTGCCCCTCTCACAGCTCTTACTTCTGTTAAGACGTGTTTTAAGTGGTCCGGTTCCGCCCAGGGAGCTTTTGATCTTCTAAAAGAACGTTTTACGTCCGCTCCTATCCTCGTTACTCCTGACGTCACTAGACAATTCATTGTCGAGGTTGACGCTTCAGAGGTAGGCGTGGGAGCCATCCTATCCCAGCGCTTCCAGTCTGACGATAAGGTTCATCCTTGCGCTTATTTTTCTCATCGCCTGTCGCCATCTGAGCGCAACTATGATGTGGGTAACCGTGAACTGCTCGCCATCCGCTTAGCCCTAGGCGAATGGCGACAGTGGTTGGAGGGGGCGACCGTTCCTTTTGTCGTTTGGACAGACCATAAGAACCTTGAGTACATCCGTTCTGCCAAACGACTTAATGCCCGTCAAGCTCGTTGGGCGTTGTTTTTCGCTCGTTTCGAGTTTGTGATTTCTTACCGTCCGGGTAGCAAGAACACCAAGCCTGATGCCTTATCCCGTCTGTTTAGTTCTTCTGTGGCTTCTACTGATCCCGAGGGGATTCTTCCTTATGGGCGTGTTGTCGGGTTAACAGTCTGGGGAATTGAAAGACAGGTTAAGCAAGCACTCACGCACACTGCGTCGCCGCGCGCTTGTCCTAGTAACCTCCTTTTCGTTCCTGTTTCCACTCGTCTGGCTGTTCTTCAGTGGGCTCACTCTGCCAAGTTAGCTGGTCATCCCGGTGTTCGAGGCACTCTTGCGTCTATTCGCCAGCGCTTTTGGTGGCCGACTCAGGAGCGTGACACGCGCCGTTTCGTGGCTGCTTGTTCGGACTGCGCGCAGACTAAGTCGGGTAACTCTCCTCCTGCCGGTCGTCTCAGACCGCTCCCCATTCCTTCTCGACCATGGTCTCACATTGCCTTAGACTTCATTACCGGTCTGCCTTTGTCTGCGGGGAAGACTGTGATTCTGACGGTTGTCGATAGGTTCTCTAAGGCGGCACATTTCATTCCCCTCGCTAAACTTCCTTCCGCTAAGGAGACGGCACAAATCATTATTGAGAATGTATTCAGAATTCATGGCCTCCCGTTAGACGCCGTTTCAGACAGAGGCCCGCAATTCACGTCACAGTTTTGGAGGGAGTTCTGTCGTTTGATTGGTGCGTCCGTCAGTCTCTCTTCCGGGTTTCATCCCCAGTCTAACGGTCAAGCAGAGAGGGCCAATCAGACGATTGGTCGCATACTACGCAGCCTTTCTTTCAGAAACCCTGCGTCTTGGGCAGAACAGCTCCCCTGGGCAGAATACGCTCACAATTCGCTTCCTTCGTCTGCTACCGGGTTATCTCCGTTTCAGAGTAGTCTGGGTTACCAGCCTCCTCTGTTCTCATCCCAGCTTGCCGAGTCCAGCGTTCCCTCCGCTCAAGCGTTTGTCCAACGTTGTGAGCGCACCTGGAGGAGGGTGAGGTCTGCACTTTGCCGTTACAGGGCACAGACGGTGAGAGCCGCCAATAAACGCAGGATTAAGAGTCCAAGGTATTGTTGCGGCCAGAGAGTGTGGCTTTCCACTCGCAACCTTCCTCTTACGACAGCTTCTCGTAAGTTGACTCCGCGGTTCATTGGTCCGTTCCGTGTCTCCCAGGTCGTCAATCCTGTCGCTGTGCGACTGCTTCTTCCGCGACATCTTCGTCGCGTCCATCCTGTCTTCCATGTCTCCTGTGTTAAGCCCTTTCTTCGCACCCCCGTTCGTCTTCCCTCCCCCTCCCGTCCTTGTCGAGAGCGCACCTATTTACAAGGTACATAAGATTATGGACATGCGTTCTCGGGGACGGGGTCACCAATACCTAGTGGATTGGGAGGGTTACGGTCCTGAGGAGAGGAGTTGGGTTCCGTCTCGGGACGTGCTGGACCGTTCGCTCATCGATGATTTCCTCCGTTGCCGCCAGGATTCCTCCTCGAGTGCGCCAGGAGGCGCTCGGTGAGTGGGGGGTACTGTCATGTTTGTCATTTATTGTCATGTCTTGTCCCTGTGCTCCCCATGCTATTCGTTTCCCTCTGCTGGTCTTGTTTGGTTCTATCCCTCTCTCTCCCCCTCCCTCTCTCACTCTCTCGCTCTCTCTTCTCTCTGTCGTTCCGTTCCTGCTCCCAGCTGTTCCTATTCCCCTAATCATCATTTAGTCTTCCCACACCTGTTCCCGATCCTTTCCCCTGATTAGAGTCCCTATTTATTCCTTTGTGATCCGTTCCTGTTCCGTCGGTTCCTTGTATTGTATTCACCATGCTGTGATTGCGTTTCGCCCTGTCCTGTCGTGTTTTTGCCGTGATTGTGTATCACCCTGTCCTGTCGTGTTTTGTGCCTTCATCAGATGCTGCGTGTGAGCAGGTGTCTCAGTCGACTACGGCCTGCGCCTACCCGAAGCGACCTGCAGTCTGTGGCCGCTTCTCCAGTTGTTTTCCCCTCTACAAATCTAGAGGATTTCTGTTATTCCGTTTTGGACTTTAATAAACTCTGTTTCTGTTAAGTCGCGTTTGGGTCCTCTTTCACCTGCATGACAGTTTGATCTCTCTCTTCTGGTCCAAACCACCTTATGTTTAGGAGAGTGTGAGTGAGTGTAGTGTTTTGGATTCGTTTGTTCCACTCTCTATCCAGAGTGTGAGTGATTGAAGACTGCCTGGTTTAGTTTGTGCCTCTCTTTATCCAAAGGCTGGTAAAAACAAAACCAGTTTCACCATCTGATCCGGACTCAAGTCTTTACCCAAAACAAGATGGCCGCTTAAGCTCTCTCCCAGGGACGTCACCAGGAACAGGCTTTAGGGATTTTGGGCCAGCCCCAAATCCTTTGAGCTGCTGCGACGGTGTAAAAACAATGTAGTCAACTGAATGCGCCACTTAGTCCATAGAGCCGTGGTTATGTGAAACTCCCAAAGTCACCCAACTGTCATAATAAAAGTTAAACAATGGCTGTGTGTGGTCGAGTAGATGATAATTTCAGCAGTGTTTTGACGGGGACAGTGCCATTGTGCTGCTTTGAGACAACCATTGGAGCTCGTTTTGATAAATCAACTTCTGATTTTTTTTCATTGAATCTCTGTTTGGATATTTGGTAACAATTAGGCTGGGAAATGTTAACTAAATTGACAGGAGTGCTCATGTTAGTCTAGCAAATAAAAGCAATGCAGCTCTTCTCTACACAGACAATTAGGCCTATATAGGCTAACTGATGAGCTTCCTTGACGTTTTCCTGAAATTTCCAATACATTTCTGATGCGTTTCAATCACTTAGCTTACCGATGCAGATACACACACTTTTCCCATAAGCTTTTCAATACATTTGACAGAACATAGAAACTGTTCTACAACGGTTAAAAAAGGGAATGTAGGTCTACACCGCTTCTATAACAGTATAACAGTATAGCTGAAACCACTTGGCTAAACAGCGAAAAGAAGTGATTAGATAGAAACACTTGTTCATTGACTTAGTGAATTTATTCTACAGGCTACATGCTGAAAGATTATTCTAAATATTATTGTAACAATAGCCCTAACTACGCAATAACCTCCTACGGTGTTACTGAGTGTTGATTATCTGGCCTTAGGGAGAGCACAGCGCATGGCAGAGCCGCTGGAAAATGTGTGGTGAGAGCATTTGCACCAGTACTTTTCAATCTGGTGTGGCGCCCCCAGACCACTTTCAAAGCAGGAGCACCGAACACATTTACCAAATATATCAATTAGTTCAGGTCATAGAAAAATGTATAAAATCGTTTTGCAACCTGTGCATCCACAGCCTACAGAGCCTCATCAACCAAGCCTGTCATCTACTATAGTTGGGTTGTACCAGCACCTCCTTGTTTGACTCTGCACTCGGTTTCTTTCTTTGCTGAAGCTCTTCTCCTGCCTGCCCTTTTGCCTGCTTCATGAGAGAGCCAACACACGCTCATGGAAAACAAGGTGGATTAAAAAAAGCAGTCTAGTCGTCCTCGAAAATGATATAGAATGATCCAATCTATAGCCAACAAAACTGCTAACGTTATCTTTAGTAGCCTTGCTAGACAGCTAGCTAGCGAACATTAGCTAGCTAGGATGATGCAATCATGCAGCCAGCACATAACGTTAATGATTTAGTCTGAATAAATGTTTGGCACAGGATAAAGAGGATGAAATTATATGCTGCTGCAACCCAATGCCAGGGGATATTAAAGTTCCTGAAAAGGTTAGTCAGACAGTTTGTAGTCCAGTAATGTTGGCATGTTATTTTATTTCCACTGCTGGTGATTATTCACACACACATACATCCACACACAGCTCACACACACAGCTCACACACACACACACACACACACACACACACACACACACACACACACACACACACACACACACACACACACACACACACACACACACACACACACACACACACACACACACACACACACACACACACACACACACACACACACACAAACATCTAATGCTACAGGTTTTAAAGAGGAAAAGCCATCCCCATTTTCAACAGAACCCAATCAAACACAAAGCTGAGGACCTGACTAGGATGGAGCTCGTACATAATGCTCTTATCAAAGCCCTCGCAGGACCACACCAGTATTAAATAACTCACATTTCTCCTCACCTTCAGTCACTCAATAAATAGCCCAATAAGATTTGTTTCTACAAATTCTCATGACTTCTACCGAAGGTAACTCCTCTCTCTGTTCGTTGGGGCGGTCGGCGTCACCAGTTTACCAACCGCCACCGATCCCTTTTTCCTTTTCTGTTTGTTTTGTCTGTGATTCTTTCCACACCTGGTTTCATTTGCGTTTATTTCTGTGTGTATATAGGGTACCTGTTGCCTGCCTTAGTTTGTGCGGGATTAGACTTGTGTGTACTGCGCTCAATTGTACTTGATATTTGCACGAGTTTGAGTATTTTCGTCTGTGCCATTTTTGTATTGGTGGACTAAATGAATAAACACGCTTCTCAGACGTCCCTGCTCTCCTGCGCCTGACTCCTACACCTGTCACGTTCTGACCATAGATCTTTTGTGTTGTCCTTGTTTTAGTGTTGGTCAGGACGTGAGCTGGGTGGGCATTCTATGTTGTGTGTCTAGTTTGTCCGTTTCTATGTATGGCCTGATATGGTTTTCAATCAGAGGCAGGTGTTAATCATTGTCTCTGACTGGGAACCATATTTAGGTAGCTTGTTTTTGTGTTGGGTTTTGTGGGTGGTTGTTTCCTGTCTTTGTGTTCTCTGCACCAGATATGACTGTTTCGGGTTTTGCCACGTTTGTTATTTTGTATTTGTATAGTGTTCACGTTATCGTCTTTTATTTAACATGCTGAACACGAACTACGCTGCATTTCGGTCCTCCTCTCCTTCCACAGAAGAAAACCGTTACAACACCGAAAACGGACGTTATCACACCAATAAACAAACTCAGCAAAGGAACACGGACTCAAGCTATGTACTGAGTCACCTTCATGCGACAAACATTATTCAGTTGTGTAGGTAAAATTGACTTAGAGTATTGCCGTTATTAGTATGGCACGTAAGCCTGTAAGGACAGGGTTGGTTCACCTGTGAGGGATGACAGGGTTGAAGGGGTGGCTCTGAGATAAAATAAGCGTAGAATGTTTTCAAGGTTTTTAAAATGGAAAGATGGGAATATTGAAGGAGGACAGATGTGTGAACAGAGGTGCGGTCATCGTCACGCTTGTTGTCAGTTCAGAGAGAACCAGGGTGTCTTCAATGGACAACAGCTGTTTTTACTCAAGATGAGAGAGATGAGAGAGAGAGAGAGAGACACTGAATATTTATGACTTTAGTCCATGCAGGCTTCTCACCACATTTCTGTCGTTTCCAGGGGGCTAATATTAGGTGACCAGCAAAAATAATTGAAGACATACATGCATGTGCTTTCAGAAAGTATTCACACCTCTTGACTTTTTCCCCATGTTGTTGTGTTATAGCCAGCATTTAAAATGTGTCTCTGGCCTACACACAATAGCTCGTAATGTCAAATTTGACAAATTCATTAAAAATCAAAAGCTTAAATGTCTTGAGTCAATAAGTATTCAACCCCTTTGTTATGACAAACCTATATAAGTTCAGTAGAAAAAATGAGCTTAACAAGTCATAATAAGTTGCATGGACTAATGGCAATAACAATATTTAACATGATTAACATGATTTTTGAATGGCTACCTTCTCTGTGTACCTCACACATACAATTATCTTTAAGATCCCTCAGTCGAGCAGTGAATTTAAACACCGATTCAACCACAAAGACAGGGAAGTTTTCCAATTGCTCGAGAGAAGGGCACCTATTGGTAGATGTGTAAAAATTAAAAAACAGACATTGAATATTCCGTTGAGCATTATGAAGTTATTAATTACACTTTGGATGGAGTATCAATACACCCAGTCACTACAAAGATACATGCGTCGTTCCTAACTGAGTGGCTGGAGAGGAAGGAAACTGTTCAGGGATTTCACCATGAGGCCAATAGTGACTTTAACGCTAGAGTCGATGGCTGTGCCCTCGTAGAAATAGAATTAGCATAATAAAAAAGGAGTGCGTTTTATTTACAAACATAGATCACAAAGCTCCAATTAACATGACATCATGAACGGAGAGCAAAATAAAAGAAGAAGCAAAAATCATGCAAAAAAAAAATCATGTTTTTCTATCACCTCCATAACTCTCCCTGTAACCTACCCCCACGCAGGGCTGTGCCCCCTAAATCACAATGACTCCCATATTCTTACCATTACATAAAATTGAGGGGAAGACTATAGCCATATGTTCAATCATCTTGTTGGAGCGTTTGCCAAGGTAAGCCAGGTGAAATGGTACGGCCCTGATGTCAACACATACTGTTGCTTTCGAGGGCAGCGGTTTGGACCCCGGGAGCTATTGGGGGTTTTAGCCTTCGACCAATCAGAGGCTGAGAATATCCCAAAGGTCCGGCCTCAAGAAGCCATGCCAGAGCTGAGCTATGTGGTAAGATTGACATGGCTGGATTCCTTAATGATATTAGTAATGCATTTAGGAGAACCCATTATTCAACACGTGTGCACTAGTACTAAACAATTAATAAACCGTGGACTATTACCATTTCTATTAAGGGATGCTTCTGGATAAATGGCTAAATATAAAACTGTTTCTGGGGGAGGGGACTGTCTTTTAGCAGCCAAGTTAGTTTCTATCAATCAATGTATTTTGGGTACTGTATGTTATTGTAAAACAAATTGGGTACTGTTTTTGATAAACACCCCAGTCTCCCCATGAGAGTGACAGCAGAGCTCCCTGGCCCTTGCCTTCAGCCCCTGTTTTCAATCAGTCGGTCTAGCCCGCCGGTAGACAGAGAGGCCAACCAGGGCCCGATGGCACGTGTCTGAGATGTCACGTCAGGCAAGTACTTCCTGTACGGCGGGGCAAGGTTTCAGCACGTCATTTGTCACCCCTATGGGAGGCAGCGGAGGGTTGAGCCCGAGTCCAAGTCTAGCCAAGTCTGCCAACCCCTGGGAAAGCGGCAAGAGAGGGGAGAGGGGTCCTCGTACCCTAGAAGAAGAGGTCCAGTCCAACCGTTCATTCTGCGAGTAATAGGGGCTGGAGGCTGATAGGCCAGGCCACAGGGTAAGGTGGGATTGACACGTCTGTCACAGATGGAGATGTGCTGCAGTGGTGCCAGACCGTCACAGTCTCTGTCAGTCTTCGTCTCAGATCTGGCCATATTTCTGGTCGAGGGAGAGAGAGAGTGATGATAAATTACTGCTTTCTTGTAATTAACCGAAATGATGGAGGTGGCTTGTTTGGTTAGAGGGTGGAGAGAGGAGAGGAGGCTGGGGGAGGAGGGGAGAGAAGGAAGGGCGAGGATTGGGGAGTTTCCTGCCATGGCCCAGGTGAGGTGTAGCTGGGCCGGTCTGGACTGAGATGGAGGTGGGGGGTGGGGAGGGGGTGCTGCCACTGTTTATTTTCAAAGCTTCAGCTCTAGCTGTGCATTGGATGGGGAGCCACCCAGCCTCTCCCGACTACATCCCTCCCTAGTCTTGCCTTTTTCTGTAGTCCGACCTTTCTTTCTACATTTTGAGTAAAAACACCAGAGCAGGATGCAGGCGCAGACTCTCACCCTCATGGTCAGCCCCGTGCAGCACCCAAAATCAGAAAGGAATTAGTCATCAGTATAAGAGCACATGCACCATACACGGGAACGCATACACACACAGACCGTTGGGTCCCGGCCGAAATTACAGCATTGCGTAACACAAACAAAGACAGACAATGTAAATATTGAATTAACTAATAATTTATTTGTCATTTATTATTTAAAGTCAGTGGTCATTGCATCAGAGGAAAATGTATAAGGAAGACTTCATAATAACACAAGTGATGAAAGGGGGGTGCATGGGGCGGAAGGCAACACCCCAAGGCAGATGGACAGTAGTGCACCATACGTTAACTCTGTGGCCAGAACGTCATGAGGAGGAAAGGGGAGGCAGCATTTCACTGAATGACCCTGAGCAAGATTTCACATATTTCATAAGTAGTCTTATGGTTCGAACCCTGAATGCTGAATGGCTGACAGCCGTGGTATACCAGACCGTATACCACGGGTATGACGTAACATTTCTTTGTACTGCTGTAATTACGTTGGTAACCAGTTCATAATAGCAATAAGGCACCTTGGGAGCTTTGTGGTATATGGCCAATATACCACGGGTAAGGTCTGTATCCAGGCACTCCGCGTTGTGTATTGGCCATATACCACACCCCCTAATGCCTTATTGCTTAAATAACACCTGGTAGCAGTAGGTCTACTGTTGTGGTCACAATCATTTTGTGGATATGTACCTAAATGTTGTATGTATAATCATTTAGTTTGTCTCTCTGGCTTGTTAGGTGAGGAATTGGCTGAGCAAAGACAATGACAGAAAAAGTATGGTCAGTTCAGTACGTATTTCCATATTATACTCAATGGGCAAAAGCTCTCCTACAACCTTTTTAACCTTAACTCACTTTTCCTCACTTTCCATATGTGTGTATATCTCTTTGTTTTATAAAGGTACTAATGAAGGTATTAACGAACACATTCATTCACAAACACACTTTCTCTCGCTCTCCCTTCAAGCTCTCACACACACCCTCGCTCTCTTTCACTCTCACACACACACACCTACCTGTGGACATTATAAATACTGCTAAAGGAAAACCAAGACAAAACCAAAACCAACAGCTTGGTAGTGGACCCCAGTTCCACTACCAAGCTGTTGGGCTTGTTAACGTAAAACAACGGGGTGACTCACCCTATGAAGACTGCAAAATGGCTTTCACGAGGGGCACGTTTCAATTTCTAAACATCGGCAGGGTTTATTGAAGATTGTTACAGTATCTCTAGTCCAATATTCAGGGAGGCACAGATCAAAAAGGAAGAAAATGGAAACTGAGTGTAGTGATATTTGCCATGCTGGATATGATTTATAGCCTGGTCCCAGATCTGTTTGTGGGGTCTTGCCAACTCCTATGGCAAATTACCATAGGAGTTGGCAAGACAGCACAAACAGATCAGGGACCAGGCTATATGATGAAGTGTTGAAGTTCATACTTGAGCAGCTAGGCACTGTAGACAGTGCAGTATAACCCTGTGAGGAAGCAGGTTAGTTACGGGTGGAGTCTGAGAGGGGTTCTGGACATCCATCAAACCTGCCAACGCTATCCCCATATATCAGGCCAGGAAATAGTGGCTACTGTAGCAACACCTGTTAGACAGCTTGTCATGGACGGAAATACATGAATAATCAGATGATTTGGTTCTGCATTTTTGTGAAACTCCATCTCTGGGGAATTCCTTTAATTCTACTTGGAAATGTCAGTGGTTCTGTCTGACCTCGTTACTGTTCTAAGAAATACAGTGACGTATTACACCAACATTTACGGAAAACAACCTAGTTCACTTTGGTTATGGATAGGTTTTGGATAGGTTTTCAGAGCACTGTGCTACATAAATGTTGAACTAACATCGTAGGACGCAAACATTGATACATACACTACATTACCAATAGAATGTGGACACCTGCTTGTCAAACAACTCATTACAAAATCATGGGCATTAATATGAAGTTGGTTCCCCTTTGCTGCTATAACAGCCTCTACTCTTCTGAGAAGGCTTTCCACTAGATGTTGGAACATTGCTGTGTGGACTTGCTTCCATTCAGCTAAAGAGCATTAGTGACGTCCCTGATGTTGGGCGATTATGCCTTGCTTCCAGTCAATGGTCCAATTCATCCCAAAGGTGTTTGATGGGGTTGAGGTCAGGACTCTGTGCAGGCCCGGTCAAGTTCTTCCACACCCATCTTGACAAACCATTTCTGTATGGGCATTGCTTCGTGCACGGGGCATTGTCATACTGAAATAGGAAAAGGCCTTCCCCAAATTGTTGTCAAAGTTAGAAGCACTGAATCGTCTAAAATGTCATTGTAGCGTTAAGATTTCCCTCCACTGGAACTAAGGGGCCTAGCCCGAACCATGAAAACAGACCATTATTCCTACTCCACCAAACTTTATCGTTGGCACTACGCATTGGGACAGGTGCATTCTCCTGGCATCCGCCATACCCAGATTCGTCCGTCAAACTGCCTTTTAGTGAAGTGCAATTCATCGCTCCAGAGAACGTTTTTCCACTGCTCCAGAGTCCAATGGCAGCTAGCTTTACACCACTCCAGCCGACACTTGGCATTCCGCATGGTGATCTTAGGCTTGTGTGCAGCTGCTCGGCCGGCCATGGAAACCCATTTCATGAAGCTTCCGAAGAACAGCTCTTGTGCTGACGTTGCTTTGGAACTCGGTAGTGAGTGTTGCAACCCAGGACAGACATGTTTTACGCGTTACATGCTTCCGCACTCGGCTGTCCCGTTCGGTGAGCATGTGGGGTCTACCACTTTCGGCTGAGCCATTGTTGCTCCTAGACGTTTCCACTTCACAATAACAGCACTTACAGTTGACCGGGGCAGCTCTAGTAGGGCAGAAATTTGATTAACTGACTTGTTGGAAAGGTGGTATCCTATCATGGTGCCACGTTGACAGTCACTGAGCTCTTCATTAAGGCCCTTTTTGTCTATGGAGATTGCATGGCTGTGTGCTCAATTTTATACACTTGTCAGCACTAGATGTGGCTGAAATAGCCAAATCCACTCATTTGAAGGGGTGTCCACATACTTTTGTATATATAGTGTATGAAGGAGGACCCTCAACCATTACACATAAAACTTAGTCTAGACAGACACAATTTGTGTGAACAAATTCTAAATCCATTCAGCTTTTTTTGGACTGACAATATTTAGTAAACATTCTTCGCTGCAACAACATGATCTCAGAAGGAAGTACAATCATACCATGTGTCTGTATGTAGTTTTTACAGTTGGCATCGTCTCATTTATAGACACTGAGTGTACAAAACATTGGGAACATATTTTTGACATTGAGTTGCACCCCCTTTTGCTCTCAAAACAGCCTCAATTCGTCAGGGCGTGGACTCTATTCGTCAAAAGCGTTCCACAAGGATGCTCGCCCATTTTGACTCCAATGCTTCCCACAGTTGTAGGAAGTTGGCTGGATGTCCTTTGAGTGGGGGACCGTTCTTGATACACACAGAAAACTGTTGAGCATGAAAAAAACGTTCTTGGCACACGCAAACAGGTGCGTCTATCTCCTATTACCATAACCCATTCAAAGGCACTGAAATATTTTGTCTTCACTCTCAATGGCACACAATCCATCCCAATTATCTCAGGGCCTCAAAATCCGTCTTTATCCTTTCTACACTGATTGAAGTGTATTGAACAAAATGACACCAATAAGGGAGCATAGCTTTCACCTGCATGGAAAGAGCCTACATGTTTGTACACTCAGTGTGGAAAACTCTAAATGGAAACTACACCACTTATTAATAAGGACTGCAGCTGACTTCTGTCACTTATCTAAGACACAGAAACACACGTTACGGAACAGAAAGAACAGAGGCCTGACAAGGAGAGAGGGAGAGACACTTCTGAGGGGCTTGAAAATGTGACAAACCAAACATAGCACTGCAGCCAACAAACCACGAGCATTACATTAGTGCTCGCTAGAATGACCCCTTAACAATGTCTTTACGTTGTACGCTCTTTTTAAATAAATTAAGTCAAAGGTCAAAGACAAAACATCAGCATTAAGAGCAAACAGACGTTCCTTTGTGGTTTCGTTTCTGGCCTGATTTTCTCATTTTCTTGATTAAATGTAGGAACAGCCCGATGCATTATTGGCAACAGAAGAGAGGGGTCAGGTGTCGGCAAGATGACGAAGGGTGTTTCCTCTGGATTGTGATGTTAACAATTGTTAATTCCTTGCTCTGCTTATTGTAACTTCTTTCTTTGCATCGGACAGACCAGCAAAACCACAAACATGCAAATGTACAAAAAACCTGTCGCCTAGAAGTTTACGGACTCTTTGTTTTGAGCTCTTCTCTTGGCAAGCGATCACTAGCCCGTCATTGGACACATCGTCAAAAGTGGTAGGAAAAGAGAAAGACAGAAATAATAAACATATTGGTCACACAATGACACGTGACCTTTTTATCAACTAACACAGGAAGACATTATGCATAATATCCTCCTGAAGTTTGGGGTATTGGCTGTTGTTTTGTTGTGAAGCGGGCTACTTTCCACTCTGCCGGAGTCTCTCTCTCTCCCTCTCTAAAAAAATAATAATATATATATTTAGTCAGATAATGATGCATGGTTCAATTTCCTGCTCATGGTGTGAGGGCTGGCAGGGGGGGGTGCATGGGTTCTGGGACTTCACTTAGATAGTGAGACAGTAGGTCGGTAGGAGTATAGGGATCTGAGAACAGAATTACGTGAATATAGAATAAAGGAGAAACAATATTAGAGTTTAGAGTTAGTCCGTCTCTAAGCAGTCTCACTGTCTGTCTATGACTGGATCTGTAGAACCAGTGAGTGAGTGGTGGGGTCATTGTCAACAGCTGTAGCGTGTAGACTAGAGTGTAGCAGGTGCCTCTGTCTGAAGTTATGTATATACTGCAATGGCAGTGGTGGTAAAAGTGAGGTTTGGAGGTGGAGAAGGCCCCTGTGGGGACAGCTCTTGTTGTGGTGACGATCCTCTGTGGACGAGGATGCAGCCGTTGTGGGGTCTGGTCCAGAGATGCTACTGCAGAGAGTTGATGTCTACATATCTTAACATATGGAATAAGAGTACAAGGCAAAATGGCCTCTCTAGGCTAGTAATCTCAGTTGCGTAGAACAAGGTGGGGGTTTAGAGACAGTGAAACAGTGGTGGAGTAGGCAGACGAGCTGAGCTTGTGCAGCTTTTCTTTTCATTGGTTGCAGCCTGCATGAGGGACTTTGCTACAACACAAAAAAATCAGTCTCTCTCTCTCCGATTATCCAAGCTTCATAAATACTCCTGGTACAAGAACGGAAATGTGAACTCTGATAGTTTCAAAACACTAAAACATGGTGACAGGAGGGGGGACTAAAGCAGTCTGAAGGGGGGGGGGGGGTTGTGAGTGGGGCAAGAGTGGACATTTTTGCTGTCGTTGTCATTTCGTACCCTTTTTAATGGTCCCTTTTTAAGGCAGACCAATAGATAAGAGTCCCATGATTAAAGCACAAAATAAAAATGAAGTAGTTATATAATATACACAAAGTGGTCCTTAAACAGGCAAAATACATGCAGTCCCTGTCATGTGCAGTGTCCCCGCTTTGGGGTTCAGGGTTTTTAGGGAGTCAGGGGTGGGGTCGTTTGTGAACTAGCTGAGAGCTAGGAAGGGGTCATGGGGGGGTAGGAGAATGGGTGGGGGGTGGTGTTGGATGGGATGTGCTGCTCTCTCTCCCATCATGCTTTGCTGCACTTGCCGTTCTTCTCTTTGCGCTGGAACTTCCGGAGGCGCCGTGTCCAAATGTCTCTCCATTGGATGACCAGGCTGTTCTTATCGGCCAGGAGCCCTATTCGCTCTGCTCCTGCAGTGGCCCCTATGGCCCCTGGTCCAGCTCTGGGACCCCCAGGCACTGAACCCCCAGGCCCGGTCTCGCTAGTGCCCATAACCAGGAAGCGCTTGCTCATCTGGATTTTTGGACACTTGCAAGCCAGGTCCTTCATGTGAATCCACAGGACGTTGTCGCCCCGTTTGAGTGGCTCGCCACGGCTCTTGTAGACGGACACCACGCTGACAGAGAACTTGGCCCAGTCGCCCACCGTCTCCATGTCCAGCACGTTGACTTGCACCGCTGACGAGACACACAGACAAACCAACCATTACAACTGATGCAGGTACAGTACTAACAAAAATGAAAAACTCATTGAAAATACTATTCAAAAGCCAGTAGTAACATAAAAATCATGTTTTGGAGTGCTGGGTTGATAATTCACTGTTATAAGTCACAGATCCAATATGGGTACTTTCTTTTTTCACCATATTCACCAATCATGTTTGATAAATAAATAGGCTGTATTCGTCTGGTCAATCACTCACCATAGTCTTTCTTGCAGTATTTCTTCATGTTGATTTTCAGATTCCCTTTCACTGGTTTGCAATATGACTCACAATCTGCTGATAAAAGAAAGAGTACCTTTTACACACACAAATAGGCAGTCGCACGTCTCGAAGTCCGGTCTCACGTCTCGAGGTCCGGTCTCACGTCTCGAAGTCCGGTCTCACGTCTAGAAGTCCAGTCTCACGTCTAGAAGTCCAGTCTCACGTCTAGAAGTCCAGTCTCACGTCTAGAAGTCCAGTCTCACGTCTAGAAGTCCAGTCTCACGTCTAGAAGTCCAGTCTCACGTCTAGAAGTCCAGTCTCACTTCTAGAATTCCAGTCTCACTTCTAGAAGTCCAGTCTCACGTCTAGAAGTCCAGTCTCACGTTTAGAAGTCCAGTCTCACGTCTAGAAGTACAGTCTCACGTCTAGAAGTCCAGTCTCACGTCTGGAAGTCCAGTCTCATGTCTGGAAGTCCAGTCTCACATCTGGAAGTCCAGTCTCACATCTGGAAGTCTAACTTGCTGGGGATAGTTACACACTTACACACAAAACAGGACATTGACAGATATAGGGACTATTACGCACATAACAAGACAATAGTTACACACTGGAGATGATAAAAAAGTGAAGATGGTGACATGGTTACATTTTCAGAACTATTACACGCCTAAGACTGTTTCACATTAGAAGTTGGAATACACGTTAGGAATCATTACACGCAGCAGGCTTTTGCACACTAAAAAAACACACACCAAGAGTGTTTTCAATGAAATGCACGTTTCACACGCACGTATTACACACACATACACACCAAGAGACACAAACATACACACGCACCCACACACAGGCCCGCAAACACACACACACACGCAATCACACAAACGGCCGAATGCGCACACGCACACACACACCACATGTGCCGGGGTTCTGAGACAGGCGCCTGGATAGAGGAAATGTTAGGTTTGGTCGGGTTAGTTGGAGTAAAATACGACCTTAGACAAATCACATGTAAGCCCCTGCAATAACCGGTGGGGGAGTCGCTGCCGGTGAAATATTACAGGGGGGGGGGGGGGGTGTCGATGTGTTTCTCTTGACCATGTTTAGTGGGGGTTGCATCATAGGTGTGTAAACTAGAGAGGTTGAACAACTTTTGCATTTGATCGACTCCATACATACTGCAGTACGGATTTGATTAAATTGAACCCATAGAGATCTATATAGGACATCAGAAAACACATGACTATTAAAATGGCCTATTGGCTTTGATGTCACTGCAGTGGGAGTTGTGACAAAAGGACAAAGGGTCAAGCATGTTCATTAAACCACCTCTACAGTACTAGTTTTGCCTACAGTTTGTGATTATAAAAGGATGGTGTACTTTAATATATGGTTTGGTTTAAAAGGTCACATAGGGACACAGAGTTGCTGACCTGACTTCTAGTGAGCAAGCCAGGGAGCTTGGTGTCTGATCTCATTTTATTCAGGCTTTTGAAAGGGACACACGGAAAAGACCAGAAGACACCAGGTTGCATTTACAGCTAGCGTAAAAATCGCAAAGACACTGAGCCCAGGTATCTGCGAACTCCCTGGTCTCCCTCTCTAGCTGCCTTCAAAGTGAAAACATTCAGAAGTTGTGAAGGGAAGCGGTCTCGCCCTCCAAAACCAAACTAAATAAAAGTGATTGCTTGCAGGAATGTGGCCCAAGAAAGGGTTTCTGGGTAAGTCGCATACGCTCGTTTTGCTGAGGGTTTGGAGAGAGCCGGAACAGACTAGGGCAGGAGGAGGAGGGGGAGGAGGACGAGAGAGGAGGCCGAGGAGCCAGTAAAAATGTCAGGGAGGCTTGGCCCATATATATCAGAGTGATGGACCTTTTATTAGTGACAAGCAGAGAGAGAGGCAGAGCAGCTGCCTAGTGCCTATACCTCTCACTCACAGCAGCTTTCAATAAACCACAGTTAAACAAACCTGGGTTAATGTGTGTGTGAGTATGTGAAAGAGAGAGAGAGGATTTGGTATGAGTGCGTGGGTGCGTGAGTTGTGGATGGGGCGCATTGAATGAATTGATGAAGTAGACCACACTGAATCTGTCATGGGGAGAGCTGAATAAATCTGTTGAATGTCGAACTATAGGAGTGGAGAGAAAACACACTTAGTGATGTGGGAGAGCAGTTCAACCGGCCAGTCAAGTAGAAAAGGAAGGTTCAACCTGCTCCCTGGCTTTTAACCATAGGGGCTTGGGCTCTAAAGTGTTGTTTGTGTACATATATGCTTGCGCGTGTGTATGTACGGTATGTATATAAGGTCTTATTTTTCTTAAAATTGCATTGTTGGTTAAGGGCTTGTATGTAAGCATTTCACTGTAAGGTCGACACCTTTTGTATTCTGTGCATGTGACAAATAACATTTGATTTGATACACCCTATATGTAAAACAAAGTATGTGGACACACCTTCAAATTAGTGAATTCGGTTATTTCATCCATACCCGTTGCTGACAGGTGTATCGAGCACACTGCCATGCAATCTCCATTGACACTAAAGCATGCATGAGAGCACTAGCTGTTCGGGAGGACTGTGTGATCACGTGGCCAATGTGAGCAAGACCTTTAAACAGGTCAATATTCAAAGCTGCGAGGCCAAAGAGATGACCAGGTTTTGTACTTAAAGGGTGCGTGGACCAACTGGCAAGTGTCTTCAATTACATTTTAAACCTCTCCTTGTAAGTCTGTAATATTTAAACAGACCAAAAAATGTCCTGTTCCCAAGATAGCGAAGGTAACCTGCCTAAATTATTAACACCCCGTAGCACTCACGTATGTAGCCATGAAGTGCTTTCAATGGCTGGTCATGGCTCACATCAACACTGTCATGCCAGAAACCCTATGGCACGTTGTCCAATGGCACGTTGTGTTAGCTAATCCAAATATATAATTTTAAAAGGCTAACTGATAATTAGAAAACCCTTTTGAAAACTCAAAATTAATATGCTGATAAGAGAAGCAATAAAACTTTAAACTTTTAAAACTTTATTCTTTAGAATATCTGGAGTTGAGAATCTGGAGTGTCAGCATTTGTGGGTTTGATTACAGGCTCAAAATGGCCAGAAACAAAGAACTTCCTTCTGAAACTCGTCAGTCTATTCTTGTTCTGAGAAATTAAGGCTATTCCATGCGAGAAATTGCCAATAAACTGAAGATCTCGTACAATGCTGTGTACTACTCCCTTTATAGAAAAACGCAAAATGGATCTAACCAGAATAGAAAGAGGAGGGGGAGGCCCCGGTGCACAACTGAGTAAGAGGACAAGTACATTAGAGTGTCTAGTTTGAGAAACAGACGCCTCACAAGTCCTCAACTGGCAGCTTCATTAAATAGTACCAGCAAAACACCAGTCTCAACGTCAACAGTGAAGAGACGACTCCGGGATGCTGGCCTTCTAGGCAGAGTTGCCATATCTCAGACTGACCAATAAAAAGAAAAGATTAAGATGGGAAAAAGAACACAAACACTGGACAGAGGAACTCTGCCTAGAAGGCCAGCATCCCGGAGGTGCCTCTTCACTGTTGACATTGAGACTGGTGTTTAAATATATCATTGAGGTCGGAAGTTTACATACACCTTAGCCAAATACATTTAGGCAATGCTACCAAATACTAATTGAGTGTATGTAAACCTCTTACCCACTGCGAATGTGATGAAGAAATAAAAGCTGAAATAAATCATTCTCTCTACTATTATTAAGACATTTCACATTCTTAAAAGTGTGGTGGTGGTCTGAACTGGCTTAAGACAGGGAATTTTTACTAGGATTAAATGTCAGGAATTGTGAAACACTGAGTTTAAATGTATTTGGCTAAGGTGTATGTAAACTTCCAACTTCAACTGTATATGCACATCTGTGTGTGCGTTCCTGCATGTGTGTGCATGGTACCCTGGTACAGTGGCAAGCTGTGCAGCCCATGATATCAGTGGTGAAACTCTGGCTCAGGGCCAGTGTGTGTTTTCCCATGAAGAGTCACTTACTGATGGGCATTCACCTGGAAAACCCCCCATGAATCGCCCATTGACCCAGAAGGGCCGCGGCTGAAAACACACAATCACATGCATTGGCGGCTCTGGTTACTCTTGTTCCCCTGTCACCTATTCACAGCGTGGTGACAGGGACAAATTGCAACTACCACCCCCTTGAACATACACAAACACGCACACACACACACACACACACACACGAAAGCGAGACATTTTCAGATTTTGGGTTTCTGAGGGCCTTATGAAGGAGGAGAGGTATGTTCGTCTATGGTGGGCTGGGCGGGAGGAGAGAGAGGGATGGATGGGACATTTGCCTGTATGTTGCCCATTTGTGCAGAGATTAATTGACGATAAACAATCTTTCTTGTTTTTTTAATTGTTTTTTTATTTAACCTTTATTTAACCAGGTAGGCTAGTTGAGAACGCCTTTATTTAACCAGGTAGGCTAGTTGAGAACACCTTTATTTAACCAGGTAGGCTAGTTGAGAACACCTTTATTTAACCAGGTAGGCTAGTTGAGAACACCTTTATTTAACCAGGTAGGCTAGTTGAGAACACCTTTATTTAACCAGGTAGGCTAGTTGAGAACAAGTTCTCATTTGCAACTGCGACCTGGCCAAGATAAATAAATAAAAACAGTATGGGGATGAGGTAAGTAAAAATGGGTGGGCTATTTACCGATAGACTATGTACAGCTGCAGCGATCGGTTAGCTGCTCAGATAGCAGATGTTTGAAGTTGGTGAGGGAGATAAAAGTCTCCAACTTCAGCGATTTTTGCAATTCATTCCAGTCACAGGCAGCAGAGAACTGGAACGAAAGGCGGCCAAATGAGGTGTTGGCTTTAGGGATGATCAGTGAGATACACCTGCTGGAGCGCGTGCTACGGATGGGTGTTGCCATCGTGACCGGTGAACTGAGATAAGGTGGAGCTTTACCTAGCATGGACTGACCTGGAGCCAGTGGGTCTGGCGACGAATATGTAGCGAGGGCCAGCTGACTAGAGCATACAGGTCGCAGTGGTGGGTGGTATAAGGTGCTTTAGTGACAAAACGGATGGCACTGTGATAAACTACATCCACTTTGCTGAGTAGAGTGTTGGAAGCAATTTTGTAGATGACATCGCCAAAGTCGAGGATTGGTAGGATAGTCAGTTTTACTAGGGTAAGTTTGGCAGCGTGAGTGAAGGAGGCTTTGTTGCGGAATAGAAAGCCGACTCTAGATTTGATTTTCGATTGGAGATGTTTGATATGAGTCTGGAAGGAGAGTTTACAGTCTAGCCAGACACCTAGGTACTTATAGATGTCCACATATTCAAGGTCGGAACCATCCAGGGTGGTGATGCTGGTCAGGCGTGCGGGTGCAGGCAGCGAACGGTTGAAATGTCATGCAGGTGAAAGAGGACCCAAAAGCGACTTGGCGAAAACAGAGTCTTTAATCCAGTAAAGTAAATACAAACAAAAAAACACAACTTTCACTCGAAATGACGAGGACAAACTGGAGACTCGATCTTGAACAGCAGGTGAACAGCAGGTTGCCTCGGGAAGGCACTTGAACCAGACAGACTCAGACACCTGCTCACCACGCAGCATCTGAGGAAAACACGACACGACAGGGCGATACACAAACACAGCACGGTGAATTCTAGACAAGGAACCGACAGGACAGGAACGGAACACAAAGGAAGAAATAGGGACTCTAATCAGGGGAAAGGATCGGGAACAGGTGTGGGAAGACTAAATGATTGATTAGGGGAATAGGAACAGCTGGGAGCAGGAACGGAACGATAGAGAGAAGAGAGAGCGAGAGAGTGAGAGAGGGAGGGGAGAGAGAGGGATAGAAAGAGGGAAAGAACCTAATAAGACCAGCAGAGGGAAACGAATAGAATGGGAAGCACAGGGACAAGACAAGATAATAAATGACAAAACATGACAGTACCCCCCACTCACCGAGCGCCTCCTGGCGCACTCGAGGAGGAATCCTGGCGGCAACGGAGGAAATCATCAATGAGTGAACGGTCCAGCACGTCCCGAGACGGAACCCAACTCCTCTCCTCAGGACCGTAACCCTCCCAATCCACTAAGTATTGGTGACCCCGTCCCCGAGAACGCATGTCCATGATCTTATGTACCTTGTAAATAGGTGCGCTCTCGACAAGGACGGGAGGGGGGAGGGAAGACGAACGGGGTGCGAAGAAAGGGCTTGACACAGGAGACATGGAAGACAGGATGGACGCGACGAAGATGTCGCGGAAGAAGCAGTCGCACAGCGACAGGATTGACGACCTGGGAGACACGGAACGGACCAATGAACCGCGGAGTCAACTTACGAGAAGCTGTCGTAAGAGGAAGGTTGCGAGTGGAAAGCCACACTCTCTGGCCGCAACAATACCTTGGACTCTTAATCCTGCGTTTATTGGCGGCTCTCACAGTCTGTGCCCTGTAACGGCAAAGTGCAGACCTCACCCTCCTCCAGGTGCGCTCACAACGTTGGACAAACGCTTGAGCGGAGGGAACGCTGGACTCGGCAAGCTGGGATGAGAACAGAGGAGGCTGGTAACCCAGACTACTCTGAAACGGAGATAACCCGGTAGCAGACGAAGGAAGCGAATTGTGAGCGTATTCTGCCCAGGGGAGCTGTTCTGCCCAAGACGCAGGGTTTCTGAAAGAAAGGCTGCGTAGTATGCGACCAATCGTCTGATTGGCCCTCTCTGCTTGACCGTTAGACTGGGGATGAAACCCGGAAGAGAGACTGACGGACGCACCAATCAAACGACAGAACTCCCTCCAAAACTGTGACGTGAATTGCGGGCCTCTGTCTGAAACGGCGTCTAACGGGAGGCCATGAATTCTGAATACATTCTCGATAATGATTTGTGCCGTCTCCTTAGCGGAAGGAAGTTTAGCGAGGGAATGAAATGTGCCGCCTTAGAGAACCTATCGACAACCGTAAGAATCACAGTCTTCCCCGCAGACAAAGGCAGACCGGTAATGAAGTCTAGGGCGATGTGAGACCATGGTCGAGAAGGAATGGGGAGCGGTCTGAGACGACCGGCAGGAGGAGAGTTACCCGACTTAGTCTGCGCGCAGTCCGAACAAGCAGCCACGAAACGGCGCGTGTCACGCTCCTGAGTCGGCCACCAAAAGCGCTGGCGAATAGACGCAAGAGTGCCTCGAACACCGGGATGACCAGCTAACTTGGCAGAGTGAGCCCACTGAAGAACAGCCAGACGAGTGGAAACAGGAACGAAAAGGAGGTTACTAGGACAAGCGCGCGGCGACGCAGTGTGCGTGAGTGCTTGCTTAACCTGTCTTTCAATTCCCCAGACTGTTAACCCGACAACACGCCCATAAGGAAGAATCCCCTCGGGATCAGTAGAAGCCACAGAAGAACTAAACAGACGGGATAAGGCATCAGGCTTGGTGTTCTTGCTACCCGGACGGTAAGAAATCACAAACTCGAAACGAGCGAAAAACAACGCCCAACGAGCTTGACGGGCATTAAGTCGTTTGGCAGAACGGATGTACTCAAGGTTCTTATGGTCTGTCCAAACGACAAAAGGAACGGTCGCCCCCTCCAACCACTGTCGCCATTCGCCTAGGGCTAAGCGGATGGCGAGCAGTTCACGGTTACCCACATCATAGTTGCGCTCAGATGGCGACAGGCGATGAGAAAAATAAGCGCAAGGATGAACCTTATCGTCAGACTGGAAGCGCTGGGATAGAATGGCTCCCACGCCTACCTCTGAAGCGTCAACCTCGACAATGAATTGTCTAGTGACGTCAGGAGTAACGAGGATAGGAGCGGACGTAAAACGTTCTTTTAGAAGATCAAAAGCTCCCTGGGCGGAACCGGACCACTTAAAACACGTCTTGACAGAAGTAAGAGCTGTGAGAGGGGCAGCAACTTGACTGAAATTACGAATGAAACGCCGATAGAAATTAGCGAAACCTAAAAAGCGCTGCAACTCGACACGTGACCTTGGAACGGGCCAATCACTGACAGCTTGGACCTTAGCGGAATCCATCTGAATGCCTTCAGCGGAAATAACGGAACCGAGAAAAGTAACGGAGGAGACATGAAAAGAGCACTTCTCAGACTTTACGTAGAGACAATTCTCTAAAAGGCGCTGTAGAACACGTCGAACGTGCTGAACATGAATCTCGAGTGACGGAGAAAAAATCAGGATATCGTCAAGATAGACAAAAACAAAGATGTTCAGCATGTCTCTCAGAACATCATTAACTAATGCCTGAAAAACAGCTGGCGCATTGGCGAGACCAAACGGCAGAACCCGGTACTCAAAATGCCCTAACGGAGTGTTAAACGCCGTTTTCCACTCGTCCCCCTCTCTGATGCGCACGAGATGGTAAGCGTTACGAAGGTCCAACTTAGTAAAGCACCTGGCTCCCTGCAGAATCTCGAAGGCTGATGACATAAGGGGAAGCGGATAACGATTCTTAACCGTTATGTCATTCAGCCCTCGATAATCCACGCAGGGGCGCAGAGTACCGTCCTTCTTCTTAACAAAAAGAACCCCGCCCCGGCCGGAGAGGAAGAAGGCACTATGGTACCGGCGTCAAGAGACACAGACAAATAATCCTCGAGAGCCTTACGTTCGGGAGCCGACAGAGAGTATAGTCTACCCCGAGGAGGAGTGGTCCCCGGAAGGAGATCAATACTACAATCATACGACCGGTGAGGAGGAAGGGAGTTGGCTCGGGACCGACTGAAGACCGTGCGCAGATCATGATATTCCTCCGGCACTCCTGTCAAATCGCCAGGTTCCTCCTGAGAAGTAGGGACAGAAGAAACGGGAGGGATGGCAGACATTAAACACTTCACATGACAAGAAACGTTCCAGGATAGGATAGAATTACTAGACCAATTAATAGAAGGATTATGACATACTAGCCAGGGATGACCCAAAACAACAGGTGTAAACGGTGAACGAAAAATCAAAAAGAAATAGTCTCACTGTGGTTACCAGATACTGTGAGGGTTAAAGGTAGTGTCTCAAATCTGATACTGGGAAGATGACTACCATCTAAGGCGAACATGGGCGTAGGCTTCTCTAACTCTCTGAAAGGAATGTCATGTTTCCGAACCCATGCTTCGTCCATGAAACAACCCTCAGCCCCAGAGTCTATCAAGGCACTACATGTAGCACCCGAACCGGTCCAGCGTAGATGGACCGACAAAGTAGTACAGGATTTTGATGGAGAGACTTGAGTAGTTGCGCTCACCTGTAGCCCTCCGCTTACAGATGAGCTCTGGCTTTTACTGGACATGAATTAACAAAATGTCCAGCAACTCCGCAATAGAGGCACAGGCGGTTGGTGATCCTCCGTTCCCTCTCCTTAGTCGAGATGCGAATCCCTCCCAGCTGCATGGGCTCAGACTCTGAGCCAGAGGAGGGAGATGGTTGCGATGCGGAGCAGGGAAACACCGTTGATGCGAGCTCTCTTCCACGAGCCCGGTGACGAAGATCTACCCGTCGTTCTATGCGGATGGCGAGAGCAATCAAAGAGTCCACATCTGAAGGAACCTCCCGGGAGAGAATCTCATCCTTAACCACTGCGTGGAGTCCCTCCAGAAAACGAGCGAGCAGCGCCGGCTCGTTCCACTCACTAGAGGCAGCAAGAGTGCGAAACTCAATAGAATAATCCGTTATGGACCGTTCACCTTGGCATAAGGAAGCCAGGGCCCTAGAAGCCTCCCTACCAAAAACTGAACGGTCAAAAACCCGAATCATCTCCTCTTTAAAGTTCTGGAACTTGTTAGAGCAATCAGCCCTTGCCTCCCAGATAGCTGTGCCCCATTCTCGAGCCCGGCCAGTAAGGAGTGAAATGACGTAAGCAACCCGAGCTCTCTCTCTAGAGTATGTGTTGGGTTGGAGAGAGAACACAATCTCACACTGCGTGAGAAAGGAGCGGCACTCAGTGGGCTGCCCGGAGTAGCAAGGTGGGTTATTAACCCTAGGTTCTGGAGGCTCGGCAGGCCAGGAAGTAACAGGTGGCACGAGACGTAGACTCTGGAACTGTCCAGAGAGGTCGGAAACCTGAGCGGCCAGGTTCTCCACGGCATGGCGAGCAGCAGACAATTCCTGCTCGTGTCTGCCGAGCATGGCTCCTTGGATCTCGACGGCAGTGTAACGAGCGTCTGAAGTCGCTGGGTCCATTCCTTGGTCGGTTCCTTCTGTCATGCAGGTGAAAGAGGACCCAAAAGCGACTTGGCGAAAACAGAGTCTTTAATCCAGTAAAGTAAATACAAACAAAAAACACAACTTTCACTCGAAATGACGAGGACAAACTGGAGACTCGATCTTGAACAGCAGGTGAACAGCAGGTTGCCTCGGGAAGGCACTTGAACCAGACAGACTCAGACACCTGCTCACCACGCAGCATCTGAGGAAAACACGACACGACAGGGCGATACACAAACACAGCACGGTGAATTCTAGACAAGGAACCGACAGGACAGGAACGGAACACAAAGGAAGAAATAGGGACTCTAATCAGGGGAAAGGATCGGGAACAGGTGTGGGAAGACTAAATGATTGATTAGGGGAATAGGAACAGCTGGGAGCAGGAACGGAACGATAGAGAGAAGAGAGAGCGAGAGAGTGAGAGAGGGAGGGGGAGAGAGAGGGATAGAAAGAGGGAAAGAACCTAATAAGACCAGCAGAGGGAAACGAATAGAATGGGAAGCACAGGGACAAGACAAGATAATAAATGACAAAACATGACATGAAAAGCATGCATTTGGTTTTACTAGCGTTTAAGAGCAGTTGGAGGCCACGGAAGGAGTGTTGTATGGCATTGAAGCTCGTTTGGAGGTTAGATAGCACAGTGTCCAAGGACGGGCCGGATGTATATAGAATGGTGTCGTCTGCGTAGAGGTGGATCAGGGAATCGCCCGCAGCAAGAGCAACATCATTGATATATACAGAGAAAAGAGTCGGCCCGAGGATTGAACCCTGTGGCACCCCCATAGAGACGGCCAGAGTACCGGACAGCATGCCCTCCGATTTGACACACTGAACTCTGTCTAGTAGTTGGTGAACCAGGCATGGCAGTCATCCGAAAAACCGAGGTACTGAGTCTGCCGATAAGAATATGGTGATTGACAGAGTCGAAAGCCTTGGCAAGGTCGATGAAGACGGCTGCATAGTACTGTCTTTTATCGATGGCGGTTATGATATCGTTTAGTACCTTTAGCGTGTCTAAGGTGCACCCGAGACCGGCTCAGAAACCAGATTGCACAGCGGAGAAGGTACGGTGGGATTCGAGACTTGGCTTTCGAAGACCTTAGATAGGCAGGGCAAGATGGATATAGGTCTGTAACAGTTTGGGTCCAGGGTGTCTCCCCCTTTGAAGAGGGGGATGACTACGGCAGCTTTCCAATCCTTGGGGATCTCAGACGATATGAAAGAGAGGTTGAACAGGCTGGTAATAAGGGTTGCGACAATGGCGGCGGATAGTTTCAAAAATAGAGGGTCCAGATTGTCAAGCCCAGCTGATTTGTACGGGTCCAGGTTTTGCAGCTCTTTCAGAACATCTGCTATCTGGATTTGGGTAAAGGAGAACCTGGAGAGGCTTGGGCGAGTAGCTGCGGGGGGGCGGAGCTGTTGGCCGAAGTTGGAGTAGCCAGGCGGAAGGCATGACCAGCCATTGAGAAATGCTTGTTGAAGGTTTCGATAATCATGGATTTATCGGTGGTGACCGTGTTACCTAGCCTCAGTGCAGTGGGCAGCTGCGAGGAGGTGCTCTTGTTCTCCATGGACTTCACAGTGTCCCTTTTGGAGTTGTAGCTACAGGATGCAAATTTCTGCCTGAAGAAGCTGGCCTTAGCTTTCCTGACTGACTGCGTGTATTGATTCCTGACTTCCCTGAACAGTTGCATATCGTGGGTACTATTCGATGCTATTGCAGTCCACCACAGGATGTTTTTGTGCTGGTCGAGGGCAGTCAGGTCTGGAGTGAACCAAGGGCTATATTTGTTCTTAGTTCTGTATTTTTTGAACGGAGCATGCTTATCTAAAATGGTGAGGAAGTTACTTTTAAAGAATGACCAGGCATCCTCAACTGACGGAATGAGGTCAATGTCCTTCCAGGATACCCGGGCCAGGTCGATTAGAAAGGTCTGCTCACAGAAGTGTTTTAGGGAGCGTTTGACAGTGATGAGGGGTGGTCGTTTGACTGCGGCTCCGTAGCGGATACAGGCAATGAGGCAGTGATCGCTGAGATCCTGGTTGAAGACAACGGAGGTGTATTTGGAGGGCCAGTTGGTCAGGATGACGTCTATGAGGGTGTCCTTGTTTACAGATTTAGGGTTGTACCTGGTGGGTTCCTTGATGATTTGTGTGAGATTGAGGGCATCTAGCTTAGATTGTAGGACTGCCGGGGTGTTAAGCATATCCCAGTTTAGGTCACCTAACAGAACAAACTCTGAAGCTAGATGGGGGGCGATCAATTCACAAATGGTGTCCAGGGCACAGCTGGGAGCTGAGGGGGGTCGGTAGCAGGTGGCAACAGTGAGAGACTGAGTAATTTTCAAAATTAGTAGTTCGAACTGTTTGGGTATGGACCTGGAAAGTATGACATTACTTTGCAGGCTATCTCTGCAGTAGACTGCAACTCCTCCCCCTTTGGCAGTTCTATCTTGACGGAAAATGTTATAGTTGGGTATGGAAATCTCAGAATTTTTGGTGGCCTTCCTGAGCCAGGATTTAGACACGGCAAGGACATCAGGGTTAGCAGAGTGTGCTAAAGCAGTGAGTAAAACAAACTTAGGGAGGAGGCTTCTGATGTTGACATGCATGAAACCAAGGCTTTTTCGATCACAGAAGTCAACAAATGAGGGTGCCTGGGGCCATGCAGGGCCTGGGTTTACCTTCACATCACCTGCGGAAAACAGAGTAGGACTAGAATGAGGGTGCGGCTAAAGGCTATCAAAACTGGTCGCCTAGAGCGTTGGGGACAGAGAATAAAAGTAGCAGATTTCTGGGCATGGTAGAATATATTCAGGGCATAATACTCAGACAGGGGTATGGTGGGGTGCGGGTACAGCGGAGGTAAGCCCAGGCACTTGGTGATGATGAGAGCGGTTGTATCACTGGACATGCTGGTTGTAATGGGTGAGGTCACCGCATGTGTGGGAGGTGGGACAAAGGAGGTATCAGGGGTATGAAGAGTGGAACTAGGGGCTCCATTGTAAACTAAAACAATGATAACTAATCTGAACAACAGTATACAAGGCATATTGACATTTGAGAGAGACATACAGCAAGGCATACAGTAATTACAGGTGTTGAATTGGGAGAGCTAGCTAAAACAGTAGCTAAAACAGTAGGTGAGACAACAACAGCTAATCAGCTAGCACAACAACAGCAGGGTAGGGGAAGCTAGACTGGCGAGTATTATCCAGGTAAAAAAAAACTGGCTGGCTGTGCAGAAGGAAAAAGGTAAAAGCCGCTGGCAGTGGCTAACAATGACTAAATAGCTTGTAGCTAGTTAGCTGGTTAGCTTCTGGAGGTTCTTGAGTGCGTTTTAAAAATTTAAAATAATAGCGATTCCATATCACATTGGGTGAGGCAGGTTACCGGAAGGTATAAACGAATAAAACATCGAAAAGAGATTGAAAGTAAATATGGGTCCAGTGAGTGGTTGGGACGCGGCGATTCAGACAGTTAGCAGGCCTGTGCTAACAAGCTAACAGTTAGTAGGCCTGGGCTAAACAAGGTAGCAGTTAGCGGCCCGGGGTTAAACAAGCTAGCAGTTAGCAGGCCGAATTAGCAAGCAAGGAGATAGCAAGGGCTAGAAAGTTAGCCTTTGGGGGACGTCGCGATGGGGTGAGTCTGTTTATGCCTCTTCATGCGGTGATAGACCGGTCGTGGGTCCGGATATTGTAGCCCAGGAGTATGCTTCGGTGGTAGCACAGGAGCTCTGGCCAGGCTAGCTTCAAGCTAAGTGGGTGGAAACGCTAGCCAGGAGTAATCATCCGTGGTTGCGGTTAGTTAGTTAGCTAGTTGTGAAGATCCAGCTGAAAATGTTTCCCGTTTGCGGTGGGAATCCGGGGATAAAAAAAATTATAGGTCCGTTATGCTCTGGGTTAGAGTCGCGTTGTTCGAACTGGCGAGAGCTTTCCGAGCTAAAGGTTAGCTGATGACCGGTTAGCTGAAGACCGCTAGCAATGGTTTGCTGACTGATAGCTGGTAGTTAGCTGGCTAGCTTCAGTTGAGGGGTTCCGGATCCGAAGTAAATATAAATACTTTAGAGAAAAAAAGCAGATCCGCGCTACATTGGGTGAGGCGGGTTGCAGGAAAGTATTTAGAAGTTGAGGTTTAGCAAAATGTTTTAAAAGATATGCGAAGAAAATATGTAAAAAAAACGATATATACAAGGGACACGACATGACAAAAAGTCTGAACTGTTACGCCATCTTTGTTTGTCACAGTGGAAAAACACTTTCCAAGGGAAGCAAAAACACAGTGTATTGTGTGTATTGTGTGTGGGTTACAATCCCAAGCAAAGATTGGGTTGGTGTAAGCAATGTGGTGAAAATTCCACCTAGCTTATCAGAGGGCAAGGTGGAACTGCTAAGCCTATCGGTGGGCTAGCTGTGGTCTGGCAGTTGGGCTGATGAGATGACACCACAACTGTCACGGCCGAGCTAGACATTGAAGTTATTTTAAGTTGCCTCCTATTGCAATTCCTTCAAGTTGAGACCAAGTCTGTCTTTGGCTCACTGTAGTGTTTTTTGGGGGGACTAAAACACTACAGTGAATATTATAGTATTTATACCATAGTCTACGATAGTATTTGTTCATGTGGGATGTGAGAACTTCCAGGCCTTGCAGCACATATCTTGTGCCCTGGGCCTTGCAAAGTGGACCGTATCTCAACCCAACTGTGAAAGCTGAGTAGGGGTTGATGTAGTTGTGGGAGGTATATCTGTGGTCGCTGCAGCGTTGAGTTATGTCGTTAAAGGCTGTGATGAATCACAGGGCTGTGATGAATCACAGGGCTGTGATTCCACGAGGCAAAAGCGTTAAAAAACCCCAGGTTTTAAGACAATGGAACATCTCACTTGGATTGTGAGCAGTCATGGAACATCAACATAGAAACACAGTTAGAAAGGGATGCCAGAAATCTTAAAAAGGAAAATGAGTGAAATGTGAAATGAGCCTGGGGAAGTAACTGACCTGCCGGTTCCTCTGTGCTGCTGCTGACCATGGCTGTAGGGTTCACCACTGGGATCTCTGAAACACATGCATAGAACAACAGAGTTTTAACAAGAGCTTTATGGAAAAAATGTATGTCCATATAGTTGATGTAGACAGACATTGCTGTGGCCATATGCCTACTGTTTGCATATGTGGTCAAGCAGATTCGGTATGCCTGAATTCAATCACAGTTATTTGACATAGGAGGAAGACAGGAAGGAGGGTGTAGGTTGAAAATACACAGGGATAAAGATAGTGATATTGGCACACGCACACACGCTTTGTGGAAATATACTTTGAATCGAATTCTCTTCCTCTGAGATCTGTAGCACCAAACAAACATTGTGCAAGATATCAATGTATTTTAAAATGGAAATATCAGACAGATGGCAAAGGAGGGAGCCACCTATATTAGTAACATCTTTAGACAGATGCAAACTCCCTCAATACGCCTGATTAGCTCAACCAAAACCCTTTGCCGGTCTCGACCACAGTCAAAACAATCCAATCCTTAAGGAATTCCCTCCAAAACAAGGGTAATTATTCAATACAAATGCTAATACAACTAAAAAAGAATGCTAATGCTAACAACAAATCCACTGCCTCAATGATAACAACAGGCTAATTGGACACTGGCTTAGCATTGTTAGCGTGCACCCAGAGGGACTTGCCTTTCGACTGGGGAGTTAGAGGGACAATGAACCGGGTTGGAGTCAAACAAACAGACAGGGTGCTTCCTTGGAAAGAGTGTTTTGAGAGGCAAGTGGCAGTTGTCTCGCTTTGAAATTATGGACACCCCCACAAAGAAAAAGAAATAGGGCATTGAGCTTTGGAGTGCTTGGTAAAGGCAGGGAGGAGAGGAGAGCAGCTGGTCAGAGGCACAGTAAGCTGTAGGCAACTCCTTTGAAGGTGAAGACTTGAGGGGTAGATATTCACATGAAAAAGGGATATTGAGATGAGGGGCAGTGGTATCATACTAATTGGGCGTTAGCAGACCTGGTTTCTGTGTCTTACTGTGTTAGGGGGCAGAAGGGCTTGACCGGGGACTGATGGATAGTACCAACAAAATGGAGGGCGTTTTGGGAAGAGATGCCTTCGTACATGCATGAGCTGACAGACACACACACTGAGGCCAATAAACACACTCTCCTCATTGGGTGTCTTCAGTATCCCTGGAAAGTGTATGGTTGGTTAGTTTGCCGTGAGCGCCATTGTTTTCTCCTTTTTGCCCTCCACCATCTGCTCTGTAACACCAATGTGAAAGCAACAACACAGCACCATGTGGCACGGCGTGGTATAGCGTAGCAGGGTACGGCATGGTCTGTTGTGGCTTGTTCAGGGTTACACAAGTCTGGTGTGTGTGTGTGTGTGTCTGGGTCATTGTGCCAAACCACATGGCAGAGCACGATGGCAAGCTACCCTCTATTTCCCCAGCTCGCAGGTGGTGGACAAGTGGTCCGATTCATACATACAAACACACACTCACTCACTCACAGAGCACGCGCACGCAACACACAAACACACACGTGACTGTACTAAAGCCAAGTACTGGGGTCTCAGAGTAGCACAGACCAGACCACCATGATGTGTGACTGATGCCAGATTGGAACCTTTCTATCGCTACCTTGCTTTCACCAGGGCAGGTTAACTGAGAACACATTCTCTTTTACAACCCGGCCAAAGAGTGAGCAAATGTTTCTGGTGTTATTGTCTAATTATTTTCTTTTTTTAACAATTGCTGCGAAAGGCACCGAAAACTCGGATTTCTCTTTCAAACACAGGCAATGGTGTTATCTGGCTATAGAAATGAGACCGGGAATGAAACAGGTGTACCTGCCATATTACATGTGTGGCTCTAAACATGGGCATCGTACATGGTTCATGGTTTCTCCAGTATCGTACATGGTTCATGGTTTCTCCAGCATTGTACATGGTTCATGGTTTTTCCAGTATCGTACATGGTTCATGGTTTCTCCAGTATCGTACATGGTTCATGGTTTCTCCAGTATCGTACATGGGTCATGGTTTCTCCAGTATCGTACATGGGTCATGGTTTCTCCAGTATCGTACATGGGTCATGGTTTATCCAGCATTGTACATGGTTCATGGTTTCTCCAGTATCGTACATGGGTCATGGTTTCTCCAGTATCGTACATGGGTCATGGTTTCTCCAGTATCGTACATGGTTCATGGTTTCTCCAGCATTGTACATGGTTCATGGTTTCTCCAGTATCGTACATGGGTCATGGTTTCTCCAGTATCGTACATGGTTCATGGTTTCTCCAGTATCGTACATGGGTCATGGTTTCTCCAGTATCGTACATTGGTCATGGTTTCTCCAGTATCGTACATGGGTCATGGTTTCTCCAGTATCGTACATGGTTCATGGTTTCTCCAGTATCGTACATGGGTCATGGTTTCTCCAGTATCGTACATGGTTCATGGTTTCTCCAGTATCGTACATGGGTCATGGTTTCTCCAGTATCATACATGGGTCATGGTTTCTCCAGTATCGTACATGGGTCATGGTTTCTCCAGTATCGTACATGGTTCATGGTTTCTCCAGCATTGTACATGGTTCATGGTTTCTCCAGTATCGTACATGGTTCATGGTTTCTCCAGTATCGTACATGGGTCATGGTTTCTCCAGTATCGTACATGGGTCATGGTTTCTCCAGTATCGTACATGGTTCATGGTTTCTCCAGTATCGTACATGGGTCATGGTTTCTCCAGTATCGTACATGGGTCATGGTTTCTCCAGTATCGTACATGGTTCATGGTTTCTCCAGTATCGTACATGGTTCATGGTTTCTCCAGTATCGTACATGGTTCATGGTTTCTCCAGTATCTTACATGGGTCATGGTTTCTCCAGTATCTTACATGGGTATGGTTTCTCCAGTATCATACATGGGTCATGGTTTCTCCAGTATCTTACATGGGTAAGGTTTCTCCAGTATCTTACATGGGTATGATTTCTCCAGTATCGTACATGGTTCATGGTTTCTCCAGTATTGTACATGGTTCATGGTTTCTCCAGTATCTTACATGGGTATGGTTTCTCCAGTATCGTACATGGTTCATGGTTTCTCCAGTATCGTATATGGTTCATGGTTTCTCCAGTATCGTACATGGGTCATGGTTTCTCCAGTATCGTACATGGGTATGGCTTCTCCAGTATCGTACATGGTTCATGGTTTTTCCAGTATCGTACATGGGTATGGTTTCTCTAGTATCGTACAAAGGTATGGTTCCCCCATTATGTTACACACACAGAGCCACTCACAACAATCATGCACACCATGATGGATGTATTTGAAAGATGGTTCATCAATACATGATGCTTCCCTCATGAGAATGTGTTCCTGCTTTGGGGCCTCCCCTGTGTCATAAAGTCATTGACATGCACTTAACAGAAGCACATATTTATTTCAGTCATCATTGGAAGTACTGTTTTTGCAATCAGTGGCCCTCCGTGTTTGTGGCTGTGAGTATATGCAAGCAGTTTGTTTGAGCGTGACTTGTGAGTGTGACCCATAATTGTGAAACCTATGTGTCTGCTTGTGCGTGTATGTATGTGTGAGCTACGAGAGCTATAAGTGAATATGTGACCTGCGAGTGTGCGTGAGGTTGACCTGCAAGCTATGAGTGTGTGTGTGTATGTGATCTACTCACTGATGCAGGGGGCCACGGGCGAGCGGCTCTGCTGGTAGCCCTTGGCACAGCGGTTGCAGGCGATGCCCGTCACGCCGTCCTTACAGGGGCACTGGCCCGTCGTCTGGTTACATGTCTTCCCTGCTGCACCCACCGGGTGGCAGTCACAGGCTGGAGAGAGGGAGGGAGAGGGAGGTGAGAGGGGGAGAGAGAAGGCAAGGGGGGGGTTAGATGTGGCATTTTGAGAAACAATCAATAGTTAGTCACACAGATGTTCAGTGTCACTTTTAAGGTTTATTTGTGACTCGACTCAAACACGATGCCATTTTGAACCCTTTCATGAATAGGCTCAGTATTACAACAAATCCTAGTTAATCATCATCTGCCATAGTATTCCACAGTTTTCCAGATGCAACGGGACTGAGTGTTCCTCTAGTCTATTGCCTCTATCCTCCAGACTGTAGGTCTGAGATTACTTCTGCTCACTTGGGCTACACTGCCACTGTCGCCTCCAGGTTTTGGGACCAATACCCTGCAAAGGTGTGTTTGTGCGCATGCATACGTGTGTGTTTGTGCGTGCAAGTGCATACATGTATTTGTGTGTGTTTGCATATGTTTGTGTGGACAGGGAAGAAAAGCCTCCATTTGTCTAGTCTCTCAAGTGCTACGCTGGTGCCTGTGTGTGTGTGACACACTGACACACACACACCCACTCTGCAGTTTCATCGCTTCCCGAAAATCTGCCCGCCGCCCGCCGAGTGCCAACAGAAATACGCCAGCCAGAAAGAGTCCCAGTCCCTCTGTCCTTCATGATATGCTCTGGCTGTCCAAACGCACATTGAGCAATAGAGGGCTTTTTATGTCTAAAAATCTGCAGAATACAAGACTCGGCTTGTCGGTCAACTCTTCTCTTCCAAGAGCTCTTTACAAGGTGACAGAGAGGAGACTGAGGCGAAGAGAGAGAGAAGCAGAATAGGGGAGAAGGACAAATACAGAGAAAGTGGAAAGAGTGTGAGAGAGAGAGAAAGAGAAAAAATGGTGTTAAAATTGAGAGCGAGAGAAGCGATAGAAAGAGAGAGAGGAGAGAGGAGAGAGGAGAGAGAAAGGGCGGCAGGGTAGCCTAGTGGTTATAGCGTTGGACTAGTAACCGAAAGGTTGCAAGTTCAAATCCCCGAGCTGACAAGGTACAAAATCTGTAGTTCTGCCCCTGAACAGGCAGTTAACCTACTGTTCCTAGGCTGTCATTGAAAATAAGATTTTTTTCTTAACTGACTTGCCTAGTAAAATAAAGGTAAAATAAAAAATAAATAAAAAAGTAGAATAAAGAGAGAGACACAGAGGGGAAGAACAGTGAAAGGGAGAGGGTGAGAGATAACATGGTCCAACTTTGCCTCTGGTGTGCTCATCATCATCAAATCTCCCTTGGCTCAACCCAGCTCAACAGTTAAAACAGAAATGTGAATGTGTTTAAGAAACCACACACACATGCACACATACTATCGGAAGATAAACCTCTCTATCCACACACTATCAAGTATCACCATTACACTTTAGACTGGTCCAATTCGACAGACCTGACACATAAAAACACAAACTTTAATATCCCAGTAACATTCTGCTTTAAAGGGTGTGATTAAATGATTTGGCTTGAAACTGCAGTTCCTCTATCCAGAGTAAATAAAAAGCCATGCTTTCAAAAAATAAAATAAAAACTAAAAAAAACCTCATGATTTAATAATGAAATGGTACATTTTATCTTGTCGATCAGTTCTGGCATCGAGAATAGCTTTTGGCCAAAAAACCTTGAAAAGATAGGGGAGGACGCCTCTTTTCCCCTACTTAATTAGAAAACACATTCGCTGAGCTGCAAAATGGCCAAAGCAAACTGCCTTACTTAAAGGGATACTTTGGGATTTTGGCAATGAGGTACTTTATCTACTTCCCCAGAGTCAGAACTAGTGGATACTATTTTTATGTCTGGGCGTGCAGTTTGAAGGAAGTTGCTAACTAGCGTTAGCTAGCATGCTACCAACTAACTTCTACCATACTGGACACAGAGACATAACAATGGTATCCACAAGTTCATCACACTCTGGGGAAGTAGTTAACGGGCATCATTGCAACAATCCTGAAGTATGCCTGCAACAGTAATGTGATAGCTGGTAATTGTCCTCTCGCTTTCATAAAAACAACAAGAAATGGCGAAACAAGCATTTGGGGAAAACCCAGTAACCAAATAGTCTCTGATAGGGCCTGCCAAGGAATGGCAGCTGCTAACAGGAGTTTTCTTCAGGGCCTTGCTTTGTTGTTCCCCTTAGTAGGAATCAGTTTATTTTATTTTTTAAATGTTGTGGACTTATCAGCTGTGTTTCATTAACACGTCTAAAGGGGCACCAATCCCAGGGATGCCCAAAATTCCCAAAAAGAGATGGAGGCCCCGTCCGCGTTGCACCTAGGCACAGGAACAAGTTCGGAGCGTTTGGCAGTAGAGAAGTCACATGGTAGACATGGAACAAAACAGGAACTAAGTCGTACTAGAAGTACCTTGAGTCCGGACCCACATTTGACTATCAACCTCCCCGTGCGTCACCCCACTCAATACAGACTAACACTCTACTACAAACCCTGCCAAACCACAGCCAATCAAAGCCTTCCGTGAATTTGGAGCCGGGTCAGGTGGTGGGGATTTTGCACGGAATGTGAGCTGTCAGATATACGAAGCAAACGAACAGATGCACTTTGACATCCCAGCCGGACGGAACAGCCACATATGTCTGAAGAACAGAGCACTAACCCCCCCCCCCCACCCGACCACACCCTCCCTCATTACCAGCTCACATGGTACTGACTCCCTCAGTTCGTTTTGTTTCGTCAAACCTACCAGCATTTGTTCCCCTGCTCCAGACTGTTCTTGCACCTGTTTTTTAGTCCTTCCCGGTTTTGAGGTCCTGTCTGCCCTGACCCTGAGCCTGCCTGCTGTTCTATACCTTTCCCCACCTCTCTGGCTTACTGACCTCTGCCTGCCCTGACCCTGACCCTGACCCTGAGCCTGCCGTTCTATACCTTTCCCCACCTCACTGGATTACTGACTTCCTCCTGCCCTGACCCTGACCCTGACCCTGAGCCTGCCGTTCTATACCTTTCCCCACCTCACTGGATTACTGACTTCCTCCTGCCCTGACCCTGACCCTGACCCTGAGCCTGCTGTTCTATACCTTTCCCCACCTCTCTGGATTACTGACCTCTGCCTGCCCTGACCCTGACCCCGACCCTGAGCCTGCCGTTCTATACCTTTCCCCACCTCTCTGGATTACTGACCTCCTCCTGCCCTGACCCTGACCCTGACCCTGAGCCTGCCGTTCTATACCTTTCCCCACCTCTCTGGATTACTGACCTCCTCCTGCCCTGACCGTGACCCTGAGCCTGCTGTTCTATACCTTTCCCCACCTCTCTGGATTACTGACCTCTGCCTGCCCTGACCCTGACCCCGACCCTGAGCCTGCCGTTCTATACCTTTCCCCACCTCTCTGGATTACTGACCTCCTCCTGCCCTGACCCTGACCCCGACCCTGAGCCTGCCGTTCTATACCTTTCCCCACCTCTCTGGATTACTGACCTCCTCCTGCCCTGACCGTGACCCTGAGCCTGCCGTTCTATACCTTTCCCCACCTCACTGGATTACTGACCTCCTCCTGCCCTGACCCTGACCCCGACCCTGAGCCTGCCGTTCTATACCTTTCCCCACCTCTCTGGATTACTGACCTCTGCCTGCCCTGACCCTGACCCCGACCCTGAGCCTGCCGTTCTATACCTTTCCCCACCTCTCTGGATTACTGACCTCCTCCTGCCCTGACCCTGACCCCGACCCTGAGCCTGCCGTTCTATACCTTTCCCCACCTCTCTGGATTACTGACCTCCTCCTGCCCTGACCCTGACCCCGACCCTGAGCCTGCCGTTCTATACCTTTCCCCACCTCTCTGGATTACTGACCTCCTCCTGCCCTGACCCTGACAGTGACCCTGAGCCTGCCGTTCTATACCTTTCCCCACCTCACTGGATTACTGACCTCTGCCTGCTCTGACCCTGACTCTGAGCCTGCCGTTCTATAGCTTTCCCCACCTCACTGGATTACTGATCTCTGCCTGCTCTGACCCTGACTCTGAGCCTGCCGTTCTATAGCTTTCCCCACCTCACTGGATTACTGACCCCTGCCTGCCCTGACCCTGACCCTGAGCCTGCCGTTCTATACCTTTCCCCACCTCTCTGGATTACTGACCTCTGCCTGCCCTGACCCTGACCCTGACCCTGACCCTGACCCTGACCCTGACCCTGACCCTGACCCTGACCCTGACCCTGACCCTGAGCCTGCCGTTCTATACCTTTCCCCACCTCTCTGGATTACTGACCCCTGCCTGCCCTGACCCTGACCCTGAGCCTGCCGTTCTATACCTTTCCCCACCTCTCTGGATTACTGACCTCTGCCTGCCCTGACCCTGACCCTGACCCTGACCCTGACCCTGAGCCCGCCGTTCTATACCTTTCCCCACCTCACTGGATTACTGACCTCTGCCTGCCCTGACCCTGACCCTGACCCTGAGCCTGCCGTTCTATACCTTTCCCCACCTCACTGGATTACTGACCTCTGCCTGCCCTGACCCTGACCCTGACCCTGAGCCTGCCGTTCTATACCTTTCCCCACCTCACTGGATTACTGACCTCTGCCTGCCCTGACCCTGACCCTGACCCTGAGCCTGCCGTTCTATACCTTTCCCCACCTCACTGGATTACTGACCTCTGCCTGCCCTGACCCTGACCCTGACCCTGACCCTGACCCTGACCCTGACCCTGACCCTGACCCTGCCCGCCGTTCTATACCTTTCCCCACCTCACTGGATTACTGACCTCTGCCTGCCCTGACCCTGACCCTGAGCCTGCCGTTCTATACCTTTCCCCACCTCACTGGATTACTGACCTCTGCCTGCCCTGACCCTGACCCTGACCCTGAGCCTGCCGTTCTATACCTTTCCCCACCTCTCTGGATTACTGACCCCTGCCTGCCCTGACCCTGACCCTGAGCCTGCCGTTCTATACCTTTCCCCACCTCTCTGGATTACTGACCTCTGCCTGCCCTGACCCTGACCCTGACCCTGACCCTGACCCTGACCCTGACCCTGAGCCCGCCGTTCTATACCTTTCCCCACCTCACTGGATTACTGACCTCTGCCTGCCCTGACCCTGACCCTGAGCCTGCCGTTCTATACCTTTCCCCACCTCACTGGATTACTGACCTCTGCCTGCCCTGACCCTGACCCTGACCCTGAGCCTGCCGTTCTATACCTTTCCCCACCTCTCTGGATTACTGACCTCTGCCTGCTCTGACCCTGACCCTGAGCCTACCGTTCTATACCTTTCCCCACTTCACTGGATTACTGACCTCTGCCTGCCTTTGACCTGTCGTTTGCCTGCCCTTGTATTAGAAATGCACTTTTGTTTCTTTCGACACGGTCTGCATCTGGGTCATACCTGAAACCTGATAGGCATGGGCATTTTGGTATTGGAATGACTCATCTTAGATTTCCTAATTCCCTTTCGAAAAAGTGATTCTATAAAAATGATTTAGCTCCACTTCAGAAGCTACCTGGAGGTGTCAATACATTCAGTATTGAGTCGATTTGTGGAATTCTGTTGGAAAGTGCTGCTGACCCACTCAACGGTCTGAATTTGAAATCCATTCATTCTAGTCAACATAGATGCCAACATTACAACATGTTAGGAGGCACATAAAGGGCTGACATTGAAGACCTCATAGGTAAGACTGGTTACAGTCGCACCGGTGATGGCCCGCAAGTTTCTTTAATTTGCTGGCTGTTTTTATGTATGTAGCAGCATAAAGCCGTGGATTGAGAGTGGCAGCAGCCACTGCCCCGGCGTGCAGGAGCTGAGAACCCCACGGAGAGGCACTGCGGATGGGGGGTGGAGGGGGGTTGGGACCTGTGTGTGTGTTAACTAAGCACCAGGGTGTAACTGGGAGCAGATGGGAGAGACGCTGCCACTTGACCCTCCATCAGAGTCTGGCCTGTCCATTAAACTGGCAATCCTTAAAGAGTGTGTGTTGGACACTCACTCAAGCACGCGGACACACATTAGCACACACTCACACACATACACACACACTGCAGGTCCGACATGGACACTCGTCCACAAAGGAGGTCTGATTGGAAGCAGGCAGACGTTCCTCCCCCCCAACCCTCAAGACCTACCCGCCCATTCCTCACTTCCTTTAAACATAGTGGTGGCAGGTAGCCTAGTGGTTAGTGTGTTGGGCCAGTAACCGAAAGGTTGCTAGATTGAATCCTCCAGCTTTCAGGGTAGAAATCTGTTGTTCTGCTCCTGAACAAGGCAGTTAACCCACTGTTCCTGGGCTGTTATTGTAAATACGAATTTGTTCTTAACTGAATTGCCTAGTTAAATAAAATAAAATATATTTTTTTAAACACCTGTATTTTATTGCCGTTCCTCCACTTGAGACATGACACCGATCATATTTGAACCCCTGACCATTATCCTGGCCCTGTCACATGTGGACAAATATATTGAACACTGCGGCAGAGAAAAAAGCTAGAACGAATCAGAGGATCAGAGAGAAGTAGAGAATAGATGAGAAGAGAGCTTGGTCCTCACGAGAGGGAGAGAAAGTGAGAGGGGGGGCGGGGGGGCGGTGGAAAGTAACAGGTCCTAAAAGGGTCTGGGATTGGTCTGATCAATCATGGTACCAGCCGCCCAGGTTGAGGGTCGTTTCCACAGGAACTTTAATTTCCGTCACATCTGGCCTCCCAAGGGGGAGGGAGATAAAGTTTTTACCGCTGAGCGGGTCTGACCTGCTGCGCACTGCTCCGCTTTGAGAAAAACAGATCACCTCCAGGGCCCGAGCACTGCAGCACTCCCAGGCACGGGTTGCGTGTGTGTGTGATGTGTCTTGCATTGGCAACAACGACATACGTTTCGTTACAGCTGAGTCATAGCTACCTGTAATTATACTGTATGTTACTTGTCATTTGTGAATGCCAAAACAATTGCTAAAGTCAATTACTGTGTCACAGTGGTCAATTGCTCTGTGAGTGGACAAATGGCATGGGTGTGCCCCCCCACAAAAAAAAATCACTGTTGTGGCAAGTTTGTACTGTACAGTATAATGAAAATGTATTTAATATTGATATAATATGGTCAATAGTAATGTGCCATCATACCATTGGGAACTCCTTTTCATTTATAGTTACTTGGGTCATGCCCTCAGTTTTGGGTCGGCCCGGAGTGGAAAACTGACCAGGAGCCAATGAGGGGAGATTCCCACCATGGAATCTCCAACAAAAGACCTTCACAGCTAATAGTGTTGCTAGTTCTCAACATCCACGTTGTTTTGAGTTCTCTGGAAGTAATCCCGTAACTTCTCATTATAATCTATAGACTCAAGAAAAAATGCCAGCTCCCTCTTCTATTGATTTTCACATTTCTCCAAGCAACAATGATAAAAAGCTGTCAGTGTATGAATTTGCCAGAAAAATATTCACTGCAAATTCTAAACATTCCACAATTCAAACACCACTTTTTCCATGAGAAATAACTCAATTGGCTGCTAATTTAATGTGGCTTGTGGTCCAGTGTAATATTTTTCATGTGGGTTTTCAGGAGAACAGCTTCTTTGACGGATTCAAATGATTTACTTAATTAAGGAGGCTTGGTATTAATTTGTTTTTACCCTAGGAGGGTGGAAAGAGCCAAAGAGTTGGAAGTGAGTTTGCCAGCCTACTTCTTAGAATAGTTGTACTAATCCTGTTATAACTGTGATACATCAGTTGATGTAAATAAATACCCATTTTGAATAAAACATGTAAATGAATCTCCTGAATTGACTGAATTGAAAAGGACCATTTACGCTATAAACCCTGTTCTGAGAGATGGAGTATTCTCCATACCTTTGCAGGCGCGACGGTGTGTGATGGGCTTGGACATATCCCGGAAGAAGCCTTCCTTGCAGTAGTGGCAGTGGCGTCCAGCCGTGTTGTGGCGACAGTTCATGCACACGCCTCCACTCTTTCTCCCTGACAGCTTGTACAGCTCCATGTTGAAGCGGCAGCGCCGGGCATGCAGGTTGCAGTTACACGCTACGAGAGGGAGGAATGAGGGAAGGGGAAAAGAGAGGCAAAAATAAAGTTTAGATGTCTTGTATGTTCAGTGAGAATAGCTTTACTTCTTCATATATCAAAACATGTTCAAGGTACTTAACCTGTTGCGACGAGCAATCCCGTACCCGGGATCGTAATTATAGCCTCAAGCTCATTACCATAATGCAACGTTAACTATTCATGAAAATTGCAAATGAAATGAAATAAATATATTGGCTCTCAAGCTTAGCCTTTTGTTAGAAACCAGTAATAGTTGAAAAGCATTTGGTGAACTGGCATCGCCACAGGTTGAAGTACAACAATCAGCATTATTGGTATAGTCTGGGTATACGCCATAAATCACAGTATTTGAAAGCACATTTTCAAAACACTCATTCAGATATATGATTGTAGCTTGCTCAGTAGATGTAGGCCTCTTGTAAGGCAGCGTCGCCTATGGGCACAAACCCACCGTCACTGGACCAGACAGGACTGGCAAAAAGTGCTCTTCACTGACGAGTCGCGGTTTTGTCTCACCAGGAGTGATGGTCGGATTCACGTTTATCGTCGAAGGAATGAGCGTTACCCGGAGGCCTCTACTCTGGAGTGGGATCGATTTGGAGGTGGAGGGTCTGTCATCGTCTGGGGCGGTGTTTCACAGCATCATCGGACTGTGCTTGTTATCATTGCAGGAAATCTCAACTCTGAGCGTTACAGGGAAGACATCCTCCTCCCTCATGTGGTACCCTTCCTGCAGGCTCATCCTGACATGACACTCCAGCATGACAATGCCAACAGCCATACGGTTCGTTCTGTGTGTGATTTCCTGCAAGACAGGAATGTCAGTGTTCTGCCATGGCCAGCGAAGAGTCCGGATCTGAATCCCATTGAGCACGTCTGGGACCTGTTGGATCAGAGGGTGAGGGCTAGGGCCATTCCCCCCAGAAATGCCCAGGAACTTGCAGGTGCCTCGTATACTCCAGCAGCACTACTCCGGTACACTCCAGCAGCACTACACCGGTACACTCCAGCAGCACTACTCCGGTACACTCCAGCACCACTACTCCGGTACACTCCAGCAACACTACACCGGTACACTCCAGCAGCACTACACCGGTACACTCCAGCAACACTACACCGGTACACTCCAGCAACACTACACCGGTACACTCCAGCAACACTACACCGGTACACTCCAGCAGCACTACTCCGGTACACTCTAGCAGCACTACTCCGGTACACTCCAGCAGCACTACACCGGTACACTCCAGCAGCACTACTCCGGTACACTCTAGCATCACTACTCCGGTACACTCTAGCAGCACTACACCGGTACACTCCAGCAGCACTACACCGGTACACTCCAGCAGCACTACACCGGTACACTCCAGCAGCACTACACTGGTACACTCCAGCAGCACTACACCGGTACACTCCAGCAGCACTACTCCGGTACACTCCAGCAACACTACACCGGTACACTCCAGCAGCACTACACCGGTACACTCCAGCAACACTACACCGGTACACTCCAGCAGCACTACACCGCTGCACCAAAGAAACTAATTGAATTGCACCTATCCTACTCTTTTGCCTGGCCAGTAACTGTTTTATGAAAATCTGAGTAATCTTTGTCCAAGGAAACATTTCTGTTTGGTCTCAGAGAATGTGAAACAGTTAGCAAATAAGATCTAGTTAGTCGTAACTGTCCTCTCCAAATTTAGCTGGAATTGAACCTGAAACGGTTTGAGAAATGCCATTGGTTAATGATAGGCCTACCTCTCGTCTTGGGCGGAGCAGAACATCATATGTCATTAACGTCACCAGTGATTAACGTCACCAGTACCACATCTTTATGATATATATCTTGTCTTAATCGCAAAGTGACTCCAAGAGACAGGATGGAATGTCTGACTCAAATATGGGACAATTCAACTATTTTTTCTAAATGACTGTTTGAATTTGTTGATCAAATGCGGAACAAAGGGCCATAATGCGGAACTGTCCAGCACAAGCTGGGACATTTGGTAACTCTAGTCTGCACTGACTGAGAGCATGGTGCCATGAAGTGTTGCCAATCACAGTGTGTGGTAGACAGATAGACTTCTTTGTTCTAGCCAAGAACAGTGTTATATCCACATCCAGTACAGAGATTGCCACCACGTCAAGCTTGGCTTTGAATTTGATAACAAAATTACCTTTGATGGGACCATGAGATACTTGAACGAAAAATCTCAAGGCCATATCAATAATAATGGGAATTTTAAACCATCCGACAGTGGAATTCTGTTTCTCAAATGCTACTTCCCTCGGAAGAGGAATGCCTGGCACAGGGAGATGGGAACGAAGACATTTCTCCTCCCAGTTTTACATGGTCGCAGGCCCCAGGAACAGAGCACATTCTCAGACTCCTTCCCTCAATTCCATCTGCCAGTTATTATGCAGCCAATTTCCATGGAATTCTACATTTAATGAAATACTAGTTGGATTTGAATCCCCCTTGGACATGTCCTGTTTCTGAAGCTACGCTGCTGCTGGCTCTTTAGGGGTGTGTTCTTGGAGGCTGGTGGCATGGGGTCCTTGGTTTGACCCTTGACCTCAAGCCATTTTAACAGAAGGGTTTGGACCATAGACATGACATCATTGGTCTGGACACATGGATGGATGTTATTGAGAATGAAGAACTGGCACGGGTGACACCCACAGTAGGTTTAATAAAAACACTTACCATCATTTTTTTTTTTAAATGGAAAAATACAGGTAGTCTGAAAATGTCCATTGAATATATCTATTGGTCGACATGGATCAATTTACTGTAAAAAATTATTGTAAATCTATTAACAATGTGACATCTATGAACGAACAACCACCGGAGAGCCAGGCAAATCCGGAAGAATGGCGGCTGGGAAATGCAGCTAGCTAACGTGGCTCCAGTGGCTAAGAGAAGGATGCGGTTGATTCAAGAAGAACACCGAAAATTCTAAGAGAAATGGACAGACAAGTATATTTTCTATACTGCATGATGGGACTAGTTCACTGTGTCTTATTTGACAGAAGGCAGTCAATTGTTTTAAACAAGAAAATGTAGAGTGACATTTCCAGTCACACATTTCCACCATGAAGCAACCTCAGAAACAACAAAATAACACAACTCAAAAGGACAGCTCAAAGGACAACAACAAATGGTGGACAGAAACAAACCTTCACAGACGGGAGATTGTCAAAGAATGTTTTAGGCCTCAGCCCAAAATATTGTATGCCGATTTCACAAACAAGGAAGCTATTTTAAAGCAAATTAAGGGACTGCAACTCTCAGACTTGACCATAACGAGATGAATAGACAACATCAGTGAGGCCATCGGTAAGCAACTGATTACTGACATATCCGTGACGCCGTGTTTTAGTATTGCGCTTGGCGAAAGCACTGATGTCAGTGACATTGCCCAATTATGCGTTTGGGTCCGCTTCCCTCAAACCTAAAAAAAATGTTCAGAGAGAAACATTTCTGTTTTACTGCCCCTTCAGGGACAAACACGAGGAGAGGATATCTTGATAGTCCTTGTTACATTTTCTGCTGATAATAATATTGACTGGTCAAATCTGGCATCTGTATCCACTGATGGCAACCCAAGCATGCGAGGGGAGAAGGGACTCATAGGCCTGATGAGAAAGAGAGGATATTCCCGAATTTGTTACGTTTCATTGTATCATTCGTCAGGAAGCACTTGTGGCTATACTCACTGACTGACTTACAGAATGTGATTCAGCAAGTTATGCGCGTGGTGAACATTATTATTGCGAGGGCACTGAATCACCGGCAATTCCCGGGAGTTGCTGGAGGAATACCAGACAGAATACAGCAAGATTTGAAAAGATTTCTTTCTCTCCTCCCTCAAATCCGTGAATTTGTTGCAAACAAGGGGAGAGAGGAGCCAGAGCTGGATGATCCACAGTGGATATTAAGGCTTTTTTAACTGACATCACCTGCCACCTGAACACAGTGAATCTCCAGCTCCAAGGGAAAGCTACAATTCCGGGCAAAATGCTACGTGTGGTCACAGTGTTTCAAAATAAAATCACCAGACAGTTTTCATACCTGACAAACAGTTTGTTAATTTCCCAAAACTCAGAGCAGTCGCCAGATCCAACCCAGACATACAGCAATATTTTAGCTATGATGCATTTGTGCATGTGTTGGAAGAGTTGAAGTTGGAGTTTGAGTCAAGATTCAAGGATATGATGGAGTACAAGGAGTTTTTCAACTTCATTGAGAACCCCTTTCATGTGCCAGTGTCATCTCCGACCCCAGTCATCACAGCCCTCTGTCCTGACCGTGCTGGAATAGAGAGTGAGATAGTGTCATCTCTGACCCCAGTCATCACAGCCCTCTGTCCTGACCGTGCTGGAATAGAGAGTGAGATGGTGTCATCTCTGACCCCAGTCATCACAGCCCTCTGTCCTGACCGTGCTGGAATAGAGAGTGATGTAGTGGAGCTGCGGGCAAATGACACATTGCAAGTTGAACTAAGATCAGGTGTTACCCCTTTCTGGAGCCTTGTGTCAGACACAGAGTATCCACTTCTGAAGCAATGTGTGCAAAAGGTGACATTCTTTGTCAGCACTTATTCATGTGAAGCTACATTTTCAACAATGAACATTGTGAAACAAAAACAGAGAAACAGACTTACTAAACACCTGGATTGCCTCACAAGCAACAACAGACTATAAATTTACAAGGAATTCAGTCAAGGAGCAGAAGGGACATTTTTGCTCATCCAACTACTGAAGTAACCCTTAATATGGGTCTAATTTACAGTATGTGATGTAGCCTATTTGATGTGTGTGTATACATATACATTTGTGATGTGCTGTACATCAAATCAATTGCATGTGCTCTATTGCTCTGAATTTGTTCTCAATTGATAATTGATAATATTGGAAGAAAAAGTACAACAAATGACAGATCTGTGCGGCCCTCTGAATGATTGTCTCAACCCAATGGGGCCCCCTTAAAAAGAATAGTGAGTAACACTGGTTTGGAGGGTGGGGCGAACTGGAGGAGGGATGGAGATTGTGATAAAACGTCGCAAACACACAAACAGCTGTGTCCATTAGCACCTTGTAGCCGGATCACTGGCACTCTCATTTTTCTCCAGCCTAAATCCTATACTGCCATACGTCCCTCCTTCACATGGAGGAATTCAATGTTCAATATTAGGACTTTTCTACACAAAATGGACAAATAATTTGGATCAACAGATTGTCTAAACTGCCATTGTGAATAGGAATAAACTGGACAATAAAAAAGTCCAGGTCTAGAGCTCTAGAGTTCCAATGTAAGAGGAAATCTCAAATGCTGGATTAGACCTGTTGAGAAAGGGAGAGCGTGTTTATGTGTTGTGAATCAGTTGCTTGCACTACAGCTGGACCTGATACTTTAAACAAGACGTTCCCATTATTCCTCTCTCTCTTTAAAAAAAAGCTTGAGAAGAGGGAAATGAAGAGAAATGAGAAAGAGGAATCTAGAGAGGGGTGGGGGGGTGTTAACTTCACCTCAGTGCCTGCTCGAGGATTTGCTGCGGCACTTGGAATGTTTATGGGTTTGTTTTGAAGTGCTTTGTGCACAGCTACTAGGACTCACACAACACACGCACACACATATGCATATGCACACACACACAGACACCAGACAAACTCACTCTAATTAGGCTCAGCAGGGATAACTGAACACCGGAGAGGGCTATTTTTCAATTCATTAACACATCAAAGCTCCACCAGAGGTCGGGGCTCCAGATACCATATGAACACGTCAAAAGCAATATATACTGCTCAAAAAAATAAAGGGAACACTAAAATAACACATCCTAGATCTGAATGAATGAAATATTCTTATTAAATACTTTTTACTTTACATAGTTGAATGTGCTGACAACAAAAATCACGGAAACATTATCAGTGGAAATCAAATTTATCAACCCATGGAGGTCTGGATTTGGAGTCACACTCAAAATTTAAGTGGAAAACCACACTACAGGCTGATCCAACTTTGATGTAATGTCCTTAAAACAAGTCAAAATGAGGCTCAGTAGTGTTTGTAGCCTCCACGTGCCTGTATGACCTCCCTACAACGCCTGGGCATGCTCCTGATGAGGTGGAGGATGGTCTCCTGAGGGATCTCCTCCCAGACCTGGACTAAAGCATCCGCCAACTCCTGGACAGTCTGTGGTGCAACATGGCGTTGGTGGATGGAGCGAGACATGATGTCCCAGATGTGCTCAATTGGATTCAGGTCTGGGGAACGGGCAGGCCAGTCCATAGCATCAATGCCTTCCTCTTGCAGGAACTGCTGACACACTCCAGCAACATGAAGTCTAGCATTGTCTTGCATTAGGAGGAACCCAGGGTCAACCGCACCAGCATATGGACTCACAAGGGGTCTGAGGATCTCATCCCGGTACCTAATGGCAGTCAGGCTACCTCTGGCGAGCACATGGAGGGCTGTGCGTCCCCCCAAAGAAATGCCACCCCACACCATGACTGACCCACCGCCAAACCGGTCATGCTGGAGGATGTTGCAGGCAGCAGAACGTTCTCCACGGCGTCTCCAGACTGTCAGGTCTGTCACATGTGCTCAGTGTGAACCTGCTTTCATCTGTGAAGAGCACAGGGCGCCAGTGGTGAATTTGCCAATCTTGGTGTTCTCTGGCAAATGCCAAACGTCCTGCACGGTGTTGGGCTGTGAGCACAACCCCCACCTGTGGACGTCGGGCCCTCATACCACCCTCATGGAGTCTGTTTCTGACCGTTTGAGCAGACACATGCAAATTTGTGGCCTGCTGGAGGTCATTTTGCAGGGCTCTGGCAGTGCTCCTCCTGCTCCTCCTTGCACAAAGGCGGAGGTAGCGGTCCTGCTGCTGGGTTGTTGCCCTACTACAGCCTCCTCCACGTCTCCTGATGTACTGGCCTGTCTCCTGGTAGCGCCTCCATGCTCTGGACACTACGCTGACAGACACAGCACTCCTTCTTGCCATACCTGGATGAGCTGCACTACCTGAGCCACTTGTGTGGGTTGCTCATGCTACCTGAGCCACTTGTGTGAGTTGCTCATGCTACCACTAGAGTGAAAGCACCACCAGCATTCAAAAGTGATCAAAACATGAGCCAGGAAGCATAGGAACTGAGAAGTGGTCTGTGGTTAACACCTGCAGAACCACTCCATTATTGGGGGTGTCCTGCTAATTGCCTATCATTTCCACCTGTTGTCTATTCCATTTGCACAACAGCATGTGAAATTTATTGTCAATCAGTGTTGCTTCCTAAGTGGACAGTTTGATTTCACAGAAGTGTGATTGACTTGGAGTTACATTGTGTTGTTTAAGTGTTCCCTTTATTTTTTTGAGCAGTGTATTTCAATATACAGGTAATTTGCTGAAAAAACTGTGACATTTTCTCTCAGGCAAAATGTGTAGAATAGCAGGAAATAGCTCACAGAAACTGTATTTTATAGTTGACCCAAAATATATATTTTTATTATTTGATCTTAAAATGTACAGTACCAGTCAAAAGTTTGGACACACCTACTCGTTCAAGGGTTTTTCTTTATTTTGACTATTTTCTACATTGTAGAATAATAGTGAAGACATCAAAACTATGAAATAAAACATACAAAAAAGTAACCCCCCTTCTCCTTGATGACAGCATTGCACACACTTGGCATTCTCTCAACCAGCTTCACCAGGAAGGCTTTTCCAACAGTTATGAAGGAGTTCCCACATATACTAAGCACTCGTTTGCTGTTTTTCTTCATTCTGCGGTCAAACTCATCCCAAACCATCTCAATTGGGTTAGGTTATGTGATTGTGGAGGCCAGGTCATCTGATGCAACACTCCATCACTCTTCTTCTTTGTCAAATAGCCCTTACACAGCCTGGAGGTGTGTTGGGTCATTGTCCTGTTGAAAAACAAATGATAGTCCCACTAAGCGCAAACCAGATGGGATCAAATCAAATCAAATTGTATTTGTCACATACACATGGTTAGCAGATGTTAAATGCGAGTGTAGCGAAATGCTTGTGCTTCTAGTTCCGACAATGCAGTGATAACCAACAAGTAATCTAACTAACAATTCCAAAACTACTGTCTTATACACAGTGTAAGGGGATAAGGAACATGTACATAAGGATATATGAATGAGTGATGGTACAGAGCAGCATACAGTAGATGGTATCGAGTACAGTATATACATATGAGATGAGTGTGTAGAAAAAGTAAACAAAGTGGCATAGTTAAAGTGGCTAGTGATACATGTGTTACATAAGGATGCAGTCGATGATGTAGAGTACAGTATATACATATGCATATGAGATGAATAATGTAGGGTAAGTAACATTATATAAGGTAGCATTGTTTAAAGTGGCTAGTGATATATTTACATCATTTCCCATCAATTCCCATTATTAAAATGGCTGGAGTTGGGTCAGTGTCAATGACAGTGTGTTGGCAGCAGCCACTCAATGTTAGTGGTGGCTGTTTAACAGTCTGATGGCCTTGAGATAGAAGCTGTTTTTCAGTCTCTCGGTCCCAGCTTTGATGCACCTGTACTGACCTCGCCTTCTGGATGATAGCGGGGTGAACAGACAGTGGTTCGGGTGGTTGATGTCCTTGATGATCTTTATGGACTTCCTGTAACAACGGGTGGTGTAGGTGTCCTGGAGGGCAGGTAGTTTGCCCCCGGTGATGCGTTGTGCAGTCCTCACTACCCTCTGGAGAGCCTTACGGTTGAGGGCGGAGCAGTTGCCGTACCAGGCGGTGATACAGCCCGCCAGGATGCTCTCGATTGTGCATCTGTAGAAGTTTGTGAGTGCTTTTGGTGACAAGCCGAATTTCTTCAGCCTCCTGAGGTTGAATAGGCGCTGCTGAGCCTTCTTCACGACGCTGTCAGTGTGAGTGGACCAATTCAGTTTGTCTGTGATGTGTATGCCGAGGAACTTAAAACTAGCTACCCTCTCCACTACTGTTCCATCGATGTGGATAGGGGGGTGTTCCCTCTGCTGTTTCCTGAAGTCCACAAACATCTCCTTAGTTTTGTTGACGTTGAGTGCGAGGTTATTTTCCTGACACCACACTCCGAGGGCCCTCACCTCCTCCCTGTAGGCCGTCTCGTCGTTGTTGGTAATCAAGCCTACCACTGTTGTGTCGTCCGCAAACTTGATGATTGAGTTGGAGGCGTGCGTGGCCACGCAGTCGTGGGTGAACAGGGAGTACAGGAGAGGGCTCAGAACGCACCCTTGTGGGGCCCCCGTGTTGAGGATCAGCGGGGAGGAGATGTTGTTGCCTACCCTCACCACCTGGGGGCGGCCCGTCAGGAAGTCCAGTACCCAGTTGCACAGGGCGGGGTCGAGACCCAGGGTCTCGAGCTTGATGACGACCTTGGAGGGTACTATGGTGTTGAATGCCGAGCTGTAGTCGATGAACAGCATTCTCACATAGGTATTCCTCTTGTCCAGGTGGGTTAGGGCAGTGTGCAGTGTGGTTGAAATTGCATCGTCTGTGGACCTATTTGGGCGGTAAGCAAATTGGAGTGGGTCTAGGGTGTCAGGTAGGGTGGAGGTGATATGGTCCTTGACTAGTCTCTCAAAGCACTTCATGATGACGGAAGTGAGTGCTACGGGGCGGTAGTCGTTTAGTTCAGTTACCTTAGCTTTCTTGGCGTATTGCTGCAGAATAATGTGGTAGCTATGCTGGTTAAGTGTGCCTTGAATTCTAAATAAAATCACTGACAGTGTCACCGGAAAAGCACCCCCAAAACCATCACACCTCCTCCTCCATGCTTCACGGTGGGAACAACACATGCGGAGATCATCCGTTCACTTACACTGAGTCTCACAAAGACACGGTGGGTTGGAACCAAAAATATCAAATTTGGACAGACCAAAGGACATATTTCCACTGGTGTAATGTCAATTGCTCGTGTTTTTTGGCCTAAGCAAGTCTCTTCTTCTTATTGGTGTTCTTTAGTAGTTTGTTTTGCCATTGCAGCAATTCGACCATGAAAGCCTAAATAGTTGATGTTGAGATGTGTTTGGTACTTATTTATTTGGGCTGGAATTTCTTAGGCTGATAACTCTAATGATCTTATCCTCTGCAGCAGAGGTAACTCTGGGTCTTCCTTTCCTGTGGCGGAACTCATGAGAGCCAGTTTCATCAAAGCGCTTGATGGTTGTTGTGACTGCACTTGAAGAAACTTCAAAAGTTCTTCACATTTTCCGGATTGACTGACCTTCATGTCTTAAACTGCCGTTTCTCTTTGCTTATTTGATACAGAAATATCTAATTTACATACATATTCACACCCTTGAGTCAATACTTTGTAGAAGCACCTTTGGTGGTGATAACAGTTGTCTTTCTGAGTAAGTCTCCAAGAGCTTTGCACGCCTGGATGATACAATATCTGCCCATTATTCTTTTTTTAATTCTTCAAGCTGTCAAGTTCAATGTTGATCATTGCTAGACAGACATCTTCAAGTCTTACCATATATTTTCAAGTCAAAACTATAAGTTCACAATCTTCTTGTTAAGCAACTCCAGCATAGATTTGGCCTTGTGTTTTAGATTATTATCCTGCTGAAAGGTGAATTTGTCTCTCAGTGTCGGGTGGAAAGACGACTGAACCAGGTTTTCCTCTAGAATTGTGCTTATAGCTATATTCTGTTTATTTTCATCATAAAAAACTCCCAGGTCCTTGCCGCTGGCAAGTATTTCCTTATTTAACCTTTATTTAACTAGGCAAGTCAGTTAAAAACATATTCTTACTTACAATGAAGGCCTAGGAACAGTGGTTTAATTGCCTTGTTCGGGAGCAGAATGACAGATTTTTACCTTGTCAGCTCGGGGATTTGATCTAGCATCCTTTCAGTTACTGGTCCAACGCTCTTACCACTAGGCTACCTGCTGCCTCAAGTATGCCCAAAACAAGTTGCAGCCACCACCGTGCTTGAAATATCAAGTTTGGTACTAAGTGATGTGTTTCATTGCATTTGCCCAAAGCATAATGCTTTGTATTCAGGACAAAAAGTTAATTTCTTTGCCACATTTTTTGCAGTATTACTTTAATGCCTTATTGCAAACAGGATGCAAATATTTGTATTCTGTACAGGCTTCCAATCTGTCATTTAGGTTAGTATTGTGGTGTAACTACAATATTGTTGATCTATCCTCAGGTTTCTCCTATCACAACCATTAAACTCCATTTTAAAATCACCATTGGCCTAATTGTGATATTCCTGAGCAGTTTCCTTCCTCTCTGGCAACTGAGTTAGCAAGGATGCCTTTATCTTTGTAGTAACTGGGTGTATTGATTCACCATCCAAAGTGTGACTAATAACTTCACCATGATCAATGGGATGTTCAGTGTTAGTTTATTTTTTACATATCTACCAATCAGTGCCCTTCTTTAAGAGTCATTGAAAAACCTTCCTGGTCTTTGTTATTGAATCTGTGCTTGAAATTCTCTACTTGATTGAGGGACCATACAGATAATTGTATGTGTGGGGTACAGAGATGGAGTAGTCATAAAAAATGATGTTAACAACTATTATTACATACAGAGTCCATGCAACTTATTATGTGACTTGTTAAGGAAATGTTTACTCCTGAATGTATTTAGGCTTGCCATAACATACAGTAATAATACGATAGGAAGGAAACTGCTCCGGGATTTCACCATGAGGCCAGTGGTGATTTTAAAACAGTTACAGAGTTATGTCTGTGATAGGAAAAGCTGATGCTGGATCAACACCATTGTAGTTACTCCACCCTACTATCCTTAATGACAGAGTGAGGAAGTCTGTACAGTATACAAATATTCCTGTTTGCCTTAAGACACTAAAGTAAAACTGCAAAAAACATGGCAAAATAATTAAAGTTTTGTCCTGAATATTATGTTATGAATTATGTTTGGGGCAAATCCAACACAAGTGTTACGTTCCCCAGTTTCTGTGTTGTTGTACTTACTTACGGACTTTATTGTCCCCATGGGGAAATTTTGTTGCAGTGTCATGTACACATTTAAAGTGCCATTTAAATTCAAAACAAGATTGACATTACAACCTTCATAACAGTTACACACCAATAAAAATAATAATAGTAAGAAATAATGAATAGAACATTTTCTTTTAAATAAGAAAAGACTAGCCTGATGGCCTTACGGGGTCAATGGGAACATTCGACCGAGCTATTCAGGAGGGATATCACACCTGGCACAAATGATTGTCTCATTCTATATACCTGCTGAGGGATGCCCTATACCTGCACCCAGAGGGGAGTAATTCAAAGTCCGGTTACAGGGGGTGGCTTGGGTCTTAAATGATTTTGTGAGCCTTACGGAGGGCCCTGAACTTAAAGATCTCATCCAGGCCTGTCTGTTTGACTCCAAGTACCTTGCTTGCTGTGGTAATAATCCTTCTCAGCATGTTTCTCTGACTGACAGTGGCATTGCCTAACCAACAAACAATACAAAAAGTTAAAATACTCTCAATGAAAGATTTGTAAAACAGTCAGTATAGTACAGTCTACATTAAAAGATCCCAGCTGTTTTAGAAAGTACAGTCTCTGTTGGCTCTTTTTGTAGATCAGGTCTGTACATTTACTCCACTGAAGCTTATTGTCCAAGACAACACCCAGGTATTTGTATTCCTCTGCAATCTCCATATTCTGACCTCTGATAGATGTTGCAGAGGCAGGTGTTATACGCTTCCTGAAGTCTGTGCACATCTCTTTGGTCTTGTTGGTATTGAGGACCAAGTGTGATTCCTCACACCACTCTACAAAGTAATCTAGGACCGGGCCATGATGTTCCTTGTCATCATGCAACAGGCTGATCAAGGCAGTGTCGTCAGCGAACTTAACGAGGTGTCTGTCAGGATGGGAACTAGTACAACTATTAGTGTACAAGATGTACAGAAGTGGGGACAATACACATCCCCGAAGAGAGCCTGTGTTGGTATTGCGTATATCCGACACATGGGGACCCATTTTGACTCGCTGTGAGCGATGGCTCAGGAAGTCCAACAGCCACAGAACCAGAGATTTTACAGGTCTTAGCAGGCACAACTGACTCAACACAGAAGTTTACATAGTCTGAAATAACCTCTGTGAGTTCATCCATATCAGAGCTGCTGTCCTCAAATACCTCCCACATTGTACAGTCAAACCACCCCTGGGGACAAGTGATACTGTTGTCATTCCAGATCTGGACAGTTTTAACTGTGGGTTTCTCCCTCTCCAGGAGCTGAGAGTAGGTTGGCCCGAGGTGGACCACATTGTGGTCTGATGTCCTCAGGGGAGGTCTGGTGGTGGCAGAGAACGCCTTTGGTATTGTCCCATAGCACAAATCAAGAGTCCTATTTTTCCTAGTAAGACATTTCACATACTGATGGTATGTTCGCAAGACTTTGCGCAATGTACAGTTGTTAAAATCCCCTAAAATAAATTTGGGTGCGTCGGGGAGATGGATTCCAGTTTCTGGGACAGATTATAAATCATCTCTGATGCCTTTGTTATATTAGCTTTAGGTTGAATGTACACAACGGTAACAAACAATTGAGGGAACTCACGGGGCAGATAGAAAGGTCGCAATGACACAGACAGCAGTTCAATGTCGGGGGTACAGAGTCTCTCTCTTACCAGGATCGATTTACACCACTGGTCCCTGACAAGCAGGCAGACGCCCCCGTCAGATCACGGTCCGCTCTGACCAGAGTGAAGTCAGCCGGCTCCACTTCTCTGTCCAGGACTCTGACATCCAGCCAAGTCTCAGTAAATGCCAGCAAACAGGCCTCCCGATATTCGTGTTGGAAGCGCAGATTCGATGACAACTCATCCGATTTCCCCCTCAGTGACTCACATTAATCAGCAAGGTTGTGGGTTTGTATGTGTGTATTTCAGGAAATGGCTTCCTGAAGTCCAAAGCAGCTGATTGGAGTTCTGATCCCGCCCTCTCGTTAGGGGATACAGCTGTCGGCAATTACCGACTCCTTCATAGCTTTAAAATCCAACGTTCCTTTGTAGGAAGAGAGCTTCTTGGATGTCCTGTGTTGGTTGTTGCTCAGAGACAGGTTTTGTTAAGTATTTTGTAGCTGCTATTTCTGAGGTATGTGTGCGCGCGCCAATAGGACGCAATGTTCTTGATTAGTGAAATTGTTCACTTTGAATTATTCTGTTTTTGTTCCCAGGGGGGAAGGCACCTTGGGAGTGCTTAGGCAAGAGGCCTGCGGGCACACATATACACATAGTATTTACTATGTCTATGCACACTAGGTAAGACCTGGGCAGACCATCCCCTGTATTTTGGTTAACGCACCAGGTGGTGCTAAAATGGGTAGGAGAGGGGGCTCTTTAACTTTTACTGTCTTTGCTTTGGTTCCACCCAGCCCCTTTTCCCCAAATGACTGTGTGAATGAAATACATTCCCTGTTAAAGGTCAAATTCTCTGCCTCTGTCATCCCGCACCTGCAATCCCATACATCTTTCACTCCACGGGGAGTTGAGTTGTAGCAGGGTGTTGCTTTCCCTCCAAGAGGCGTGTGTAACACATCACTGAGTACAATATTTTCAGGCTGCATTATGTTGGTCATCGACAAGGGAGCTTTTTTGTTGTTGATAAAAAGAAACGGAATAGAAAATTCTAGAGGAAAACCTGGTTCAGTCTGCTTTCCAACAGACACTGGGAGACAAATGAACCTTTCAACAATAATCCAAAAAGTCAAATATACACTGCAGTTGCTTACTATGATGACATTTAATATTCCTGAGTGGTCTTGTTACAGTTTTGACTTAAATAACCTTGAAATACATTTACTGTTTCCTCCACTGACAGAGTATTTTGAGTAAATTGTTCAAAAAGAAAAAACATTAAATCAATTTTAATCCCAATTTGTAACACAACAAAACACAAAAAGGGGGTGAATAATTTGAGGGAAATGTATTTCTCCATTTACAATGGTTAAATAACTATTTGTTTCACGAGTATTACAGTTGAAAGTTTACATGCACCTTAGCCAAATACATTTAAACTCAGTTTTCACAATTCCTGCCATTTACTCTGAGTAAAAATACCCTGTCTAGGTCAGTTAGGATCACCACTTTATTTTTTAAGAATGTGAAATGTCAGAATAATAGTAGAGAGAATGATTTATTTCAGCTTTTATTTCTTTCATCACATTCCCAGTGGGTCAGAGGTTTACATACACTCAATTAGTACTTGGTAGCACTGCCTTTAAATTGTTTAACTTGCGTCAAACGTTTTGGGTAGCCTTCCACAAGTTTCTCATTCCTCCTGACAGAGCTGGTATAACTGAGTCAGGTTTGTAGGCCTCCTTGCTTGCACATGCTTTTTCAGTTCTGCCCACAAATGTTCTATAGGATTGAGGTCAGGGGTTTTGTGATGACCACTCCAATACCTTGACATTGTTGTCCTTAAGCCATTTTGCCACAACTTTGGAAGTATGCTTGGGGTTATTGTCCATTTGGAAGACCCATTTGCGACCAAGCTTTAACTTCCTGACTGATGTCTTGAGATGTTGCTTCTATATATCCACGTAATTTTCCTCCCTCGTGATGCCATCTATTTTTTGAAGTGCACCAGACCCTCCTGCAGCAAAGCACCCCCAAAACATGATGCTGCCATCCCCGTGCTTCCCTGTTGGGATGGTGTTCCTCAGCTTGAAAGCCACCCCCTTTTTCCTCCAAACATAACGATGGTCCTTATGGCCAAACAGTTCTATTTTTGTTTCATCAGACCAGAGGACATTTCTCCAAAAAGTACAATCTTTGTCCCCATGTGCAGTTGCAAACCATAGTCTGTTTTTCTTTTGTGGATATAGATACTTTTGTACCTGTTTCCTCCAGCATCTCCACAAGGTCCTTTGCTGTTGTTCTGGGATTGATTTGCACTTTTCGCACCAAAGTACGTTCATCTCTAGGAGACAGAACGCGCCTTCTTCCTGAGCGGTATGATGGCTGCGTGGTCCCATGGTGTTCATACTTGCGTACTATTGTTTGTGCAGATGAACGTGGTACCTTCAGGCATTTGGAAATTGCTCCCAAGGATTAACCAGACTTGTGGAGGTCTTGGCTGATTTCTTTTGATTTTCCCATGATGTCAAGCAAAGAGGCACTGAGTTTGAAGGTAGGCCTTGAAATACATCCACAGGTACATCTCCAATTGACTCCAATGATATCAATTAGCCTTATCAGAAGCTTCTAAAGACATGACAATTTTCTGGAATTTTCCAAGCAGTTTAAAGGCACAGTCAACTTAGTGTATGTTAACTTCTGACCCACTAGAATTCTATTACAGTGAATTATAAGTGAAATAATCTGTCTGTAAACAATTGTTGGAAAAATGACTTGTGTCATGCAGAAAGTAGATGTCATAACCGACTTGCCAAAACTATAGTTTGTTAACAAGACATTTGTGGAGTGGTTGAAAAATGACTTTTAATGACTCCAACCTAAGTGTATGTAAACTTCCAACTTCGACTGTATATGCTTTTAAATAGCACTCCTGGTTTAAACGGGAATACCGGGTTTCCCAGCCATTTCTTGCAATTTTTTTAGTAGGACAAATTAGTCGATTCTCTGTAAAATATTAAACCCACGCAAGCACAGTGCTTATTCTGAAATATTAGCGTGCAAAGTAGCGTGCATTGTACTCCCCCAGTCTACTAGTAGTACTCTGGTGTCCAATAAATTAGATGATACGTTTGCTGAAGAATGAAGAAATAGCATGAAGAACAGAGGAGTAAATAAAAATGAAGTCAAAAAGTGATCGAATAGATAAAGTACAACCCAGAAAAGAAAGGTGCAGAGGGAGTAAGATGAGAGAGAGCTAAAGAGAACATGTATTTTTCTTCTGAGATCTTCATCCCCCTCGCTCTAGGGAGAACAGCTGCCTCCATCATTTTCTCACAGTGGGTCCTAATTGGTTCCACTCATTCCAAATGCTTTATATCAGTCTGTCATTATTTCAGTCTGATTACCATATCAAACCCCACATATCACTATTTTTTCTCCAACCACACTTAGCAGTCTTGTTACACAACTTTATAGCCTTGTTAATGTGTATTGTTAATGTGCAAAGTACACAAACTACAGATTAGTGTGTTTTAGAGAACATCCTTAGCTGTACGCAAAAATAGGTAAGGATGAACTGTGGCATGTTTTCTTAATGGCAGACGTTCATTGACAAATGTTGCGCTCCCTCGCTGGAGCTGAACCAGCAGGTGTCTAAACAAACTGTTTCAGCCTATGAATGAGTTGGTCAAGCGTCCTATGATAAATTGCCTCGTAAAATAGTGCTATCCAAATAAAACTCAATTGCATCGAGTGTGCAATGTCTCAACTCCAGCCCCATATGTTAGGGTTAAGTCTAACCTCATTTGTCCTTCGCCCGGCCGGAGCCAAGCCGGTGTGCCCAGCCATGGATGCTTGTACAAACCCAAATCCCATTGCTAAGATTGGTCCTTGAAAAAAGGAGCCCCCACCCCTCCTTGCTATGTGGGAACCTGCCATCCTCTGTGAGTGTGTGTGTGTGTGTGTGTGTGTGTGTGTGTGTGTGTGTGTGTGTGTGTGTGTGTGTGTGTGTGTGTGTGTGTAACCATTTACTGGTGGGGTAATATTGAATATGTGTATATTATATTTACCCCACATGCAACCAGTGTTAAGACAATGCAATTGTATTTATTTTACTTAACCTTTATTTAACTAGGCAAGTCAGTTAAAGAACAAATGTTTATTTACATTGACGGCCTAACCCGGCCAAACCCTAACCCAGATGTCACTGGGCTAATTGTGCGCCGCCCTATGGGATCCACAATCACAGCCAGTTGGGATACATCCTGTGTCACGTTCGTCGTATGGAGGAGACCAAGGCCAAAGTAAGATGAATACATGCTTTTAATGAAGACGAAGAACACTTAACAAACTATACAAAAATAACAACGTGAAGCTATAATAATACTAGTACAGGCAACTAGACATAGACAATAACCCACAAAATACCCAAAGAAGATGGCTGCCTAAATATGGTTCCCAATCAGAGACAACGATACACACCTGCCTCTAATTGAGAGCCAATCTAGGCAACCATAGACATATATAAACACCTAGATAGTAACCTAACCCCCAAAACCTACAAAACCCCTAGACAGTACAAAAAACAAATACATCACCCATGTCATACCCTGACCTAACCAAAACAATAAAGAAAACAAAGAATACTCAGGTCAGGGCGTGACAGCCTGGAATCAAGCCAGAGTCTGTAATGACACCTTTAGCACTGAGATGCAGTGACTCAGACCACTGCGCCACTCGGGAGCCCCAATTAGCCTATTCAAATGTTTATCTTACACCATAAATAGGAATATGAAACAGAATATATAATTGAGTTACAGTAACAAGAAATGTCTGAGAATGGAATTCTAATACAAGTCTATTTAATTACTTGGTCAAATGAATGGATTCACATGCAAGGCATAAAGCTGAAGTTACGTAGCATTAACAAGCATTACAAGGCATTATCATAAGCATGATCACAGAGGGGTATAGAGAGAAAAAGTAACCTGTGCCATGGCCCATGGCTCATGGGAGAGGGAGAATGAAAGAATGAGTGAGTATCTCACCAGCGCAGATCGGGAACAAAAAAGAGAGAACAATGAATCTAAGACAACCAAACCTCTACTTGTTAGAAGTGTGACATTGGGGGATGGCAAGATAACACAGAGAATGCTTGCATATAGTGTAAAGAGTCACATTGGGGGCTGCCCTACACCTGCATGTCCGTGTGTGCCAGACTGCAGGCAGGTCCATAATCCCCTGTCCGGGGTATGGCCACAGCCCCTGCCTGTGTATGGGCTCTGTTCCGCCTGGCCTGGTCCAGCCACCTGCTCTAGAGCTCCGGAGGATCCAGGTTACTTATGTTCTCATTAGGGCCAGGTCCAGTGTACACACACACACACATACGGAAACACAAATGCACACACACACAGACCAAAACTAATGACCACACACTGAAGACCAGAAACTAAAGATGGAAGACTAGATTATGTGAGTGTAGACTAAGGCTAGACACCTGACACTACTAGGGCCTAAAGCCCTGGGGAAACAACAGACCTCTTAAAGGATTCTCAACAGCCCTATATCTATAATTTATTTAAGAGAGACACTTCTGTCCCAGTAGCACAAGGAGGGGTGGGAGACACACACACACACACACACACACACACACACACACACACACACACACACACACACACACACACACACACACACACACACACACACACACACACACACACACACACACACACACACACACACACACACACACACACACACACACACACACACACCTGGCACGTCTCAGGGTCTCCCTTCCATCCTCTTGACTCTCCCTCCCCCCATTTTGCGGTGAGCCACACAGCGTCGGCTTAAGAGCCAGTTCTAGGGAGTCCTTTTGAATTGGGAGTCCCTTAATTCCTTCCTCCTCCCTCCATCCCTCCTTCTACAGTATCCCTTTCTTTTATACATCCTACTCTCTCTCTTTCTCTCTTTACATCCTACTTTATCCCTCACTTTCCCTTTTCCTCCTTCCCTCTGGATGGCACCAACAGGGCGAAGAGTTGAACAAGATAAGGCTGGAGGGTTGCCAGATTGGGTAATGTTGCCAGTAGGAGTCTGCTAAGCTCTGGTCTTTCTAGTCCACTTCACCTCGCCACGTATAAACATTGTTATCTCAATCCCATCTCTCTCTCTATTTCTTTCCACTGGAAAGAACCAGTGATGCGCAGACAGGCAGGGAACCTATTACACAATCATGTTCGCTCCATGTAGGACTGATACAATGAGATGAGAAAGATAACCGTTTTGGAACAGCATCTCCAATGAGAATTAAGACAGCATGTAATCAACTCTGGGTGTCATTAGTATTCACTCCATTTTGTTGTGTGACAAAGTGAGATTGAAATGGATTTTTTTTTTGTCATTGATCTACACAAAATATCCCAGAATGTCAAAGTGAAAATACTGAAATATACTGTTTCAAAGGTATTAACGCCTTTTGTTAAGGCAATGACATGAGATCAGTTGTCAAATTTGGCTTAACAAAACACATGATAAGTTACATGGACTCTGAGTGAAATAACTGGGGTTGACATGGTTTTTGAATGACTACCCCTTCCTTTGTCCCCCATACATACAACATCTAAGGTCCCTCAGTCAAGTATTACATTACAGATGATTACAAGTACAGATTCAACTACAAAGACCAGCAAGCTTTTCGAAAGCCTCATAAAGGAGGGCTTAGATTGGTAGATGGGTACCAATAACAAATCAGACATCGACTCTCTCATTGACTCTCTCTCTAATAATTATATGATGTGGATTATGTATTAAACCACGCAGACACAACAAAGATAGAGTCATCCACTCATCCTTCTGAACTGAGGTACAATAATGACCTAAATGACAGCGTGAAAGGAACAACACAGATGTATAGAATAAAAATATCCCAAAACAGGCATCCTGTGTGCAACAAGGCACTAAAGTAATGCTTTTTAGCCTAAATGCAAAGCCTTATCTTTGGGAAAATACAGCGCAACACATCACTGAGTAACTGCCTCCTTTTTTCAAGCATGGTGGTGGCTGCATCATGGCATGGGTATGCTTGACATTGACAAAGACTGTGAAGTTTTTCAGGATAAAAAGTTGTAGGATGGAGCTATGCACAGACAAAATCCTAGAGGAGGACCTGCTTCAGTTTGCTTTCCACCAGACACTGGGAGAATAATTCCCCTTTCAGCAGGACAATAACCTAATAAAAGGCCAAATCTACACTGGAGTTTTATACCAAGAAGACAGTGAATGTTCCTGAGTGGCCAAGTTCAAGTTTAGAATTAAATGTGCTTGAAAATCTATGGCAAGACTTGAAAATTGCTGTCTAGCCATTATCACCAACACCTTGACAGAGCTTAAAGAATTTTGAAAAGAATAATGGGTAAATATTGCACAATCCAGGTGTGGAAACTCTTAGAGACTCACCACACCAACTCACAGCTGCAATATGCTGCCAATGGTGTTTCCAACATGCATTGACTCAGGGGGGTAAATACTTATAACATAAAAATCCAAGAAGGGGTGAATACTTATGATACCCACTGCATTTGGCATTAGAGGACAAACGGAATGCTAAGGCGATACTGGAAATTGTTTAGGAAAGATGGATCATATTCAGAGATATTAACTGTAAGCTGTGGGTCAGGTGAAGAAGTGAAGGGTTAAAGTGTTAAGGCAAATGGTATAGGTAAGTTGTCAAGCAATAGTGACATGAGGGGTTATGTGTTGCAGTGAACAGAAAGTGGGACTATTAAGGACTGAGATATTCTAATGAAGAGAGAGAAAAAAAGAGAGTGAAAGAGAAGAGAGAGAAAGATGGGGGCTGAAAAGGAGAGGGAGAAACAGGATAACGGTGTGTGGAAACAGAGAGGGAGAATGAGACAAAGAGATGGGGAGAGAAAAAGATTGGAAAAAAGACAGACACAAGACTGGTGTGTTGAAATTGAGAGAGAGAGAGAGAGAGAGAGAGAGAGAGAGAGAGAGAGAGAGAGAGAGAGAGAGAGAGAGAGAGAGAGAGAGAGAGAGAGAGAGAGGAAAGAGAGAGAGGAAAGAGAGAGAGAGAGAGAGAAATTAGATGAAAGAGAGACGCAGACAGCCATATGTGGCGATGTGGTGGCCAGACCACCATGACCTCAAACAAGCAGATCGCCTGGCCAGATGGCACGAGGAAGAAAGGTGGTAAGGGGATAAAAAAACAGAGAGACAGTCTAAAATTACAGGTATAAAATAAAAAAAGTCTGGAAATCAGAATGTGTAGTTAGGTGTACCAAGTTATATGACTACAATTTGATGAACAATTTGATTGACCTCAGGGTTGCCTAGTGGTTGCTGCACTGGCTCAGTAACTGAAAGGTTGCTGGTTTGATGTGCCCTTGAGCAAGGCACTTAACCCTAATTGCTCCTGTAAATCGCGCTGGATAAGAACATCTGCTAGAATGTTAATGTCATTAATGTTTAAAGTGTTATTTTATGATTGCTTACGAAAAAGCAATTGATTAAAGACCCTAAAGCTATTGTTTAAAGATCCTAAAGCTATTGTTTAAAGACCCTAAAGCTATTGTTTAAAGACCCTAAAGCTATTGTTTACCTTTTATATTTCTAAATAGATCATGTGTATTTTTCGGCCCGCAGCCCACCACTCAGCAGACGCGGATGTCGATTAAGGCAACCACCCGCACCTCTCTGATTCAGAGGGGTTGGGTTAAATGCGAAAGACACATTTCAGTCGAAGGCATTCAGTTGTATAACTGACTAGTTATCCCGCCCCTTTCTCAATTGAACCCCCTATGGGCAGACCAACACCCTCCCTCCTCTCTCCACCATCTGGGTGGCATGGGAGTGACATATGTTCACAACACCTGGAGAACAGAAAACTGAAATGAACATTCTGAATGGGATCAGGTAATATCTCCTCTGTTTCAAAACCCATTCTGTATTGTACTGAACTTGACCCTGGTTCGATCTTTCCACAGCCACAGTCTTCATCAATCCATCATCTAAACCTCAACAGCTAAAGATAGATGTACCCCTACTCCCTTTTGTGACATTCTGAGCCTTGAATATGCCCGTGTCTGTCCATCCCCTTTCGCCCGCCCACCAACCGTTTTTCATAGAGACATCGAAAGCCCTGTAGTAGAGAGAAGAGGCTGACAGTTTTGCACAGCAAACTGAAAAAGCAGAACTAGGTTTGAGCGTCCCAGTGGAGCTGTTCCATGATGAGGGGAAAATATCAGGGAAGGGATGAGTCTTTTAGCCTGAAACCTCCAGTGCTCCACATTTAAAAACCAGTCGGCAAATATCTGCATCCGTCAGGTCAGACACGACAGACACAGACACACATCTCAAAGATACCGTATACACCTTTATAGATACTGTAGATCAAGTATTCTAGAGTTAACTATCGACAGAGAGTATGTACAAACATACACAGAGACCAGAGAGGTATACTACAAAGCAAGAGCTGCACGTTAGCCAGCTGACGTTGATAAACAACCAGAAATAACTATTGATTTTCTGGTTCTGGAAAGAGCAACTTTGTATTTTTGTTGTTGAGTCAATTAGACCATTCCATGCCCATTACAAGCTAGTCCTTCGAAAGAAAATGACATTGATTTCAGAACATTAAGGCAAGTTAGCTGGCTAACTCATTGATCCTGCTTTGTAGTATACCGTTCAGCTATAGATTAGACTATGGACACAGCAATCCAAAACACGGATGAAACAGCCTTGACAGCACAGGTGGACAGATCTACGTTCTTCAGACAGATATATTCTGCTCTCCATAGACCCACAGATTCTCCTGCCATGATGAACAATGGCTTGGAGCCCAAACCCACATATTTGAACAGGAACGCTTTAAAAGGAATACTCCACAGAGACCTCGAACAGAAAAAAAGTCCCAAACTGAAACATATTAGATATATAGTACATTGTATGATATTAAGATGATAAAAAATATATATATACATTTTCAGCATAACATAGTATACCCAATCCTTCAAAAACTTAACTCCCATAGAGTAAATTCTACGCTGGGGGAGGTCACAGACTTTGACAAGATTCAATTACGGCTCAGATCACCCCAATGTTGGGCAGCTATGGTCGTGATTGCAAACATCTGTGGAACAGAGTAGGATGGGGGCATGGGAGTTTGGGCGGGTGGGCACGCTAGCTGGAGCCCCAGCCCAGCAGCTAGCCTTGGCACAGGGATGAAACAGCACATCTCAGATCACACTCCCAGATTATACAGTATGTGGCTCGCACAGACCCATACATACACAAAACGCATGTACGCACACGCAAACACACACACACACACCCCGCTGCCAGCATTCACAGAAGGTTCCCAGGGTTCCAACATTACTCTGCTGATGCTGTGGATATGACTGTCTTAAAATATTGTTTTTAGTGTTTGAGTGTCTTTTCTTGCTGCCATAAAACCAAATAATGGCTTAATAGAAAAATAAACACCAACTAAACCTCGACGAACCACTCAAATAAATCAGACACATCCAATCAACAAAGTCAAACAGTTCCAAAAGGAAAATTACTAAACGACCAAACCTACCACCAATAATAAGGGAAACCTCTACTGCACCCTTACCTTATGCCCCACTCAGACACACACAAAGGCGCTGTCAGCTTCGCCATACATGCCCCCGACAGTGGCTCAGGCTAACCACCCTAAAGGCACCATTTCATAGAGCTGCTGATTTTGGAGCAGCATTCCTCACCCGCGTGATTATTTCAAGGAACAGGAGGTATCCCCACCCCACAAGCCTCCCTCAACCCAGCCCAATTCATTTGGCCGTCACGCTGTAAGTAAATGAAGTGTCGGGTCCCAGCGAGCCCCGGGCGACAGCGGAGGTGAAAGCGGGAACGTGGCAACATGCATGTGACAACAACACAGGCACCCAGAGAAAGCCAAAGGTGTCTGTCTGACACATGGACACTCACGGACACACCAGTGCCCTCTAGGGCCCAACATCAGTACTGACACCTGTGGGTCTCCCTCCAAAAGTGGAAATATGTAGACATACACACACATACATCTCATGCCTAGAAGTGACTATAAGTTATTACATTCTAACGCGCGATGTTTTTAAGATTCCATGTGACCTTGCAACCTGAACCGATGTGTTTGTGTGTGAAAATTAAGTAATCATGATCTGGTGTCTAAATGTCTTTGTGATGAATATGTGGTGGAGTGGAAGAGGAGAGGTGACCAGGAGAGAGAGAGAGAAAGAGAGAAGGAAGGAAGGAGAAACGAGTTGCCGGTTTTGGCGTTTGGGGCTCCTTCAGAGTTTCCAGAGTACAACACAGATATGTTTGCTTAGCACTTATTGCTCTGTCCCAGGGGATGTGTCTGTGCTGGGTCTGGGCCTGACATAAATAGAGCCCAACCAGACACACACACCCTCCTGGACCGCCCTGCTCTCTCCTGCAGCCGATCTGTCAAATCCCCCTAATTCCAGCTAATAGTTTACAAAAAAACAGAGACCCACCAAAAATACTGAGCCCCCTTTGAAGACAGAAAGATTTTGTCAATAAAACGTCAATAATCACTACAAAGTCTTTCTCCTCCAAAATCAACCCCCCCCTCTCTCTCTCTCTCTCTCTCTCTCTCTCTCTCTCTCTCTCTCTCTGAAGACCTTGTCAAGATGCTGGGGGGAAACAGGTACACAAGTGTCTATATCCACAGTAAAACGAGTCCTATCAACATAACATTTAAAGGCCACTCAGCAAGGAAGAAGCCACTGTTCTAAAACCGCCATAAAAAAAGCCAGACTGCTGTTTAAAATATAACTGTTTGACAGTAATGAGCATTGTTATGTTTGGAGGCAAAAGGGGGAGGCTTGCAAGCTGAAGAACACCATCCCAACCGTGAAGCACAGGGGTGGTAGCATCATGTTGTGGGAGTGCTTTGCTGCAGGAGGGACTGGTGCACTTCACAAAATAGATGGCAGCATGAGGGAGGAAAAGTATGTGGATATATCGAAGCAACATCTCAAGACATCAGTCAGGAAGTTTGGTCGCAAATGGGTCTTCCAAATGGACAATGACCCCAAGCATACTTCCAAAGTTGTGGCAAAATGGCTTAAGGACAACGATGTCAAGGTATTGGAGTCGCCATCACAAAGCCCTGACCTCAATCCTATAGAACATTTGTGAGCAGAAATGAAAATGCGTGTGCGAGCAAGGTCTACAAACCTGACACCAAAATCCACCCAACTTATTGTGGGAAGCTTGTGGAAGGCTACCTGTAACGTTTGACAAGTTTTACAATTGAAAGACAATGCTACCAAATACTAATTGAGTGTATGTAAACTTCTGACCCACTGGGATTGTGATGAACGAAATAAAAGCTGAAATAAATCATTCTCTCCTATTATTCTGACATTTCACATTCTTAAAATGAAGTGGGGATCCTAACTGACCTAAGACAGGGATTTTTTTTACTAGGATTAAATGTCAAGAATTGTGAAAAAATGAGTTGAAATGTAATTGGCTAAGGTGTATGTAAACTCCTGACTTCAACTGTATGTATATTTTTGGGGGGATAGTTACTTTACATTACCGGCAGTGCTCTAGACACATTTTTATGACCTGCTTTCAGACAAATGCTAGGCATATTTTAGAAGTAATGTGCTCCATGCTTGATTTGTGTGCTTCATCCCCCGAGTGTCTGGTCTGTTTCCATTAGATCTGGTGGGGTCTGACCTGTACTGTTATTCCCAGTGTGGACATTTGGTTTACAGAGGGTCGAGCCTAGCACAACCCAGGCATGGAGTGTAGACTATTGACTACACCAGTGGTCACATCAGTGGTCACCAGAGTCCAGATCACTTTCGAAGATGAAATGCAAGCCGAGATCTACTGCTCAGATCCTTTTTGCAACATTAACCAATTAAACATAGTTCTGTAGCAATGAGGTTTGTGCAGTAGACTATCGGCTCGCTTTATATCGGCTATGCTTGAATTGCCTTGCCAATGTTGTTCTTCTCAAACCATTTTGAAGTGATATGAAAAACCTTTAGGTATAGTCACGCAGGTAATAAATCATTTGTTGTATGACTTGTGAGGCTGAGTGAGCATAATACTGTTTTGTTCTTACTGGACTGATGGCCTACATCCGATGGTCAGTCTGAGGGGAGGGAGAGAGCTGCCTGTCACCCGACTCACCGTCTCCCTCCTTCCGCTGAGAGAAAGGAGACGGTCTTCCAGCTGACGGGATATTCAAGTCACACTGCATTATTTCTGCCTCATGCACCAATTCATGTAGTTACTTCTATGACCAGAGGAAGTTAAATATTCCTTTACATTAAAAAAGACACAAGCTGCTAATAATAACAACACAAGTTGGAACACTTTGCTGTAGTCATTCATTGCAGCTGCAGTGCTGGTGGTAGCGCGAGTGGAAGTAGGAAGAACGCACATTTTTTGATAATTTATAAAAGTGTTGCACAAAGTGTTGACAGTAAGAACTGAACTTACTCATATAAACAGCAGCTCCTTGCTGTATTCGTTGAGTCTCTCTAGTCAGGGTTTTAAAAGTTTTGAAATCTCACAGTATCAACTTTCCTGTCCGTGCGAGGCCTCTTTTTACAGCCTATGGCTCGAGGGAACTGGTCAGACACAGTGATGTGAGCTATCTGATTGGCCAGCGGTAGGCCGATAGGTGAACTTGATTTGCTTTCTGGGCCTGCTGGGTAGGCGGAGTTCTACCTTCAGACACATGAAATAGTTCAAAATGGGAACGCTTTGCCTTCCCGGTACTAGAGCTGCTGAATCAAGTGCACCTACTGCAACACAAAACGAATTTTAAAAAATAGGAGCGCAAGGCTTTATCGTTGTTGTTTTTTTACAGAAATGTTTGCTGATCGACTGGGAATGCCTTGGTTACGATCGCCCGGTTGGTGACCACCGGTCAACACTAATGAGAAGGAATAGCAAGAGGAAAGAGCAAAAGGACTGGCTGGGGAAAGAGCTAACCTGGGCAGGGCAGGGCAGGGTAGGGGTGAGCAGAGCTATCACAGGTAGAGAGCCAGGACTGCAGGGCTACAATGTCATAGAATTAATAGTTATGGTCAGAGATTCAACAGTCAAAGTGCATTTTTTTGGTCAAAGTTAATATTAAACAGTCACCTTAATTAAGAGTTGTTGCATCACACTGTCATACCATGACCTGCCAGTCAGGCTCTCATACCACCATATCATCTTGGTAATACATCTTTGTAACTCTGTACTACCAGCATGCCATAGCCATAACAGCATCATCACTGTCACACCAATGCCCACTCACCATCCCTATCACTGTAAGTAAACACTTGGCTCACTCCACGGAAAAAATTCTCGATTCAGTTCAGAACCAGAAGGTGGATTAAAAGTATATTTTAATGACTTAAAGAAGTTTTAAACACTATAGGGCACGATGTATCTGTCACAAAAACGAAAGGCGCGCTTTCTCTTCAGCAACATAGTAGTGCTGGTTTCCTATGGTATCAATGGCAAAAAAACTTTGTTTGAATATAATAAAACACATTTACTTCATGGTAGTCAGTAAGGGGGGGTGGGTGGAATGTTCTGTTGGTCAGTCTCTCTTTCTGTCCACCTGCTCATGACACCCCATTCTCCTTCTTGAACTCCCCTTTAAACCCAGCATCCCCCGGGGCATCTCCCCATCAGCTTAACCTTGTCATCACCCCACAGAGGATCATGACCTCAGCGCGCCCCCTCAAACACATCCCTAGCCCTGCGGCCCAGAGGAGGGCTCCGGTGATACCTGGGGGACCCCGTCTTCCTAAAAATTTGGCAGTCTCACACCTTCTCCCAGACTAAACAAACACACACACCTTGGCCAGCACCACAGACGGCTGCTGCTGCCCAGACGGTGGTGTCCCACAGGGGATATTGCTCGTCCCACTGCTTTCTGCAGCGCCATGAAGAAAATTAAAAAATTAAAAACAAAGGGAGGGGGCACTAAGAATGAGCTTTAGTGTGCCGTGGGGACCTTTTTAACACTGGGGTGGAGACATTCTAGAATGAACCCTAAAGGGCCTTTTGGAACAATGGAATTAGGGACATGTTGGAATGAAACGTGGGTTTGGTGTCCCCACTGTTCTGTGATCAGGTATAGCATGCAAGTGTTTGCTGGAGCACACAGGAATTCAGTCTGAGAGTAATGGACAAAGGTGACATATCAACCCAGGCATAACGTTTCCTAAAGAGGGGTGGTGGGGGTGGGGAGAGGAGAACAGTGAGGGAGTTAGTGTTATGGGATAGAGTCGCGTGTGGTGGTAGAGGGTTGAGAGTAAGTAAGAGTGTAGTAAAAAGAGCTGGACAACAGGGAGCAGAGAGGGCGAGACAGTGACAGTGAGGAAGAGTGGTGCAGATGTGGGGGAAGTTAGAGGGAATGGGGGGGTGCTGGGCTGGGGGGTGTTCCCTATGAGACACGTCAGGGAGCTTTGGGTATGAAGTGGGTGTGAGAGGACAGGGTTGAGGGTCTGGGGGGGGGGGGGGGTGTCAGGGGACAGACTAGGGTGGAAATAGAAAAATACACGTTTCTTGGCCCAGCACTGCAATGGCCCGACTCTGTTCCCCTGGTCCTGTCACTCTCTCTCCCCTTAATAAGCGGATCTGGCACTGCTCAATATGATTTCAGGCCAGCAGCGCTATCACCACTGGCATACTGTAACAGAATTACTTGTAGAATGCTTGTGAAGTATGTGGACATCTGCCAGTCGAACATCTCATTCCAAAATCATAGGAATTCATTGCTGCTATAACAGCCTCCACTCTTCTGGCAAGGCTTTCCACTAGATGTTGGAATATTGCTGCAGGGACTTGCTTCAAATCAGCCACAAGAGCATTAGTGAGGTCACTGATGTTGGGCGAATAGACCTGGCTCACAGTCTGCGTTCCAATTCATCTCAAAAGTGTTCGATGGGGTTGAGGTCATGGCTCTTTGCAGGCCAGTCAAGTTATTCCACACCGATCTCAACAAACCATTTCTGTATGGACCTCGCTTTGTGCACGGGGGCATTCTCATGCTGAAACAGGAAAGGGCTTTCCCCAAACTGTTGCCACAAAGTTGGAAGCACAGAATCGTCTAGAATGTCATTGTATGGGTTCGATCCCAGGCTGTGTAACATTCGACCGTGACCGGGAGACTCATGAGGTGGCGCACAATTGGCCCAGCATTGTCTGGGTTAAGGGATGTTTGGCCATTCAGGACTTCCTTGTCCCATCGCGCTCTAGCGACTCCTTGTGGTGGGCCGGGTGCCTGCAAGCTGACTACGGTCGCCAGTTGGACGATGCTTCCTCCGCACATTGGTGCGGCTGGCTTCCGGATTCAGCGAGCAGTGTGTCAAGGAGTAGTGCTGCTTGGCAGGGTTGTGTTTTGGAGGACGCATGGCTCTCGACCTTCGCCTCCCCTGAGTCCACAGGGGAGTTGCAGCGATGGGACAAAACTGTAATTACCAAATGGGTATCATGAAATTGTGGAGAAAAAGGGGTAACATTTTTTAAAAGAATGTCATTGTATGCTGTAGCGCTAAGATTACCCTTCACTGGGCCTAGCCCGAACCATGAAAAACAGCCCCAGACCATTATTCCTCCTCCACCAAACTTTATAGTTGGCACTATGGATTTAGGCAGGTAAAGTTCTCCTGGCATCTGCCAAACCCAGATTCATACGTCAGACTGCCAGATGGTGAAGCGTGATTCATCACTCCAGAGAATGCGTTTTCACTGCTCCATGGTCCAATGGCGGCGAGCTTTACACCACTCTTGCCGACGCTTGGCATTTCACATGGTGAACTTAGGCTTGTGTGCAGCTGCTCGGCCATGGAATTCCCTTTCATGAAGCTCCCGATGTACAGTTATTGTGCGGACGTTGCTTCCAGAGGCAGTTTGGAACTCGGTAGTGAGTGTCGCAACCGAAGACAGATAATTTTTACGTTCTACGTTCTTCAGCCCTCGGCGGTCCTGTTCTGTGACCTTGTGTGACCAACCACTTCATGGCTGAGCCGTCGTTGCTCCTAGATGTTTCCACTTCACAATAGCAGCACTTACAGTTGACCAGGACAGCTGTAACAGGGCAGATATTTGACAAACTGACTTGTTGGAAAGGTGGCATCCTATGACGGTGCCACGTTGAAAGTCACTGAGCTCTTCAGTAAGGCCATTCTCCTGCCAATATTTGTCTATGGAGATTGCATGGCTGTGTGCTCAATGTTATACACCTGTCAGCAATGGGTGTAGCTGAAATTGCCGAATCCACTCATTTGAAACTGTGTCCACATACTTTTGTATGATGTAATGTCCCTTTGAAGAGAAATGCTGATAATTTTTTTGACATATCAAAAATCCACATTCACTTGATCAAATGACACAGTAATCCCATAGAATGTAATCTGTTAACATGAACAAGGTCACACAAATGACTACAATTTGACTTGGTAAGCTTTCAGATTGTCTAGATCAGGGGTGTCAAACTCATTTCGCATCGTGGGCCACATACGGCCTAGGGAGATGTCAAGTGGGCCGGACCATTAAAATTATACCATACTCTGCTATAAATAACCAAAATATCATGTCTTTCCTTTGTTTTGGTGTAAAGAAGCACAAGAACATTAGGAAAATATTGAAATTTAATGAACTATCCTTTTACAAAACATTTCATGAAACACCTCATATTTCCTTAGACAAATGTGCAATTTACTTTTATCATTCACAAATATGCATTGCTACTGATCCCAGACCCGCCAGCAATTCGTTAATCTTATCTCTTCTCAGTTGTCCTTGCAAGCCGTCATATTTTTCGCTGTGATGAGTCTCGTAGTGGCGTCGAATATTATATTCCTTCAATACCGAAACTTGTTGCAAACACACCAAGCACAAAGGTTTTCCGTGCATCTCTGTAAATAAATAGGACGTGGTCCATTTTTCTTTGAAAATTCTACACTCCTTATCTACTTTTCTCCGTTTGGATAACGACATTTTGGCTAATGAGGGTGTAGCGGAGAGGTAGAGACCAAGGTATTAACAACGTCGTAACAAGCAGCAGATGGCGCATTGATACCGTCTGCTGTTTTCAGTCTGTCTCAGTGATGCGGCTTGTCTTCTACTCTGATGGAAAGAGTGCGCCCCTTAGCGGATAATCCATGAATTGCAGCGAATTAAAAATATTAATTCCATGTCTTTTATGCATTTTTTCCACTTTCAAATTATCCTGCGGGCCTGATCGAACCTCCTTGGGGGCCGGTTCCGGCCCGCGGGCCGTATGTTTGACACCCCTGGTCTAGATGGTGTTTTTCTTATGCGTCTTGAGGTAAGGGCAATCACTGCCAAATGAAATTCTTGGAGCTGTTGTCATTCACTGTTAAGACATTCATTATTCATAGGGGAGTGCAGAAAACATCATGTTGGGTTGAGTGTGGAGGAGTCCTGCTTATAGAGCTAATGAAACAGAAATCACAAATATTGCTGCTGCAGTAAGATGGCGCCAAAGAGGATGGTTGCCATTTCATGGGCTCTTAAAACCAACCGTGCTATTATGTTTTTTATTTTTTATTTGTTGAAACTTATTTTGTACATGATGTGGCTGCTACCGTCTCTTATGACAGAAAAGAGCTTCTGGACATCAGAACAGCGATTACTCAACTTGAACTGGACGAAGAATTTATCTTTAGTCGGACGAGAGGGATTTACTCCAGACACCCGGTCGCGGAAAGAGATTGGGGTGTCTTGTGAGGATCCGCCGACGAGTGGCTAATCTGCCCTTGCCATCCGTACTACTGGCCAATGTACAATCGCTGGAAAATAAATTGGATGAGCTAAAAGCACATATATCCAACAAACCAGACATTAAAAACTGTAATATATCCAACAAACCAGACATTAAAAACTATAATATCTTATGTTTAACCGAGTCGTGGCTGAACAACGACATGATTGACATACAGCTGGTGGGTTACATACTGCATTGGCAGGATAGAACAGTAGCCTCTGGTAAGACAAGGGGTAGGGGTCTATGTATATTTGTAAACAACAGCTGGTGCACGATATCTAAGGAAGTCTCGAGGTTTTGCTCGCCTTAGGTAGAGTATCTCATGATAAGCTGTAGACCCCATGTCACGTAGAGTAGGCCAGAAGGCTAAACTGGATAACCTAACCTCTATCAAAATAAAAAGATGGCGGAACCACAAAAGTTCTTCTGTGCAAAGGTGTTTATTTACAAGTGATTCCGGAACAAAAAAACAACAGTACTGCCATCAACGTCTACCTTATGGGACAGCTTAAAAACAATGCTGCCCCATCCACAGCTCAATCCAAAACAAAAACCTCCCCATGACTGAAAGAGAGGCTCCTTTTGTAGGGCTAGCCCCTCCCCTCAGAACAATTAACCCTTATTAATTAATCAATTAACAATACAAACCTACCTTTTCCATGAACTAAACATACTAAAGGATATACATTGCAACACGGTTTTAAACAATATCACAACATAACATTTACAACATTACCTCACTACTGACAATATCTTTCAATATGCCCATATGCATTACTGAGCCATTTGGGACAGGCACTATAAAGCCAACCCAATTCCCTTAGCTCGGGTCCTTTTCCAGCATACCCGGAAGCTACAGAGATGGAGAGAGAGGAACAGAACAAAAAAACAATGCGCTCATCCACAACATTGATAAGTATAATAATTATTGTATCTCTCAAATATGAACACTGACAGGTGTGAAATGCATGCACCAAGACAGAAGTTAATTTGTGTGTCGACCCACATTGTTAACTTATCTTATAATGGCGCAGGGAGGAGTGAAGAATATGTGTGTGCGTTAAAGAACCAAATGCTGCCCGCGGCCAGTGACGGACGTCTACGTCACACCCCACTATCTACCTAGAGAGTTTTCAGCTGTATTTTTTTGTAGATATCTACATACCACCACAGACCGATGCTGGCACTAAGACCGCACTCAATGAGCTGTATACGGCCATAAGCAAACAGGAAAATGCTTATCCAGAGGCGGTGGTCCTAGTGGCCGGGGACTTTAATGAGGGGAAACTTAAATCTGTTTTACCTCATTTCTATCATCATCTCAAATGTGCAACCAGAGGGAAAAATATTCAAGATCTCCTTTACTCCACACACAGAGATGCATACAAAGCTGACCTCCATTTGGCAAATCTGACCACAATTCTATCTTCCTGATTAAGACAAGCAAAAATTAAAGGTGGAAGCACCAGTGACTCGGTCAAAAAAAAGTGGTAAGATGAAGCAGATGCTAAGCTACAGGACTGTTTTGCTAGAACAGATTGGAATATGTCCCGGGATTCTTCCGATGGCATTGAGGAGTAGACCACATCAGTCACTGGCATCATCAATAAGCGCATCGATGAAGTCATCCCCACAGTGACTGTACGTACATACCCAACCAGAAGCCATGGATTACAGGCAACATCCGCACTGAGCTGAAGAGTAGAGCTGCTGCTATCAAGGAGCGGGACTCTGACCCGGAAGCTTATAAGTAATCCCGCAATGCCCTCTGACGAACCATCAAACAGGCAAAGCATCAATACAGGACTAAGATTGAATCATATTACACCGGCTCCGGCGCTCGTTGAATGTGGCAGGGACTGCAAACAGACTACAAACAAAGGGAAACACTGCCGATAGCTGCCCAGTGACATGAGCCTACCAGACTTCTATGCTCGCTTCGAGGCAAGTAACACTGAAACATGCATGAGAGCACCAGCTGTTCCGGAAGTTTGTGTGATCACACTCTTTGCAGCCGATGTGAGTAAGACCTTTAAACAGGTCAACATTCACAAGGCCGCAGGGCCAGACGGATTACCAGGACGTGTACTCAGAGAATGCGCTGATCAACTGGCAAGTGTCTTCACTGACATTTTCAACCTTTCCCTGTCCAAGTCTGTAATACCAACACGTTTCAAGCAGATCACACTGCCCTTTCACACCTGGACAAAAGGAACACCTATGTGAGAATGCTATTCATTAACTACAGCTCAGCATTAAACCCCATAGTGCCATCAAAGCTCATCACTAAGCTAAGGACCCTGGGACTAAACATCTCCCTCTGCAACTGGATTCTGGACATCCTGATAAGCGTAGGTAACAACACATCCGGCAACCTAATCCTTAACATGGGGGCCCCTCAGGGGTGCGTGCTCAGTCCCCTCCTGTACTTCCTGTTCACTCATGACTGCACGGCCAGGCACAACTCCAACACCATTAAGTTTGCCGATGACACAACAGTGGTAGGCCTGATCACCGACAACGACAAGACAGCATATAATGAGGGTGTCAGAGACCTGGCTGTGTGGTGGTGCCAGGACAACAACCTCTCCCTCAATGTGATCAAGACAAAGGAGATAATTGTGGACTACAGGAAAAGGAGGACCGAGCACATGCCCATTCTCATCAACGGGGCTGTATTAGAACAGTTTGAGAGCTTCAAGTTCCTCGGTGTCCACTTCACCAACAAACTAACATGGTCCAAGCACACCAAGACAGTCGTAAAGAGGGTACCACAAAACCTATTCCCACTCAGGAGACTGAAAAGATTGGGCATGGGTCCTCAGATCTTCAAAGTTTCTACAGCTTCACCATCGAGAGCATCCTGCCTGGTTGCATCAGTATGGCAACTGCTCGGCCTCCGACCGCAAGGCACTACAGAGAATAGTGCATACGACCCAGTATATCACTGGGTCCAAGCTTCCTGCCATCAAGACTCTCTATACCAGGCGGTGTCAGAGGAAGGCCCTAAAAATGGTCAAAGATTTGAGCCACCCCAGTCAAAGACTATTCTCTCTGCTACCGCATGGCAAGCAGTACCGGAAAGCCAAGTCTAGGTCCAAGAGGCTTCTAAACAGCTTCCACCCACAAGCCATAAGACTACTGAACATCTAATCAAATGGCTACCCAGACTATTTGCATTGCTCCCCCTCACGCTTTTAAGCTACTGCTACTCTCTGTTATTATCTATGCTTAAGTCCATTTAATAAGTCTACCAAAATGTTTACAATACCGTTCAAAAGTTTGGGGTCATTTCGAAATGTCATTGTTTTTAAAAGAAAAGCAATTTTTTTGCCCATTAAAATAACATCAAATTGATCAGAAATACAGTGTAGACATTGTTAATGTTGTAAATGACTATTGATAGCTGGTAATAGCTGATTTGTTATGGAATATCTACTGTACATAGGCATACAGAGATCCCTTTATCAACAACCATCACTCCTGGGTTCCAATGGCACGTTGTGTTAGCTAATCAAAGTTTATCATTTTAAAAACCTAATTGATCATTAGAAAATAATTTTGCAATTATGTTAGCACAGCTGAACACTGTTGTTCTGATTAAAGAATCAATAAAACTGTCCTTTAGACTAGTTGAGTATCTGGAGAATCAGCATCTGTGGATTCGACTACAGGCTCAAAATGGCCAGAAACAAAGAACTTTCTTCTGAAACTCATCAGTTTATTCTTGTTCTGAGAAATTAAGGCTATTCCATGCAAGAAATGACCAAGAAACTGAAGATCTCCTTCTACTCTGTGTAGTACTCCCTTTACAGAACAGCGCAAACTGTCTCTAACCAGAAATAGAATAGAAAGAGGAGTGGGAGGCCCCGGTGCACAACTGACAAGCACATTAGATTGTCTAGTTTGAGAAACAGATGCCTCACACGTCCTCAACTGGAAGCTTCAATAAATAGTACCCGCAAAACACCAGTCTCAAAGTCAACAGTGAAGAGGTGACTCCGGGATACTATCCTTCTAGGCAGAGTTGCAAAAAATAGCCATATCTCAGACTTGCCAATAACAAGAAAAGATTAAGATGGGCAAAAGACCACAGACACTGGACAGAGGAAGAAAAACTGAAAAGATTCTGGAGGAGTGCTTGACGCCACCTGTCAAGCATGGTGGAGGCAATGTGATGGTCTGGGGATGCTTTGGTGGTGGTAAAGTGGGAGATTTGTACAGGGTAAAAGGGATCTTGAAGAAGGAAGGCTATCACTCCATTTTGCAACGCCATGCCATATCGTGTGAACTGCGCTTAATTGGAGTCAATTTCCTCCTACAACAGGAAAATGCCCCGAAGCACAGCTCCAAACTATGCAATAACTATTTAGGAAATCATGTAACTCCAAAAGAACATTTCACCCTCATCTTCACTTGTCTAAGCAGCAAGTCATCTGGTGTATTCAGGCAGCACACACATCTAGCCTTAATATAGTCAAATCTCATTTTAACTCTCTCTTTCTCCATCTGCAATGCTGAGAACATTACAGCAACTTCGGAGAGAACAGAGATTAAGAATGAATCAAAGGAACTTTTTAAGATAGCATTAGGGAAAGATTTGTTGAAAATGGGAGAAAATGTCCTCACTTCGGGGATTATAAATAGTCATACGGAAAATGACTAATTCAAGTGTTGCTTTCAAATGTTGTAGACATAAATAAATAGAAAATATTCTTATGCTACTTGTCAAAAAAAGACCCAGAATTGTGAAGAGAGGGAGAGAGCAAGACAGGATGAGAGAGAGAGAGAGAGAGCAAGACAGGATGAGAGAGAGAGAGAGAGAGAGAGAGAGAGAGAGAGAGAGAGAGAGAGAGAGAGAGAGAGAGAGAGAGAGAGAGAGAGAGAGAGAGAGAGAGAGAGAGAGAGAGAGAGAGAGAGAGAGAGAGAGAGAGAGAGAGAGAGAGAGAGAGAGAGAGACCCAGAATGGTGAAGAGAGGGAGAGAGCGAGACAGGATGAGAGAGAGAGAGCGAGCGAGAGAGACCCAGAATGGTGAAGAGAGGGAGAGAGCGAGACAGGATGAGAAGGAGAGAGAGAAAAATAGGTCTGGATATACACAGTGTACAAAACATTAGGAACACCTTGCTAATGAGTTGCACCCCTTTTGCCCTCAGAACAGCCTCCATTCGTCTACAAGGTGTCAAATGCATTCCACAGGGATGCTGGCCCATGTTGACGCCAATGCTTCCCACAGTTGAGTCAAGTTGGCTGGATGTCCTTTGGGTGGTGGACAATTCTTGATGCGCATGGGAACGTGGAAAACCCAGCTGTTCTTCACACACTCTGACTGGTGTGCCTGGCTCCTACTACCATACCCCATTCAAAGGCACTTAAATTTTGTGTCCTGCCTATTTAAACTCTGAATGGCACACATACACAATGCATGTCTCAATTGTCTCAAGGTCTAAACATACTTCTTACCCTGTCTCCTCCCCTTCACCTACACTGATTGAAGTGGATTTAACAATTGACATCAATAAGGGATCATAACTTTCAACTGGTCAGTCTATGTCATGGAAAGTGCAGTTGTTCCTAATGTTTTGTACACTCAGTGTAGAACGATAATGAAGAGAGTAGACCCCACTCTCAGTCGCATTACATTTGCACGGTCCTTCCAACATGATGACAATTGAATGATGAGTATTCGCACAGACCAGACAATTGAATGATGTTTCTATAATAATTTGTACAAAGTTGCAAGATAACAATGTATGGTAAATCCAATCAATAGACTATCACAAAAGTTATTCTATTAAAACTGAGTACTGAAGAATTCCCATCCGTGCTTACACAGTCATTGTAAGTATATGTATGGGTGTATATAAATTGTATAATAAATATAATATATAATACATTTCTAGTTATTGGGGGGGGGTTTCTCCATTAACAAAACCTTATTCTTTCATAATGATTTTTTGTCTTCCTTTAGTTTCCTCCCCTTTTGTGCGTATTCATATACCTTACTGTCAATGGATAATATACAAAATGATGTTGGCACTAGCACAAACAGTGCATTTGAAAAGTATTCAGATCCTTTTTCCACATTTTGTTACATTACAACCATATTCTAAAATGGATTAAAATGTATATTTTCCTTATCAATCTACACACAATATCCCATAATGAGAAAAAAACAGATTTATAGGCATTTTTTAAATGTATAAAAAATATAAAAATTAACTGAAATATAACATTAACATAAGTATTCAGACCGTTTACTCAATACTTTGTGGAAGCACCTTTGGCAGCGATTCCAGCTACAAGCTTGGCACACCTGTATTTGGGGAGCTTCTCCAATTCTTCTCTGCAGATCCTCTCATGCTCTGTCGGGTTGGATGGGGAGCGTTGCTGCACAGCTATTTTCAGGTTTCTTCAGAGATGTTCTATCGGATTCAAGTCCGGGATCTGGCTGTGCTACTCAAGGACATTCAGAGACTTGTCCCAAAGCCACACCTACATTGCCTTGGCTGTGTGTTTAGGACCGTTGTCCTGTTGGAAGGTGAACCTTCACCCCAGTCTGAGATCCTGAGCGCTCTGGAACAAGTTGTCATCAGGACCTCTGTACTTTGCTCCATTCATCTTTCCCTCCATCCTGACGAGTATTCCAGTCCCTGCCGCTGAAAAACAACCCCACAGCATGATGCTGCCACCACCATGCTTCACTGTAGGGATTGTGTCAGGTTTCCTCCAGCCGTGACTGTTGGAATTCAGGTCAAAGTGTTCAATCTTGGTTTCACCAGACCAGAGAATCTTGTTTCTCATGGTCTGAGAGGTGCATTTTGTCAAACTCCAAGCCGGCTGTCATGTGCCTTTTACTGAGGAGTGGCTTCCATCTGGCCACTATCATAAATGCCTGATTGGTGGAGTGCTGCAGAGATGGTTGTCCTTCTGGAAGGTTATCCCATCTCCACAGAGGAACTCTATAGCTCTGTCAGAGTGACCATTGGGTTTTTGCCCACATCTCTGGCCAAGCCCCTTCTCCCCCGATTGCTCAGGTTGCCGGGCGGCCAGCTCTAGGGAGAGTCTTGGTGGTTCCAAACGTCTTCCATTTAAGAATGATGGAGGCCACTTTGTTCTTGGGGACCTTCAATGATGCAGAAATGTTATGGTATCCTTCCCCAGATCTGTGCCTCGTCACAATCCTGTCTCGGAGCTCTACGGACAATTCTTTCGATCTCATGGCATGGTTTTTGCTCTGACATGCACTGTCAACTGTGGTACCTTATATAGACAGGTGTTTCCCATTCCAAATCATGTCCAATCAATTTACTACAGGTGGACTCCAATTAAGTTGTAGAAACATCTCAAGGATGATCAATGGAAACAGGATGCACCTGAGTTAAATTTCAAGTCTAATAGCAAAGGGTCTGAATACTTATGTAAATAAGTTTGCCATTTGCAAAAATGTCTAAAAACTTGTTTTCGCATCGTCATTATGGGGTATTGTGTGTAGATTGCTGAGGAAAATGTTTTATTTAATCAATTTTAAAAGAAGGCTGTAACGTAACAAAATGTGGAAAAAATCAAGGGGTCTGAATACTTTCCGAAGGCACTGTATAAGCATGCTGATGTCATTAGCTTTGAGATACCGAGTCAGATCTGCCCATGTCACTGATTTAAGTGGGCAAAGCTGATGACATCTCTTTGTAAAACCATACTAACATTATGAATGCTACTATATTATGAATTACTATGTCTATTTACTGTGCACATACCTGCTAACCAACAAGGGTCAACATTAAAGAATTGATCCCAAAAATAAATAATGGAAAATAAGAGAGTGAAAAGAGTGGAAAAGCGCAGAATCTAAAAGAACAATCAAAACAGATAGAAAATGCTGAATAGACCTGGGACTCACGTAAACACTCGTTGGCCTCACGGGCGCTGGCCCTCTGCCACGGCCGGTCGCAGTGGAAGGGCTTGCAGTGGTCGCACTCGGGCCCCTCCGTGTTGTGTTTACAGTCGCACACCAGCTTGCCCTCCTTGTCCTTGAGGCAGCGTGAGGCGTGCCCGTTGCACTTACACCTCCCGCCCACCTGGAAGTCCCCCACCGCGTAGAAGTACGCCGGCAGAGACGTGGACGGTACCATTGGGTCCTCGTCCGGCTGGCCTCCCCCACCTATCCCTGCCCCTTCTCCTGTCCCTATTTCGCGGGGCAGCTGGGGCCGGCTGAAGACCACACGGATGTCGGTGACTGATACCCAGTCCTGGAGCACAGGGCTGTTGTCAAAGTCTTTCCCGGAGGGCCGCCCGTCCAGAGTGCTGAAGGCAATGAGCCCTCCGGAAAGTGGGTAGAGGTCAGTGTGGCCATCGGTACAAAGGGCCTCCTGCTCATTCTGCTTTGTGATGGCCGCCTTGTTAGGCCGGTTGTACATGCGCCGGCACTGGGACGAATAGTACTGGTAAGGTGTCCAGCTCTTGCCATAGTCCATGCTCTTGTAAATTGCCAATGACTCTGGGCGGGGCGAGCAGAACTGCAAGCTGACGTAGGTGATCTCAAACTTCTTTCCCAGCGACAGGGTGAGGTTGACGTTGTTTGGCGAGATGTGCAGATTCTCCGACTGCCAGCAGGTGAGGTTGTGGGCCGAGTTGAGGTCGGTGAGGTAGGAGGGCGGGTGGGCATGCCAGGGGTCCGCTGCGTCGCAGATCTGGCAGGTGCGCACTGAAGGCCACTCCTCACCGTGCTCCACCATGCTACAAGAGCGCGACGACGTCGGCCAGCCGCACACGCTGGACACGGCCACCTCCTTGCCAAAGGCGGCGTTGATGAACTCCGGGATGCAGCGGCGGGCGGCGCCTGCGTCATCGTAGCAGGGATCTGGGGGTATCTGTTGCCCAACAAAGGGGTTGGCGGCACCGTGGGGGGAGGCGGGGGAGGCAGAGCGTACCAGGAGGCACAGTCCCAGCAAGCACCTCCAGGCTTCCCTCATTCTGCAGAATGTCTATGCGAGAGAGTGTGTGTGTGTGAGGGGGAGTGGAAGGAGAGAATCCCAGCTCACAGACCCTTCATTTAGGGTGACCGTGACCACCGCAATCTGTGCCAAGAGAGAGAAAAGCAAGAAAAAGATCAGTGCCATCGTGGCCATAAAAGGATTCAAAGCAACAAGCAACATTTTTGACACGCTTATTGATGAAAATATTCACAGTTCCGTAATGTAGTTATTCTCATGTCATTGTTGACACGTCCATTTGTCTCAAACACATCCAGTCATCCTATTGTCGTCAATTCAATCCTACTATATGCGCAAGCTGACTCATATCAGCTAAATATCACATTTGTGACATTTCAAAACACCTCAGAACCTTATGATGAGTAATGGAGTGTTTTCATTCACTAAAACCTTGCAAAAGAGAGAAAGAGAGAGAGAGGAGAGATAGGAGAAGGAGGAGAGAGAGAGAGTGAGAGAAGGAAAGAGAAGAGAGAGATGGGGAAGAGAGAGGAAGAGAAGGAGAAAGAGAATAACCATATAAAGAGAGACGTTAGGGGCCGGATTGGAGCGACTGTGCCCTGAATTTCAATGGCGCCACTCTTTCAGCACCTCCATTCTGTTCGTGGCAAGGCATTCTGGTCATGCTTCAGTGGTGCACGCGTCAGACGTCACCCAATAACCCCCCCACCCCCCCACCCCCCCGTTCAAAATATGCAGGCAGAGCCATCAGCCGCACGTGACCTTAGCCAATAACCAATTCAATAGTTAATAAAAACTTTGACCTAAAAGGTAACTAAATAGGACCAAGTAATGTGCCTTCCTTTGGAGGTATTAACCACTTATCATTCTCAATCCAGCTTTACAGCGTAGGAATAACTAGCTGCACACAGTGTTAAACACAATATAGTATTTATTTCCCCACTTGGCAATTGCAAAGTTATATGCCTATTGAACATATACCATGGTAGCTGCTATATGTAGGCTACGATGGCGCCAATGTGTTCTTTACAGATTCCATTGGCAGAGCTTGCTGTAACAAAGCCCTTGGTTTGGACTGAAGGTTCTCTATAAATCTCGGCGTTTACATGCACACTAATAATTCAATATGAAACTGATTACGACAGTAGTCAGAGTATGGAAATAGTCATGTAAACGCCTTACTCTGCTCAGTCTTAAATCGGCGTAAGGTCAAAATCGAAATATACTGATTAAAACATCTGGTTTTCTGAGCAATAGAATTATTAGGACGCGTAAACAGCTTAAAATGTAGTTCCAGTGGGGTATTTGATCTGGGCAAGCCGCCCTCTTATACACGAGTAAAGTGAATTCGGAAAAATTGAAAGTATGCATCTTCAAAATAGTTTTCACATACAAGCTTTATTTCCAACATGGTCACTGTTATAGAAAGTCAATATGGTGGCAATTTTCTGCATATATCAAAAGTCCCATCAGCCTGATTTCAGATGTGTGAGAGAGAGCAGAGATGTGGGGCAAATTTCCAAATTGAAATGTTCCCAATGAGATATCAACCTTTATTCACCCACTCAAAAAGTCAGCCAGAAGTTCATTGAATTCCCAATGTTTTCAACGACCTAAAAGAGCAACCAAACCCCAATGGAAAACAATATCTGGTTTTTGGTTTAGCGGACACCTAAATGTGTTATCACTGCGCTATCAACCACTTAAAAGCACAACAAAGTTGTGGCTGCACCCATTGTCCAAAAAATATTAACCTCTTCAGTCGACCCTCTACGTTTTCGAACATTCTGTTAAAAATCGCGCAACATTTCAGCGCCCTGCTACTCATGCCAGGAATATAGTATATGCATATGATTAGTATGTGTGGATAGAAAACACTCAGACGTTTATAAAACGGGTTAAATCACGGCTGTGACTTTAAAAGAACGTGCGTTTCATTGAAAAGTGCAGGAAAATCTGATCACTGAAAGTGGAAAAATATATCCGCTTCAACCCATTGTTATGGGCGAAAGACATTAAATAGGGCTGAGGTTGCAGTACCTACAGCTTCCACACGATGTCAACAGTCTTGTCATTTGCCAATTGTTTGTTTCTTGGTCAAACGAACAAGAGACAGGCGGACCCCTATAGAAAACACTTCGTCTCGTGATTAATTTGATCGCTTATTAACGTTTACTAATACCTAAAGTTGCATTACAAAAGTATTTCGAAGTGTTTTGTGAAAGTTTATCGTCGACTTTTTGAATTTAAAAAAATGACGTTACGTTATGAAACGCTATTTTTTTCCGTTTATCACACAGTCTTCATAGATCGATATCTAGGCTATATATGGACCGATTTAATTGAAAAAAAGACCCAATAGTGATTATGGGACATCTAGGAGTGCCAACAAAGAAGATGGTCAAAGGTAATGAATGTTTTATATTTTATTTGTGCGGTTTGTGTAGCGCCGACTATGCTAATGATTTTGATTACGTCCCCTGCGGGTCTTTTGGGGTGTTACATGCTATCAGATAATAGCTTCTCATGCTTTCGCCGAAAAGCATAAAAAAAATCTGACTCGTTGCCTGGATTCACAACGAGTGTAGCTTTAATTCAATACCCTGCATGTGTATTTTAATGAACGTTTGAGTTTTAACTAATACTATTAGCATTTAGCGTAGCGCATTTGCATTTCCAGAGCTCTAGATGGGACGCCTGCGTGCCAGGTAGGAGCAAGAGGTTAACTTAGTTTACATTACATTTAACATTTACATTTAAGTAATTTAGCAGACGCTCTTATCCAGAGCGACTTACAAAGTTTAGCAACTTTTAAGCAAGAACCAGAGCACATGACTTAACAAGTAATGTACTGTTTTTGACAAATCACAAAACAAATAAAACGTTATCACCTCACAGATCACCAAATACAAGCCTACTGCCTAGCACGAAAGCTAAACAGGGATGAAACCATCTTAGGTGGTTTTGTGGGGGTTTCAAGTCCATGGGGTAGAAATGGGAAAGGTATCATGGGGGGGATATGATGCAGGAAATATTACTTTGATGGGGAGGGGTATCAATAAATGGGGGGCAAACACGAGTTTATACGCTAAATAAAAATAAAACCCTTGGAAAGGGTTTACAATCTGATGCCGCGTTCAAAAGAACTGGGAACTCAGAAATCTCGGACTTCTGACTACAGTGTATTCAAGACAACTGGGAACTCGGGAAAAAAACCAGCTCCGACTGGGATATATTTTTTTATATTCACCTTGGGAACTCAGGCCTCTTTCTAGAGCTTCAACTTTCCAACCTGTAGATCATTAAGGTCATAGTTTGACCTAGTATTTTTCAGAGATCACAGTTGACTTCAAAGCACTATAAGTCAGTCGATTGAACTATCCCTTATTATAACGTCTTTTGTCTGACAGAAGTTTACGTGACAACCAGAATGCATTGAATGATGTCAACAAACATGGCGCCACACACAGCCAGCAAAAAGCTTAGCATTAGCTCATCATAATCAGTACAACCTTCAAAAAAGTATTTTACACACATCATATGTTTCCATTATAATGTGTTGGAATGCCTGATTTGTCACCAGTACTTGAAAACATTAAATGCATTATGATCCATACAGAGAAATGGTGTGGAAAAAGTAAAAACAAAAACGCAATATACATAAAATAAGCCACTTACTGTGATAGGAATGCATACATGTCCAAAGTCCAATTTGTAAGGAAAACAATGAAGGCAATGCAGGTTCCAGACAAAAAATGTGCTGTGGGGAAAAGTCTGTACAAGGCCGGTTCTGACAAGAGATGCACAATGTCTTCATACTTGATCTAAGGAAACACTAGGGAAGTGATTGGGCTCTTGAAGGCTCAGTAAAGCCTCAAACATAAATTGTCACATGTTAAGGTTAGCCTACTGTAACTATAAATGTGTTCTTATGTATGAGGGTTAACTGTCCTATTGCATAACAATCACATTTTGGAACAGTGAGTGCATTCTGACATCACACGCATCAAAGAAAACTCACGCTGGGGCAACTGTTAGAGATATTTGGAACTCACGAGTGAAAAGGTTAAAAAGGGACAGGCGGCTATTTGATTTATTTGAAGTTATGGTGCATAAGACATTTATAGTTACAGTATATATAAGGGCACAAGGCCCAGATGCAGACACAAGAGGCAGATGGTTTGAGTCTTTGATATTTATTACATCCAAAAGGGGTAGACAAGAGAATGGTCATGGACAGGTAAAAGTTCAAAACCAGTTCAGAGTGCAGGAGGTACAGTGTGGTAGGCAGGCTCGAGGTCAGGCAGAAAGGTCAGGTAGGTGGGTACAGAGTCCAGAAAAGAGGCAAGGGTCAAACCGGGAGGACTAGTAAAAGAGAATAGAAAAGGCAGGAGGATGGGAAAAACACGCTGGTTGACTTGGAACAAACACGATGAACTGGCACAGAGAGACAGGAAACAGGGATATATACATCAGGGATAACAAACAACACCTGGAAGGGATGGAGACAATCACAAGGACAGGTGAAACTGATCGGGGCGAGACAGTAGACTAACCTTAACATGTGGCCATGGATGTGTTAGTCATTTTAAACTTTAAGCTATTTTCTGTATTACAAAATGTAATATTGAATTGTGTTTGGTTTTCAATGCAACCAAATATCATTTAAATGATATCTAATGCTTGGATAGTTTAATCTGAGCCACTGGCTAAATCCTATTCTTTAAAACTTCTTCAGGATCAGTGACCCATCCACGGGACGGTTGAGCTAACATAGGTTAATGTGATTAGCATGAAGTTGTAAGAAACAAAAATATTGCCAGTACATAGACATATCTGATATGGGCAGAAAGCTTAAATTCTTGTTAGTCTAATTTACAGTAGCTATTACAGTGAAAGAATACCATGCTATTGATTGAGGAAAGTGTACAATTATTAACTTGAAAATGTATGAATAAAACAATTAGGTACATGTGGGCAGTCTTGATACAACATATTGTATAGATACGCAGGATTTCGCTGGAACACTCTAAAACTTTTCACATACAGTGCTGCCATCTAGTGGCCAAACTCTAAATTGTGTATGGGCTAGAAAAGTCATTATGCCCTTTACTTGCATTTCAAAATGTTATTAGCCACATGCGCCGAATACAACATTCACCTTACAGTGAAATGCTTAATTACAAGCCCATAACCAACGATGCAGTTTAAAAAAATACAAATAAGAGTAAGAAATAAAAGTAACAAGTAACTGAAGAGCAGCAGTAAAATAACAATAGCGAGACTACATACAGAGTGGTTACCGGTACAGAGCCAATGTGCGGGAACACCATTTAGTTGAAGTATTATGTACATGTAGGTAGTTATTAAAGTGACTATATGTAGATGATAACAACAGAGAGTAGCAGAGGTGTAAAGAGGGGGGAGGCAATGCAAATAGTGATTTGATTAGGTGTTCAGGAGTCTTATGGCTCGGGGGTAGAAGATGTTTAGAAGCCTCTTGGACCTAGACTTGGCGCTCCGGTACCGCTTGCCATGTGGTAGCAGAGGGAACAGTCTATGACTAGGGTGGCTGGAGCCTTTGACCATTTTTAGGGCCTTCCTCTTATACCGCCTGGTATAGAACTGGAAGATGCTTAACACCCCAGCCATCCTACAATCTTGATGCCCTCAATCTCACACAAATTATCAAAGAACCTACCAGGTACCTCCCCAAAGCCATAAACACGGGCACCCTCATAGATATCATCCTAACCAACTTGCACTCTAATTACACCTCTGCTGTCTTCAACCAAGATCTCAGCGATCACTGCCTCATTGCCTGCATCCGTAATGGGTCAGCGGTCAAACGACCTACACTCATCACTGTCAAACACTCCCTGAAACACTTCAGCGAGCAGGCCTTTCTAATCGACCTGTCCGGGGTATCCTGGAAGGATATTGATTTCATCCCGTCAGTAGAGGATAACTGGTTATTTAAAAAAAATGCCTTCCTAACCATCTAAATAGGCATGCCCCATTCAAGAAATGTAGAACCAGGAACAAATATAGCCCTTGGTTCTCCCCAGACCTGACTGCCCTTAACCAACACAAAAACATCCTATGGCGTTCTGCATTAGCATCGAACAGCCCCCGTGATATGCCGTTTTTCAGGGAAGCTAGAAACCAATATACACAGGCAGTTAGAAAAGCCAAGGCTAGCTTTTACAAGCAGAAATTTGCTTCCTGCAACACTAACTCAAAAAGGTTCTGGGACACTGTAAAGTCCATGGAGAATAAGAACACCTCCTCCCAGCTGCCCACTGCACTGAAGATAGGAAACACTGTCACCACTGATAAATCCACTATAATTGAGAATTTCAATAAGCATTTTTCTACGGCTGGCCATGCTTTCCACCTGGCTACCCATATCCCAGTCAACAGCACTGCACCCCCCACAGCAACTCGCCCAAGCCTTCCCCATTTCTCCTTCTCCCAAATCCGTTCAGCTGATGTTCTGAAAGAGCTGCAAAATCTGGACCCCTACAAATCAAGCGGGCTAGACAATCTGGACCCTTTCTTTCTAAAATTATCTGCCAAAATTGTTGCCACCCCTATTACAAGCATGTTCAACCTTCTCTTTCGTGTCGTCTGAGATTCCCAAAGACTGGAAAGCAGCTGCGGTCATCCCCCTCTTCAAAGGGGGGGGGGACACTCTTGACCCAAACTGCTACAGACCTATATCTATCCTACCCTGCCTTTTTGTCACCAAAGCCCCATATACTACCCACCATTTAGACCTGTACGCTCTCGTTGGCTGGCCCTCGCTTCATACACATCGCCAAACCCACTGGCTCCATGTCATCTACAAGACCCTGCTAGGTAAAGTTCCCCCTTATCTCAGCTTGCTGGTCACCATAGCATCACCCACCTGTTGCACGCGCTCCAGCAGGTATATCTCTCTGGTCACCCCCAAAACCAATTCTTTCTTTGGCCGCCTCTCCTTCCAGTTCTCTGCTGCCAATGACTGGAACCAACTACAAAAATCTCTAAAACTGGAAACACATCTCCCTCACTAGCTTTAAGCACCAGCTGTCAGAGCAGCTCACAGATTACCGCACCTGTAAATAGCCCTAACAACTACCTCTTTCCCTACTGTATTTATTTTATTTATTTATTTATTTATTTTGCTCCTTTGCACCCCATTATTTTTATTTCTACTTTGCATATTCTTCCACTGCAAATCTACCATTCCAGTGTTTTACTTGCTATATTGTATTTACTTTGCCACCATTTACTTTGCCTTTACCTCCCTTATCTCACCTAATTTGCTCACATCGTATATAGACTTGTTTCTACTGTATTATTGACTGTATGTTTTGTTTTACTCCATGTGTAACTGTTGTTGTTGTATGTGTCGAACTGCTATGCTGTTTCTTGGCCAGGTCGCAATTGTAAATGAGAACTTGTTCTCAACTTGCCTACCTGGTTAAATAAAGGTGAAAAAAGAGGTCCTGGATGGCAGAAAGCTTGGCCCAGTGATGTACTGGGCCGTTTGCACTACCCTCTGTAGTGCCTTGCGCTCGGAAGCCAGGCGGTTGCCATACCAGGTGGGAGCCATACCAGGTGGGAGCCATACCAGGCGGTTGCCATACCAGGCGGTTGCCATACCAGGCGGTTGCCATACCAGGCGGTGATGCAACCAATCAGGATGCTCTCGATGATGCAGCTATGGAACCTTTTGAGGACCCATGCCAAATCTTTTCAGTCTGCTGGGGGGGAATTTGTTATGTCGTGCCCTCTTCACGACTATCTTGGTGTGCTTGGACCATGTTAGTTTGTTGGTGCTGTGGACTCCAAGGAACTTGAAGCTCTCAACCTGCTCCACTGCAGCTACGTCGATGAAAATGGGGGAGTGCTCGGTCCTTCTATTTCCATAGTCCACAATCATCTCCATTGTCTTGATCACGTTGAGGGAGAGAGGTTTGTGTCCTGGCACCACAAGGCCAGGTCTCTGACCTCCTCCCTATATGCTGTCTTGTCGTTGTCAGTGATCAGGCCTACCTCTGTTGTGCCATCGGCAAACTTATTAATGGTGTTGGTCGTGCCTAGCCATGCAGTCATGAGTGAACAGTGAGTACAGGGGGGGACTGAGCACGCACCCCTGAGAAGCTCCTGTGTTGAAGATCAGTGTGGCGGATGTGTTGTTACCTACCCTTACCACCTGGGGGCGGCCCATCAGGACGTTCAGGATCCAGTTGCAGAGGGAAATGTTTAGTCCCAGGGTCCTTAGCTTATTGATGAGGTTTGAGGGCACTATGGGGATGAACACTGAGCTGTAGTCAATTAATAGCATTCTCACATAGGCGTTCCTTTCATCCAGGTGTGAAAGGGCAGTGTAGAGTGCAATAGATATTGCATCATCTGTGGATCTGTTGAGTTCGGTATAAAAATTGGAGTGGGTCTAGGTTTGATGTGAGCCATGACCAGCCTTTCAAAGCACTTCATGGCTACAGACGTGAGTGTTACGGGTCAGTATTCAATTAAGCAGGTTACCTTGGTGTTCATGGGCACAGGGACTTTTGTGGTCTGCTTAAAACATCTTGGTATTACAGACTCGGACAGGGAGAGGTTGAAAATGTCAATGAAGACATTTGACAGTTGGTCAGCGCATGCTAGTAGCACATGTCCTGGTAATTCATCTGGCCCTGCAGCCTTGTGAATGTTGAACTGTTTAAAGGTATTACTCACATCAGCTGTGGAGAGCGTGATCACACAGTCTTCCGGGACAGCTAGTGCTCTCATTAATGTTTCAGCGTTATTTTCGTCAAAGCGATCAAAGTAGTTTAGCTCGTCTGGTAGGCTTGTGTCACGGGGCAGCTCTCGGCTATGCTTCCCTTTGTAGTCTGTAATGGGTTGCATGCCATGCCATGTCCGACCAGCGTCAGAGCCGGTGTAGTACGATTTGATCTTAGTCCTGCATTGATGTTTTGCCTGTTTGATGGTTCATCTGAGGGAATAACGGTATTTCTTATAAACTTGTGGGTTTGAGTCCCACTCCTTGAAAGCGGATGTTGCCCGTAATCCATGGCTTCTGGTTGGGGTATGTACGTATGGTCACTCTAGGGACAACGTCATCAATGCACTTATTGATGAAGCCAGTGACTGATGTGATGTACTCCTCCGTGCCATCGGAGGAATCCTGGAACATATTCCAGTCTGTGCTAGCAAAATAGTCCTGTAGCTTAGCATCTGCTTCACCTGACTACTATTTTATAGATCTAGCCACTGGTGCTTTCTACTTTAATTTGTGCTTTTAGGCAGGAATCAGGAGGATAAAATTATGGTCAGATTTGCCAAATGGAGGGCGGGGGAGAGCTATGTATGCATCTCTGTTTGTGGAGTAAAGGTGGTCCAGAAATGTGTTTCCTCTGGTTTCACATTTAGCATGCTGATAAAAATGTGTTAAAACGGATTGAAGTTTCCCTACAAGTCCCTGGCTACTTTTCTTGTTTGCATATGTCAGAATACAGCTAATTCAATGCTCTCTTAGTGCCAGCCTCTGACTGTGGTGGTATGTAAAACAGCTATGAAAAATACAGATGAAAACTCTCTAGGTAGATAGTGTGGTCTACAGCTTATCATGAGATACTCTCCCTCAGGTGAGCAATAGCTCGAGACTTTCTTAGATATCATGCACCAGCTGTTGTTTACAAAAATACATTATCATGTTGATTATGTCGTCGTTCAGCCACGACTCCGTGAAACGTAAGATATTACAGTTTTTAATGTCCTGTTAGTAGTTTAATCTTTCAGTAAGTTATCGATTTTATCCTCAAAAGATTGCACATTTGCTAGCAGAATGGAAGGAAGTGGGTTTTTTTTTTCGATCACCCACAAATTCTCAGAAGGAAGCCCGCCCTCTGACCCCTTTTTCTCCACCTCCTCTTCACGCAAATCACGGGGATCTGGGCATGTTCCCGAGAAAGCATTATATCGTTCGCGTCGGGCTCATCAAACTCGTTAAATGAAAAAGGATTCTGCCAGTCTGTGGTGAGTAATCGCAGTCCTGATGTCCATAAGTTAATTTTGGTCATAAGAGACGGTAGCGACAACTTTATGCAAAAAAATAAGTAAAGAAATAACTTAATAAACAATGCAAATAAAAACACAATCGAATGAGGACATGTAAAACGTCTGCCTTCTTCTCCGGCACCATTTACACAAACGTCATTGTGTTTCCTTTCAAATCTTATCAAGAATATTCATATCCTTGCATTAGGTCCTGAGCTACAGGCAGTTAGATTTGGGTTTGTCATTGTAGGTGAAAATTGAAAAATAGGGATGGATCCTTTAAAGAATTTTTAACTTTTGTTTTTGGTTTGGTTGGAGATGTGAATCAAACGTATAATTTAGCAACTTGTCAACGAGTTAATAGGCTATTTATTTACATTATTGAATTTGAAAATGATGTTGAATTGTGTTTGGTTGTCAAGACAACCAAATATCAACATTTGAAGGAGATGAATCATTTGTGCCACTGACTTAGTTCAGTTTGTCTACAAATGAATAATTGATATGTTAGATTCACGTCTCCATCTCAAACAAGAATTCAAGTTAAAGACTAGGACTAAATCAAATGAAATGATGTTTTTTTGAGATGGAAATGTTAATCCAACATATTAATGATTAACTTGAAGATTACATTTGAAATAAACCAATGCTATAGGCCTACATGTATTGTCTATTTTTGTATTGAATCTTGAGTTGAATTGAAACAATAACTGTTGATCACTTTGCAAGTACTATGTAGGTCTAAATAGTATAATTTATGATATGACTTATAAAGTACTGTTACGTTTCATTTGCTCTGTTAAACTTACCCTTTTGAATGATTTCAACAGCAACTGTGACTATATTTAGTTATTAAGAGATATCAAATATCAAAGCTGGGCTTGGTTAAAACCCTGGATGGGAGGCCAAAGGATAGATCAACACCCCAGTAGAAGAAGCTGCCCAGCGTACTGTGGATATAACGTTGAAGATCTGATGTTGTTTCAAAGGTAAGTTCAACATATTTTATACAGGGTTTGTATATATTGAAAATTCGTTACAATTACGTAATCCTGTAGTTGAAATTCCACCCTCACAACAACATTGATTACTTTTTTCAAATCCAATGTATTTTCCACGTAGATTCCACATCACAATAGTTTAGAAAATGTAGTTGAAACAATGTTGATTCAACCAGTTTGTGCCCAGTGGGAAGAGATGTACTGTATATGGCCAGGGGCCTTTCCTCCCTAATCAAAACAAAAGCCTGCTTCTACCTTGCACTTCAATCGAGGAGGAAGGCAGACGGGAGCAAGTTAAAATTAGTCGAAAAAGTCATGTTCTGTACCTTTTCATTTTGAGAGGGTCCGCAGCTAGCAACTCTCAGAACACTGGAGAAAGTAGGGCACTCTTTTCTGCTCAAGTATTTAAGCCTTGACCATTTGGCATCTCTTCTGACTGGAGGACTGTGTGTGCGTGTGGTAAGAACGGAAAGAGGTGTTGAAGGACTCATCTTCATTTTAAGATTATTACCAGGAAAGTTAGAAAACAATTTTAATTTTATGTTTTCCGACAGCCTTGTCTAAGATTTATTTTGAATTTGCTTGCAAAAAAATGCATTCTTGTGAAAATATAAGAAAGTGGTTTACCTTTAATTCCCTAACAATGTTGTAGTTCTTTAAAACACCAAGCATTCAGATATAGAATTTCTATAGGCACCGCTAGTTTGTCTCTTTAGTTAGAATCACCCACTTTCTTAGCCAATCACATTTGAGCTAATCCCGCACCTCATTGCCCCTCCCCCTTTCTAGTCAGAGTGAGAATGTGTACAGTTTAGGAGAGTGTCCCTAAGTTTTCCTACAGCTTGACTTGTTGAGTTTGCATTTCAAATACCAAACCACACACTACTGTATTTAAAAAAATATATTTTTATTTTTTACCTTTATTTAACCAGGCAAGTCAGTTAAGAACATATTCTTATTTTCAATGACGGCCTGGGAACAGTGGGTTAACTGCCTGTTCAGGGGCAGAACAACAGATTTGCACCTTGTCAGCTCGGGGGTTTGAACTCGCAACCTTCTGGTTACTAGTCCAACGCTCTAACCACTAGGCTACGCTGCCGCATCTCCAGTTATTCATTAAGGAACCATTATATGTGGAATAAACCTGTTCTGAAGACATCTGTACCGGACAGACTTGTGGCGGCTGAACCGTATCCATTGGCACTTACAGTACTGCCTGTTATTCATGATCCTCCCGGATCAAACCTTAGTATTTTTCATGGTCCTTTGAGCTAGATATCAACAGCTACCACAGCTCAAGATGTTACAGTGTCCAGTTATTGGTCACCACCCAACTCATCCCAGTCTTCTCTCCCTTGACAAAGACGAGCAGACAAGTCAAGACACAAAATGACACTTTCCTGATCATGGTGACCAGTTGGCAGAAGACTGGTTGCATCCTATCAGCGAGAGGTCTGAAGACCTTCGCCGCAGCACAGCTCTCATCTTTGACCTGATGCTACTTGAGGCCAAGCAGAAACTCAAACAGATGGAGCCGTTCAAGGCTACACTTGCCAAATAACCCCACAGCCAGCTAAGCCTCTAGTGCCACAGGCTCGTCCCTGCACATCCCGGAGGGCCAATGAAAATATACATGAAATGGATCTACCACGAGGAGAAGATCACCACCATTGGTCACCAAAAGGGACGCCCATCCCGACCAAGTGGAGTCTGACCAGTCCTCACGTCCCCTTTCTCAAGCACCTTCTTGTTCATTGCCAGCTGTTGTGGCTCACTATCAGGGGATGCTGCAGATTTACACACTGCAGCGTCACTCCACTATCGCCAGCCTAAAGCACCTTCATCAGCATGAGCCCCTGACAACGCCCTCACCATCAGAGTCGCCAGCCGCCCTGGTCTCTACTAACAAAGCTTACCCTGGGGGGAGCACCCCATAACTGTGCTCCAGCCGACCCCAGCCATTCCGATCCAGTCTGCTCCGAGTATGGAGCTCAAGTTATCAGTGGATCCTATTACACCTGTTCCTGGCATGGAGCCTCCGCCTTCTCCAGGGACATAAGAGTTAGCAGAGCCTGGTGCTCAAACCTACTTCAGCCATGTGTAACGCAGGTCAACTAATGTTGAATACTAATCGTTACTAGTGAGATTCCAGTAACCAATCATATTATACTATATTGCTATTGATATGTTAAAAGGGCTAAGGTCTTCTTTTCAGAATTTCCGCCTGACTGACGTGCCCAAAGTAAACTGCCTGTTGCTCAGGCCCTGATGCCAGGTTATGCATATAATTGGTACCATTGGATAGAAAACACTGAAGTTTGTAGAAATGTTAAAATAATGTATGAGACTATAACACAATTGATATGGTAGGAGAAAATCCAAAGAAAAACCAACCAGAATATTTTTTTGTTGACATCCCATGCTTTTACAATGGAACACTATGGGTCCTATGCAATTCCACCTCCCAGATTGCAAATCCTATGGCTTCCACTAGAGGTCAACTGTCTTTGTTCAATGTTTCAGGCTTGTTTCTTCCAAAACTAGGAAGAAGTTTGAGTTTTGGTACTGGGAGTCACCGAGTTGGAAATCAGTCTGTAGGTGGTCCTGTGTAGCTCAGTTGGTAGAGCATGGCGCTTGTAACGCCAGGGTAGTGGGTTCGATCCCCGGGACCACCCATACGTAGAATGTATGCACACATGACTGTAAGTCGCTTTGGATAAAAGCGTCTGCTAAATGGCATATATTATTATTATTATTATAGGTGCGCGACGAAGAGGACGCGCACTAGTTAATTTAACTTTTCTAATGAACATACTACTTTCCATATGCAATATTTTAGTTTAATTACATTTTAGGGTACCTGAGGATTTAATAGAAACGTAGTTTGACTTGTTTTAACAAAGTTTAGCGGTAGCTTTTTGGAGTCTTTGTCTGCATGTTATTCAAATCGATGGCGCCAACTAAACAGACTTTTTTGGATATAGAGAAGGATTTTATCTAACAAAACAACCATGCGTATTGTAGCTTGGACCCTTGGATTGCAAATCAGAGGAAGATTTTCAAAAAGTAAGTGATTATTTAATGGCTATTTGTGATTTTATGAAGTCTGTGCTGGTTGAGAAATATGTTGATGTGGGGTGCCATCCTCAAACAAGCGCATGGCATACTTTCGCTGAAAAGCCTATTGTAAATCGGACAATGCAGTTAGATTAACAATCATTGAAGCTTTTAACCAATTTAAGACACTTGTATGTACCTAGATGTTAATATCCATAATTTGTACGATTATTTATTTGAATTGCGTGTCCTCCAATTTCATTAGAAATTGTCGACAGGAGTCCCGTTGGCAGGACGCCTAGCCTTAAGTTGACAGCTATTACAAATCAGCTGTCAGAAGCTGAGCCAATCAAACTCAATATTCTCTTAGTCCCTCTCCTAACCTCACGTTATACACCAGTTGGCCCCAACATGCAACAAAAGAGAGCAAGAATGGAATGTGAAGTGCTACTGCCATTCCATGGAAGAAAAACTAAGTTTCAAATCGTTGAGAAAAAGCGAGAATTGAATATTAACACTCACTTATCTATACAAACGTGCTGTGAGGGATTGAGGGAAAGATTGAAGCCAGGATTTTTCTTTTTTTTGAGTAAGGATTCAGTTTCCACCAAGGATGGCAAGCCGCCCAAACCCAGAAAATCAATAAGAACATTTGCATGCAAAGATTTCTTATTCTTATCTCCAGTATGTATGCTGCAGTAGTTTATGTGTCAGGGGGCTAGGGTCAGTCTGTTATATCTGGAGTATTTCTCCTGTCTTATCCTGTGTGAATTTAAGCATGCTCTCTAATTCTTTCTTTCTTTCTCTCTCAGAGGACCTGAGCAGTAGGACCATGCCTCAGGACTACCTGGCCTGATGACTCCTTGCTGTCCCCAGCTGCTGCTCCAGTTTCAACTGTTTTGCCTGCGGCTATGGAACCCTGACCTGTTCACCGGGCGTGCTACCTGTCCCAGACGTGCTACCTTTTTTCAACTCTCTAGAGACAGCAGGAGCAGTAGAGATACTCTGAGTGATCGGCTATGAAAAGCCAACTGACATTTACTCCTGAGGTGCTGACCTGTTGCACCCTCAACAACTACTGTGATTATTATTATTTGACCCTGCTGGTCATCTATGAACATTTGAACATTTGGTCATGTTCTGTTATAATCTCCACCCGGCACAGCCAGAAGAGGACTGGCCACCCCTCATAGCCTGGTTCCTCTCTAGGTTTCTTCCTATGTTATGGCCTTTCTAGGGAGTTTTTCCTAGCCACCGTGCTTCTACATCTGCATTGTTTGCTGTTTGGGGTTTTAGGCTGGGTTTCTGTACAGCACTTTGTGACATCAGCTGATGTAGGAAGAGCTTTATAAATACATTTGATTTGATTTTCCTTAGAGAACACTGAATTGGCACTGCCATACTAGGCTGTGGTAGGATTGCATCATACATTGCAGTGGGATTGTTATGCATGCACATTCTACACTTAAACACCTTACAGTTGTTATTGATAGGCACAGTTACTCACATTTGATTCCTTGTCATAGTGTTTTTTAAGTCAGTATTTGTGGATTGGGTTGTGTTTTCATGTTTATTGTATTGCTGTGGAACTATGAACACTGAAATCTGAGAGACCCTCAGATTAAGATAACGTTGGGTGTAACGTCGTTCGTCTGTTGTATGAAGAGAGTCAGACCGAAATGCAGAGTGTAGGTTACTCATGACTTTAATGAAAATAATCGCGGTACATGAAATAACTGAATAAATACAAAAACAACAAACGGAACGTGAAACCTATTACAGCCTATCTGGTGACTACAACACAGAGACAGGAACAAACACCCACAAAATACAACGCGAACTCAGGCTGTCTAAATACGGTTCTCAATCAGAGACAACGACAAGCACCTGACTCTGATTGAGAATCGCCTCAGGCAGCCAAGCCTAACTAGACACACCCCTAATCAGCCGCAATCCCAAATAATACAAACCCCAATACGAAATACAACATATAAACCCACGTCACACCCTGGCCTACCCAAACATATAACAAAAACACAAAATATAATGACCAAGGTGTGACATTGGGTGCACCCTGGTAAACTATATGCCTGAAATATGGCCGATATCTCAGTCTATTGTACTATTGATGTATTTCATTCATATTGAGCTCATTGTACAAATTTCAAATATCAATATTTGAATCATTTTCCTAAATGATTCACTTGTGTGGTTTTCATTTCACGCTACTGCTCCAGTAGTGAACCTAACTGGTCCAATAGAGTTTAAGCTTAAACATACAGTAGCCCATAGTGTTAATTAAGCTATTGTTACCAATGGCGCCCCAACAGGTCTCCACTGTGGTTCCATTGCCTTCCCCAGGGCCAGAGAGGCTGCCAGATTCTACCCTGGGGGAGCACCCTACCAATGTGCCCTAGTCAACTTCTGACGTAGAGTCCCTCACAGTGGTCCCAAAGCCTTCTCCAGGGACGTAGGAGCTACCAGATCTCACCCTGAAAGAGCACACAACACCAGCCGACGTATCAGAATGTAAGTCGGCCCCTGCCTGGTGGGACATCCTCCTACCTTTCAAGCCTGCCACCATCCAGTGGTGTCTGCCTGCCCCCATATGGATTCAGTCTGCTCAGGCAATGTCAGCCCCTGCCTGGTGGGACTTGCCTGTCACCACCTTGGGGTGGCCAACAGAGGCCAATCCAGCTAGTACCTTGCTATCTCCAGTCTCTGGTGTCCCGCTCCCTCCATACCCTCCAACTCTCGCCTCGGGAGACCCTCCTAACGTCCCCGTGGGGGACCCTCCTGACCTAGGTAGCCAGTGTCCTGTTGTAAAAGGCACCTCACTCTGCCCTACTATGTCTTCAGTCTATAGCCACAGTATGCCCAGAGCATCTTAGCTATCAGTTCCCTGATCTCCTAGAGTCTTTACAGTCTCCTGCTATGCTAGGACCCCAGTTGTCTTTCCCAGTAGGCCCAGAACCTTCTTGAAGGGGTGGCCAGATGCCTATACTCTACGTTTCTGACAGGGTGGCCAGATACACTCAAGGACTGGGGTTTCCCTTGTCTGGCTCCTTTACACCTATGCCTCTCTGCCCTGGTAGATGAACACACATTAGTAGTCTTATGTCATCCCCTTGAAGTCTAGTGTTTTGTTTAGAGTTCATATTTACCCAGTATAAATGGGGGTGGCTTTTAATGAATAACTGGAGATAGAGTGTGTGTGTGTGTGGTTTGGTATTTGAAATACACACGCAACACGTCAAGCTGAGGTAAAACTTAGGGAAACTCTTGTCAGCTGTACACATTCTCATGAGGCGATCTGACTCACTCTGACTAGAAAGGGGGAGAGGCACTGAGATACGGTAATAGCTAAGCCACGATAGGCTGAGATAATGTTTGAGTCTAGTTAATGGGACAAGCTAGGGGTGCATAGAGACGTTCTATATTGGAATGTATGGCCTTTTTAATAAGGACCCATTATATCTGGAATAAACCTGTCTTAAAAATATCTGAATTTGTTCTTGCCAGACAGACCTGTGACGGCTGAACCATATTGTCACGACTTCCGCCGAAGTTGGCTCCCCTGCCTGTTCGGGCGGTGCTTGGCTCCTTTTTTTGTTTGTCTGTTGGTTTTGTCTTATTAGTTTCACCTGTGTGTATTCTAGTTTAATTAGCTTCACTATATATAGTAGGTTGTCCCGCCCTTGTTTTGTGCGGGATTGTTTTTGTTACTCTGTTGGATTGTGGCTTTCATGTGTGTATTCTCCAGACTATTTTGTCCTGTGTTTGAGCTGGTCTATTCTATGCACCCTGTGTGTTTGCGTGACCGTTTGTTTGCCGGAGAATAAATTCACGATATACAGAACCCTGCTCTCTGCGCCTGATTCCAACCCACCACTCCTAGTATCCCGTGACACATATCCACTGGCACTTACTGTCCGTTATTTATGCTGCTCACGGATCAGTTCTTAGGATTTGTCAGTAGGGAAATAAAGTAAAATATGATTTGCCTTTCTCATGAACAGTGTTTGGATCAAGAAAGGGAGAATAGAGAGAGGGCTGGAGTGACCATTACAGGGACAGACAGTGAGAGAGAGAGAGAGAGAGAGAGAGAGAGAGAGAGAGAGAGAGAGAGAGAGAGAGAGAGAGAGAGAGAGAGAGAGAGAGAGAGAGAGGAGAGAGAGAGAGAGAGAGAGAGAGAGAGAGAGAGAGAGAGAGAGAGAGAGAGAGAGAGAGAGAGAGAGAGAGAGAGAGAGAGAGAGAGAGAGAGAGAGAGAGAGAGAGAGAGAGAGAGAGAGAGAGAGAGAGAAAGGCCGGAAAGGCAAAGGGGTGCAAAGTGTCAGAAGGATGGAGCAAAATAAATAACTGAAAGAGGCAGCGAGGAGAATGATATGAGGGGGAAGTAAAAGAGATTAAATGTGGAAGTAGAGGGAGGGAGAGAAAAAAGGAGGGAGACCAATTCAGATGGAGGAGGACAGTATTGGTCTGGTGGCCTGTGAATGACTAAATATGGTGCAGTCAAAACACAGCTCTGCCGGAAGATTCTTACAGGGGTTTGATGCTCTCAAGCACGTCTGGCAGATGAGACGCATAGGTTAAACAGAGACGGAACAGGCATGTCGCCTGTCTAATTCCACATCTACAGCTCCCTGAAAAGCACACTTAACCTCTTCAAACTAGGGGGCACTATTTTCATTTTTTGAAAAATAACGTTCCCAAAGTAAACGGGCTATTTTGTCAGGACAGGATGCTAGAATATGCATATAATTGACAGCTTAGGATAGAAAACACTCTGCGCTGAAGAGGAGGAAGGCTCTGGCAGCGCTAGACAGAGGAGCTCTGGCGCCTCTGGACTGAGGGGCTCTGGCGCCTCTGGACTGAGGGGCTCTGGTGCCTCTGGACTGAGGGGCTCTGGCGCCTCTGGACTGAGTGGTGGAAATTCTGGTAGCGCCAGACAGGCGGGAGCACCAGTATTGATGGGGCAGAGAGACAGCCTGGTGCGGGGTGCCGGCACTGGTGGTACCGGGCTGGGGACACACACCTCAGGGCGAATGCCTTGCATACTACGCCAAATCAACAGCTCTCTCTCTTCACACTCCTCCAATTCCATCAACAACTCCTCGAATGTCTCATCATCTCCCATCCGTTCACTCTCCTCCAATCTGTCCAATAACTCCTCGACCCTCTCAGACTCACACCTCAACTCTGCCGACTGCTCTGATTCCATCCATGGCTCCTTACGGTAAACAGGGGGAGTTGGCTCAGGTCTGACTCCTGACTCTACCACACTCTCCCTGCCCCCCCCCCCCATACATTTTTTTGGGGGGCACAGACATTTCTATCTCTCTGGCTTCCTACCACGCCGCCATGCTCGTTTCGCCAACCTCATTCTCCTGTAACCCTCCTCACACTGCTTCAGCGATGCCCAGGCGGGCTCCGGCACTCTCCCTGGGTCGACCGCCCACCTGTCTAGCTCTTCCCAAGTTGTATAGTCCAGATAATGCTGCCTCTCCTGCTGCTGCTGCTGCTTCTGCTGCTGCTGTTGCCTCTCCTGCTGCTGCTGCTGCTTCTGCTGCTGCTGTTGCCTCTCCTGCTGCTGCTTTTGCAGCTGTCGCTTCCTCTGATGCTTCTGTTGCTTCTCCTGCTGCTGCTTTTGCTGCTGCTGCTTTGCTCCTGCTGCTCCTGCTTCTCCTGCTGCACCTTGGGACGGCGACACTCCCCTGGCTTTGCCCAGGATCCTCTACCGTCAAGGATTTACTCCCACGTCCAGGAGTCTTGTGTCTTCGGTCGCTGTTGCTGCTCATTACCACGCCGCTTGGTCCTTGTTTGGTGGGTGATTCTGTAATGGTTTTCCTCCTCTTCGTCTGAAGAGGAGAGTCGAGAAGGATCGGAGGAACTATATAGGACCTATATTTAAACACATAAACTGAACACTCCATACAAAAACAATAAACTTAACGTGAATAACCGAAACCGAAAACAGTACCGTGTGGTGTAAAACATAGACACGGAAACAATCACCCACAAAACAACAGTGAAACCCAGGCTACCTAAGTATGACTCTCAATCAGAGACAACGAACGACACCTGCCTCTGATTGAGAAACATACTAGGCACAGAAAACCAACCTAGAAACACAAAACAACAAATACTAGGGTCAGAACGTGGCAGCGTCCCTATTCAGCAGTGAATGGGATATCAACCATATTCCTTTTTCTATGGCTTCCCTAATGTGTCTAGTGTCACAATACATAGTTTCAGTCTTTTATTTTGAAAAATGAGCCTGAACGACTACATTGCGTCAGTGGTCAGCTGGAGACTCTCAGAGTGTTTTGTGCGTAATAGACAAGTGCGGCCATTGTTTCTCTCTTGCCTACTAAGAAGCCACCTGTCCCAGTTGATATATTATCAAATAGATATTTGAAAAACACCTTGAGGATTGATTATAAAAAACGTTTGCCATGTTTCTGTCGATATTATGTATCTAATTTGGAATATTTTTTGGCATTGTCGTGACCGCAGTTTCCGGTGGATTTCTCAACCAAACGTGAAGTACAAACGGAGGTATTTCGGCTATAAAAAATAATCTTTATGGGACAAAATGAACATTTGCTGTCTAACTGGTAGTCTCATGAGTGAAAACATCCGAAGCTCATCAAAGGTAAACGATTTAATTTGATTGCTTTTCTGATTTTCGTGACCAAGCTGCCTGCTGCTAGCTAGGCATAATGCTATGCAAGGCTATCGATAAACTTACACAAATGCTTGTCTTGCTTTGGCTGTAAAGCATAATTTCAAAATCTGAGATGATATTTTTTGTCCGTTGCGTTAGTGTCAGTTGATGACAATTCTCCCGGAGGGAGTTCCAAGACAAGCAACTATGTGCTAGCTTTTCAAACATAATCCGATAGTAAAAACCTACACTAATGCTAACAACTCAAGATAACCACCACATAGCCACTCTAGTCTAGCTCTGAACAAGAAGCTGTGCTCAGTATGGAAACGTCACTGACTGACATTGTTCCACTTGATTGTTCTCTGTTGAACCTTTCGAAGACAAGTGTACGTGCCAATTCCGCAAACTTCTCAGCTCAGACGTCAGCTAAAAGACATAGCTTGTTGACCTCTATGAAACACTTGGTAAGTTTGAGCTCCAGCAAGAAATTCTCAGCTCCACTTAGCCTCGACTGCGTTTTTCCCAAGCCACACGTAATCCTTGACAGGGGCAGACACTCTCTCATTAAATGTGGTTGAAGTAGCGACAGCTGTGTGAATGTCTGTGAGTAGGGAATACCACACGGAAACACTCTGCTAGCTAGCTATAGCTACAGCTAACTACTAAGGAGAGGCTACTTGTTACAAAGTGGAGCACTCCACATGTCATGTACTACAGGTTCGATTCAAATCTATCACCTAAAAACACAAACCTACTCAAAAGACAGCAGTTCTACCCACTTGGCTAAAGTGCCTAGTCATTCAGTAAGGACTGAAATGGCCAGTTTCAATCTTATGCTGCTCATGACAAGATGCTTTACTGGTTCAGGAACGGAGCAAGATGCTTTACAGAGTACTGCGAGGTTAACCAATGTATTTCCCCAGGTTGATATATGCCTTTATGTGTATGAAATAGGTGCCAAATGATCAGCCGATGACATTAAGCAACATGGAAACAAGGATTTGCAATGTCACAAGGACTACAGTATCAGCCTATTTATGGGATTGGAATGGTTCCAATAGGTTTAGCCTAAGAGGATCAATCAACAATTGATAGAACAAAAATATGAGGAAGAGAGAGTGGAGAGAGAGAGAGAAAAGAGAGCGAGATACGTTGCTGCTACTGGTTATAATCTGTCAACTTGTTACCAGTTACATGGAAAGTGCCGTGAAAAAGTATTTAGTTTTTCTAATTTTCTCTACTATTGCACATTTTTGATACTGTATGTTATTCAATATTCAACCAAAACCTAATATTAGATGCAGGGAACCTGAGAAAACAAATAGCACAACAATTAGCGTAAGGGGGCAATTACTTTTTCACACAGGGGAAAAAGTAATTGGGTGTTGCATAACTTGTTAATTAAATAAATATAATAAGTATATGAACTTGCCTTCGGAAAGTATTCAGACCCCTTGACTTTTCCCACATTTTGTTACGTTACAGCCGTATTCTAAAATTGATGAAATAAAACATTTTCCTCAGCAATCTACACACAATATCCCATAATGACAAAGTGATACTTGTTTACATAATTATTCAGACTCTTTGATATGAGACTCAGAATGTAGCTTCTGTTTCCATTGATCATCCTTGAGATGTTTCTACAACATGATTGGAGTACACCTGTGATAAATTCAATTATTTGGACATGGCTTGGAAAGGCACACACCTGTGTATATAAAGTCTTAAAGTTGACGGTGCATGTCAGAGCAAAAACCAAGCCATGAGGTCGAACGAATTTCCATAAAGTTCGTAAAGCTCTGAGATAGGATTGTGTCGAGTCACAGATCTGGCGAAGGGTACCAAAAAATGTCTGCTGCATTGAAGGTCCAAATGAACACAGTGGCCTCCATCATCCTTAACTGGAAGAAGTTTGGAACCACCAAGATTCTTCCTAGAGCTGGCCGCCCGGCCAAACTGAGCAATCTGGGGAGAAGGGTCTTGGTCAGTGAGGTGATCAAGAACCCGATGGTCACTCTGACTGAGCTCCAGAATTCAACTGTGGAGATGGAATAACCTTAAAGAAGGACAACTATCTCTGCAGCACCACCAATCATGCCTTTATGGTAGAGTGGCCAGACAGAAGACACTCCTCAGTAAAAGACACATGACAGCCTGCTTGGAGTTGCCAAAAGGCACCTAAAGACAGACCATGAGAAACAAGATTCTCTGGTCTAATGAAACCAAGATTTTGCCCTGAATGTGAAGCATCACGTTGGGAGGAAACCTAGCACCATCCCTACGGTGAAGCTTTGTGGTGGCAGCATCATGCTGTGGGGTTGTTTTTCGGAGACTAGGGAAGGATGAGGGAAAGATGAACAGAGCAAAGTACAGAGAGATCATTGATGAAAACCTGCTCCAGAGCACTCAGGACCTCAGACTGGGACGAAGGTTCACCCTCAAACAGGACAACGACCCTAAGCACAAGTCAAAGCAGGAGTGGCTTCGGGACAAGTCTCTGAATCCATTTTGTTGCTCCCAGCCTATAGACAGAAACCCCCGTGCTCAGATCTGTTCAATGGTGGTCCGGCCAATCTGATTCCACGCTTCAAGATTGCTTTGATCACGTGGAGTGGGATATGTTCTGGATAGCCCCAGATAACAACATTGATGTATACGTTGATTCTGTGAGCTAGTTTACTAGCAAGTGCATCGGTGATGTTGTACCCACGGTGACTATTAAAACCTTCCCAAATCAGAAACCCGTGGATTGATGGCAGCATTCACACAAAAAAAGTGCGAACCACTGCTTTTAATCATGGCAAGGCGACCAGAAACATGATTGAATACAAACAGTGTAACTATTCCCTCCGCAAGGCAATCAAACAAGCTAAGCATCAATATAGAGACAAAGTAGAGTCACAATTCAACGGCTCAGACACGACACGTATGTGGCAGGGTCTACAGTCAATCACGGATTACAAAAGGAAAACCAGCCCCGTAGCGGACACCGATGTCTTGCTCCCAGACAAACTAAACAACTTCTTTGCTCGCTTTGAGGATAATACAGTGCCTCTGACACAGTGTTAACCCTCGCAAGGCTGCCAGCCCAGATGGCATCCCTAGCCGCAACCTCAGAGCATGCACAGACCAGCTGGCTGGTGTGTTTACGGACATATTCAATCAATCCCTATCCCAGTCTGCTGTTCCCACATGCTTCAAGAAGGCCACCATTGTTCTTGTTCCGAAGAAAGCTAAGGTAACTGAGCTAAACGACTATCGCCCCGTAGCACTCACTTCCATCAACATGAAGTGCTTTTGAGAGACTAGTCAAGGATCATATTTGCTTACCACCCCAATAGGCCAACAGACGACACAATCACACTGCACACTGGCCTAACCCATCTGGACAAGAGGAATACCTATGTAAGAATGCTGTTCATCGATTACAGCTCAGTATTTAGCACCATAGTACCCTCCACTCTCGTCATTAAGCTCGATACCCTGGGTCTCGACCCCGCCCTGTGTAACTGGGTCCTGGACTTTGAGGGACCGCCCCCAGGCGGTGAGGGTAGGAAACAACATCTCCACCCCGCTGATCCTCAACACTTGGGCCCCACAAGGGTGCGTTCTCAGCCCTCTCCTGTACCCCCTGTTCACCCATGACTGCATGGCCATGCACTTCTCCAACTCAATCATAATGTTTGCAGATGACACTATAGTGGTAGGCTTGATTAACAACAACAACGAGACAGCCTACAGGGAGGAGGTGAGGGCCCTCTGAGTGTGGTGTCAGGAAATAACCTCACACTCAACGTCAACAAAACAAAGGAGATGATCCTGGACTTCAGGAAACAGCAGAGGGAGCACCCCCCTATCCACATCGACGCGACATCGAGTAGTGGAGAGGGTAGTAAGTTTTAAGTTCCTCGGCGTACACATCACAGACAAAATGAAATGGTCCACCCACACAGACAGCGTGGTGAAGAAGGCGCAATAGCGTCTCTTCAACCTCAGGAGGCTGAAGATATTTGGCTTGTCACCAAAAACACTCAAAACTTTTACAGATGCACAATCGAGAGCATCCTGTCTGGCTGTATCACCGCCTGGTAAGGCAACTGCTCCGCCCACAAACGTAAGGCTTTCCAGAATGTAGTGAGGTCTGCACAACGCATCACCAGGGGCAAACCACCTGCCCTCCAGGACACCTACAGCACTCGATGTCACAGGAAGGCCAAAAAGATCATCAAGCCACTGCCTGTTAACCACGCTATCATCCAGAAGGCGAGGTCAGTACAGGTGCATCAAAGCTGGGACCCAGAGACTGAAAAACAGCTTCTATCTCAAGGCCATCAGACAGTCATCACCAACATTGAGTGGCTGCTGCCAACATACTGACTCAAATCTCTAGCCTCTTTAATAATTAAAAATTGGATGTAATAAATGTATCACTAGTCACTTTAAACAAATCCACTTTATATAATGTTTACATACCCTACATTACTCATCTCATATGTATATACTGTACTCTATACCATCTACTGCATCTTGCTTATGCCGTTCGGCCATCGCTCATCCATATATTTATATGTACATATTCTTATTTATTCCTTTACATTTGTGTGTATAAGGTAGTTGTTGTGAAATTGTTAGATTACTTGTTAGATATTACTGCACGGTCGGAACTAGAAGCACAAGCATTTCACTTCACTCGCATTAACATCTGCTAACCAAATTTGTTTTGATGTCCTTGAGTGGCCCAGCCAGAGCCCAGACATGAACCTGATCAAACATCGCTGGAGAGACCTGAAAATAGTTGTGCAGCAATGCTCCCCATCCAACTTTATAGAGCTTGAGATCATCTGTAGAGTAAAATGGGAGAAACTCATTTTACGCATGTAGCGTCATACCCAAGATGACTCAATGCCGTTATCGCTGCCAAAGGTGCTTCAACAAAGTACTGAGGTAAGGGTCTGAATACTTATGCAAATGTATATTTAGGTTTTTTATTATTGATACATAAGCAAAAATGTTTGGGGTATACCTCATTATGGGGTATTGTGTGTAGATTGTTGATGAGAAAAAAAATGATTTAATCCATTTTAGAATAAGGCTGTAATGTGACAAAATGTGGAAAAAGTCAATGTGTCTGAATACTTTCAGAATGCACTGTACTGTAAATATATTTTATATATATATTATATATATTATATATAATATATATATTTTATATATTTTAAACTCAGGTTCCCTTGATCTAATATTAGGTTTTGGTTGAAGATATGATAACATTCAGTTTAAAAAATATGCAAAAATTGAGAAAATCAGAAAGGGGGAAAACCCTTTTCACAGCACTGTAGGTATCTGCCTCATTAACCTTGTACCCGTGCACATCGACTCGGCATTGCTACCCCTGTATATAGACACATTTTCATTACTGTGTATTTGTTATAACATGTTTTATTTTTCTGTTATTTCAAAATGTTCTTTCTCTCCGCATTGTTGAGAAGGACCAGTAAGTAAGCATTTCACTGTTAGTCTTACACTTGTTTACGAAGCATGTGACTAATAACATTTTATTTGGTTTAAGTGAGCGAGGAATATGGTGGTCCCGGATGAGGGATTACGGGGGAAGTTTTTTTCAGCTCTGCCATGTTGAGTTGTATCTCTTTCAAGTGTGTGGCTATTCTGGCAGACTACACGGATTAGGAAAATGAGAGGTGCTGAGAGGCTTCATTTGGCTTGGGCGTGATGGACCGGGGAAGGAGAACTAGAGGGACAGCTGAGCCACCTCGTAGCCAGTCAGAGGCTCCCATGCTGGGGCAGTGTGCTGGGAAGGTGGCTCCCTCACCATGAGGCTGAATGGAGCTCCTTGGGGATCCTCCACTCAGATGACCCTGGGAGGAGGCCCTGTGCCCCATTGGCTGTCTGTCACAGTGCCCAATGTACAGTAATCCCTGATTGGTCTGTTAGAAGTTGTGGCGACTGTGGAGGACTTTTAAATTGGTGAACAAGAGGGCACTGTGCACCGTCTATCATGGTTCCGAGTCATCACCCCACAAACACACACACACACACACAAACACACACTGGGTAAAAAAATGTGACTGACAGTCCACAAGTAAAAGGGTACTAGTGGCAGAAACTGTCATGTTTTGTCATTGATTATCATGTCTTGTCCCTGTGCTTTCCCTTCTATTCGTTTCCCTCTGCTGGTCTTATTAGGTTCTTTCCCTCTTTCTATCCCTCTCTCTCCCCCTCCCTCTCTCACTCTCTCGCTCTCTCTTCTCTCTATCGTTCCGTTCCTGCTCCCAGCTGTTCCTATTCCCCTAATCAATCATTTAGTCTTCCCACACCTGTTCCCGATCCTTTTCCCTGATTAGAGTCCCTATTTCTCTCCTTGTTTTCCGTTCCTGCCCTGTCGGATCCTTGTCTATAATTCACCGTGCTGTGTCTATGTATTGCCCTGTCGTGTCGTGTTTCCCTCAGATGCTGCGTGGTGAGCAGGTGTCTGAGTCTGCTAGGTTCAAGTGCCTTCCCGAGGCAACCTGCAGTTCTTGATCAAGTCTCCAGTCTGTTCTCGTCTTTACGAGTAGTATTATGCCTTTTGTTTTGTAAAGTATCTTTACTGGATTAAAAACTCTGTTTTCGCCAAGTCGCTTTTGGGTCCTCATTCACCTGCATAACAGAAGGATCCGACCAAGGAATGGACCCAGCGACTACAGATGCTCGTAACACTGCCGTCGAGATCCAAGGAGCCATGCTCGGCAGACACGAGCAGGAATTGTCTGCTGCTCGCCATGCCGTGGAGAACCTGGCCGCTCAGGTTTCCGACCTCTCTGGACAGTTCCAGAGTTTTCGTCTCGTGCCACCTGTTACTTCCTGGCCTGCCGAGCCTCCGGAACCTAGGGTTAATAACCCACCTTGCTACTCCGGGCAGCCCACGGAGTGCCGCTCCTTTCTCACCCAGTGTGATATTGTGTTCTCTCTCCAACCCAACACATACTCTAGCGAGAGAGCTCGGGTTGCTTACGTCATTTCACTCCTTACTGGCCGGGCTCGAGAGTGGGGCACAGCTATCTGGGAGGCAAGGGCTGATTGTTCTAACAATTACCAGAACTTTAAAGAGGAGATGATTCGGGTTTTTGACCGTTCAGTTTTTGGTGGGGAGGCTTCTAGGGCCCTGGCTTCCCTATGCCAAGGTGATCGATCCATAACGGATTACTCTATAGAGTTTCGCACTCTTGCTGCCTCTAGTGACTGGAACAAGCCGGCGCTGCTCGCTCGTTTTCTGGAGGGACTCCACGCAGTGGTCAAAGATGAGATTCTCTCTCGGGAGGTTCCTTCCAGTGTGGACTCTTTGATTGCTCTCGCCATCCGCATAGAACGACGGGTAGATCTTCGTCACCAAGCTCGTGGAAGAGAGCTCGCGTCAACGGTGTTTCCCTGCTCCGCATCGCAACCATCTCCCTCCTCTGGCTCAGAGACTGAGCCCATGCAGCTGGGAGGTATTCGCATCTCGACCAAGGAGAGGGAACGGAGGATCACCAACCGCCTGTGCCTCTATTGCGGATTTGATGGACATTTTGTCAATTCATGTCCAGTAAAGGCCAGAGCTCATCAGTAAGCGGAGGGCTACTGGTGAGCGCTACTACTCAGGTCTCTTCATCTAGATCCTGTACTACTATGTCGGTCCATCTACGCTGGACCGGTTCGGGTACTACATGCAGTGCCTTGATTGACTCTGGGGCTGAGGGTTGTTTCATGGACGAAGCATGGGCTCGGAAACATGACATTCCTTTCAGACAGTTAGACAAGCCTACGCCCATGTTTGCCTTAGATGGTAGTCATCTTCCCAGTATCAGATTTGAGACACTACCTTTAACTCTCACAGTATCTGGTAACCACAGTGAGACTATTTCTTTTTGATTTTTCGTTCACCTTTTACACCTGTTGTTTTGGGTCATCCCTGGCTAGTATGTCATAATCCTTCTATTAATTGGTCTAGTAATTCTATCCTATCCTGGAACGTTTCTTGTCATGTGAAGTGTTTAATGTCTGCCATCCCTCCCATTTCTTCTGTCCCCACTTCTCAGGAGGAACCTGGCGATTTGACAGGAGTGCCGGAGGAATATCATGATCTGCGCACGGTCTTCAGTCGGTCCCGAGCCAACTCCCTTCCTCCTCACCGGTCGTATGATTGTAGTATTGATCTCCTTCCGGGGACCACTCCTCCTCGGGGTAGACTATACTCTCTGTCGGCTCCCGAACGTAAGGCTCTCGAGGATTATTTATCTGTGTCTCTTGACGCCGGTACCATAGTGCCTTCTTCCTCTCCGGCCGGGGCGGGGTTCTTTTTGTTAAGAAGAAGGACGGTACTCTGCGCCCCTGCGTGGATTATCGAGGCTGAATGACATAACGGTTAAGAATCGTTATCCGCTTCCCCTTATGTCATCAGCCTTCGAGATTCTGCAGGGAGCCAGGTGCTTTACTAAGTTGGACCTTCGTAACGCTTACCATCTCGTGCGCATCAGAGAGGGGGACGAGTGGAAAACGGCGTTTAACACTCCGTTAGGGCATTTTGAGTACCGGGTTCTGCCGTTTGGTCTCGCCAATGCGCCAGCTGTTTTTCAGGCATTAGTTAATGATGTTCTGAGAGACATGCTGAACATCTTTGTTTTTGTCTATCTTGACGATATCCTGATTTTTTCACCGTCACTCGAGATTCATGTTCAGCACGTTCGACGTGTTCTACAGCGCCTTTTAGAGAATTGTCTCTACGTAAAGGCTGAGAAGTGCTCTTTTCATGTCTCCTCCGTTACTTTTCTCGGTTCCGTTATTTCCGCTGAAGGCATTCAGATGGATTCCGCTAAGGTCCAAGCTGTCAGTGATTGGCCCGTTCCAAGGTCACGTGTCGAGTTGCAGCGCTTTTTAGGTTTCGCTAATTTCTATCGGCGTTTCATTCGTAATTTCGGTCAAGTTGCTGCCCCTCTCACAGCTCTTACTTCTGTCAAGACGTGTTTTAAGTGGTCCGGTTCCGCCCAGGGAGCTTTTGATCTTCTAAAAGAACGTTTTACGTCCGCTCCTATCCTCGTTACTCCTGACGTCACTAGACAATTCATTGTCGAGGTTGACGCTTCAGAGGTAGGCGTGGGAGCCATTCTATCCCAGCGCTTCCAGTCTGACGATAAGGTTCATCCTTGCGCTTATTTTTCTCATCGCCTGTCGCCATCTGAGCGCAACTATGATGTGGGTAACCGTGAACTGCTCGCCATCCGCTTAGCCCTAGGCGAATGGCGACAGTGGTTGGAGGGGGCGACCGTTCCTTTTGTCGTTTGGACAGACCATAAGAACCTTGAGTACATCCGTTCTGCCAAACGACTTAATGCCCGTCAAGCTCGTTGGGCGTTGTTTTTCGCTCGTTTCGAGTTTGTGATTTCTTACCGTCCGGGTAGCAAAAACACCAAGCCTGATGCCTTATCCCGTCTGTTTAGTTCTTCTGTGGCTTCTACTGATCCCGAGGGGATTCTTCCTTATGGGCGTGTTGTCGGGTTAACAGTCTGGGGAATTGAAAGACAGGTTAAGCAAGCACTCACGCACACTGCGTCGCCGCGCGCTTGTCCTAGTAACCTCCTTTTCGTTCCTGTTTCCACTCGTCTGGCTGTTCTTCAGTGGGCTCACTCTGCCAAGTTAGCTGGTCATCCCGGTGTTCGAGGCACTCTTGCGTCTATTCGCCAGCGCTTTTGGTGGCCGACTCAGGAGCGTGACACGCGCCGTTTCGTGGCTGCTTGTTCGGACTGCGCGCAGACTAAGTCGGGTAACTCTCCTCCTGCCGGTCGTCTCAGACCGCTCCCCATTCCTTCTCGACCATGGTCTCACATCGCCCTAGACTTCATTACCGGTCTGCCTTTGTCTGCGGGGAAGACTGTGATTCTTACGGTTGTCGATAGGTTCTCTAAGGCGGCACATTTCATTCCCCTCGCTAAACTTCCTTCCGCTAAGGAGACGGCACAAATCATCATCGAGAATGTGTTCAGAATTCATGGCCTCCCGTTAGACGCCGTTTCAGACAGAGGCCCGCAATTCACGTCACAGTTTTGGAGGGAGTTCTGTCGTTTGATTGGTGCGTCCGTCAGTCTCTCTTCCGGGTTTCATCCCCAGTCTAACGGTCAAGCAGAGAGGGCCAATCAGACGATTGGTCGCATACTACGCAGCCTTTCTTTCAGAAACCCTGCGTCTTGGGCAGAACAGCTCCCTGGGCAGAATACGCTCACAACTCGCTTCCTTCGTCTGCTACCGGGTTATCTCCGTTTCAGAGTAGTCTGGGTTACCAGCCTCCTCTGTTCTCATCCCAGCTTGCCGAGTCCAGCGTTCCCTCCGCTCAAGCGTTTGTCCAACGTTGTGAGCGCACCTGGAGGAGGGTGAGGTCTGCACTTTGCCGTTACAGGGCACAGACTGTGAGAGCCGCCAATAAACGCAGGATTAAGAGTCCAAGGTATTGTTGCGGCCAGAGAGTGTGGCTTTCCACTCGCAACCTTCCTCTTACGACAGCTTCTCGTAAGTTGACTCCGCGTTCATTGGTCCGTTCCGTGTCTCCCAGGTCGTCAATCCTGTCGCTGTGCGACTGCTTCTTCCGCGACATCTTCGTCGCGTCCATCCTGTCTTCCATGTCTCCTGTGTCAAGCCCTTTCTTCGCACCCCCGTTCGTCTTCCCTCCCCCCTCCCGTCCTTGTCGAGAGCGCACCTATTTACAAGGTACGTAAGATCATGGACATGCGTTCTCGGGGACGGGGTCACCAATACTTAGTGGATTGGGAGGGTTACGGTCCTGAGGAGAGGAGTTGGGTCCCGTCTCGGGACGTGCTGGACCGTTCGCTTATTGATGATTTCCTCCGTTGCCGCCAGGGTTCCTCCTCGAGTGCGCCAGGAGGCGCTCGGTGAGTGGGGGTACTGTCATGTTTTGTCATTAATTATCATGTCTTGTCCCTGTGCTTCCCCTTCTATTCGTTTCCCTCTGCTGGTCTTATTAGGTTCTTTCCCTCTTTCTATCCCTCTCTCTCCCCCTCCCTCTCTCACTCTCTCGCTCTCTCTTCTCTCTATCGTTCCGTTCCTGCTCCCAGCTGTTCCTATTCCCCTAATCAATCATTTAGTCTTCCCACACCTGTTCCCGATCCTTTTCCCTGATTAGAGTCCCTATTTCTCTCCTTGTTTTCCGTTCCTGCCCTGTCGGATCCTTGTCTATAATTCACCGTGCTGTGTCTATGTATTGCCCTGTCGTGTCGTGTTTCCCTCAGATGCTGCGTGGTGAGCAGGTGTCTGAGTCTGCTAGGTTCAAGTGCCTTCCCGAGGCAACCTGCAGTTCTTGATCAAGTCTCCAGTCTGTTCTCGTCTTTACGAGTAGTATTATGCCTTTTGTTTTGTAAAGTATCTTTACTGGATTAAAAACTCTGTTTTCGCCAAGTCGCTTTTGGGTCCTCATTCACCTGCATAACAGAAACCAAATCCAATAATGGGGGTGGTGTAACCTAGTGGTTAGAGCATTGGGCCGGTAACCGAAAGTTGCTGGATCGAATCCCTGAGCTGAAAAGGTGAAATCTGTCGTTCTGCCCCTGAACAAGGCAGTTAACTCACTGGTTCCCCGGCAGCCCTTCATTGTAAATAAGAATTTGTTCTGAACCGACTTGCCTAGTTAAATAAAGGTTAAATAAAGAAAGAAAATGAGGGGGTCTCAGTGTGGCTCTCTGGTATTCATTAGCAGTGAATGAGAGCGAGAGGGGGAGGCAAAAGGGGGTCAACTCTCACAGCGAGTGTGTCATTAGCAGGGGCATCACTGACAAATTCAGAAAAGCCTTGAGTCTGCTCTGAATCTGAGGGAACTGTCCCACTGTCCCCCAGCCCGGACTATAGCTCAGACACACAGTGTGCCACTGAAGGTGGGTTTCAGGGGCAGCGATCTGTTTCTTTCTTTCTCGCCTCCTTCTCATCATTCTGAGAGAGCAACAACGCCCAGGAGAGGAATGCAGCCACTGCGGCCCAGCCTGCTCTCCTGGCCAGCAGTTGTAAAACAACAGAACCTGATCCAGAACTACTAAGAGGAGAGGAAAGGAGAGGAGGCAGAACCTCAGGTCAGGCCACTTCTCATAGATCCAGACAGGAAGCTGTACTAAACTTAGGGTTCTCTGTGTTACAGGCCACTACAAAGGGAGGCAAAACTGCTGATATCACACGTTTGGGGTATTTTCTGTTCATTAGATATTTCTGCAAATTCAGTGTTTTTGGTCTGTGAGTAACAGTCTGTGGAGTGGAGGAGGAGGGTTTGAAGGGGAAGGGGAAGGATATGAGACCGCGAGCGTGGCACAATGTCAACTCACGTGTCAAAAATTAGGGGGCAAAGAGGGGGAGGTTGGGTTAGACAACACAACTGACCTTAGATCAGTGTCAGGGAAATGTCATCCTACTCTCAACAGACTCCCACCAACACTCACTAGTCTAAAGTGGTTTCCTCCTTGGAGCTTATTGAGATTGGATGAGTAAGTGGGTGAGTGAGAGGGAGAGTTAGAGAGAGAGAGAGAGAGAGAGAGAGAGAGAGAGAGAGAGAGAGAGAAAGAGAGAGAGAGAGAGAGAGAGAGAGAGAGAGAGAGAGAGAGAGAGAGAGAGAGAGAGAGAGAGAGAGAGAGAGAGACAGAGACAATTGAATATTGCCAGTCCAAACTTAAAAATGTTGCCTATAGGCCTACAAATCCCCCCCCCCATCTGGGTTTGAGGACATGGAGATTTCAACATGGAGTCTGGGCAAGAACAAGGGCTTAAGCTTATCCCTGAGTTTCATAGAACACATACTTTTATGCTTTATACGGGAATCCTGGAGAAATGTTCCTTCGTTAATGAGGAGATAGAGGCTTGTTCATTTCATAACGTAGTGGCGGTTTGGACTTATAAATTATAGCCAGTGTCAAAGTGTGATCCACTTTTATATAAAGTTAACATACTGTATTTCCAGTGATGTCAAGTACTTAAGTAAAACATACTTTAAAGTACTACTTAAGTAGTATCTGTACTTTACTTTACTATATCTATTTTGTGCTACTTTTACTTCACTACATTCCGAAATAAAATAATGTACTTTTTACTCCATACATTTTCCCTGACACCCAAAAGTACTCATTACATTTTGAATTCTTAGCAAGACTAGAACATTTTCCAATTCAAGCACTTATCAAGAGAACATCCCTGGTTTTCCTTACAGCCTCTGATCTGGCAGACTCACTAAACACACATGCTTCATTTGTAAATGATGTCTGAGCGTTGGAGTGTGCCCCTGGCTTTTCATTTAAAAAAAAGAAAATGGCGCCATCTGGTTTCCTTAATATAAGGAATTTGAAATGATTTATACTTTTCCTTTTCCTTTTGATACTTATTAAGAATATTTGAACAATTACATTTACTTTTGATACTTAAGTATAAAATCAAATACTTTTAGACTTCACTTAAGTAGGTATTTTACTGGGTGACTCACTTTAACTTGAGACATTTTCTATTAAGGTATGTTTACTTTTACTCAAGTAGTATTTTACTGGGTGACTCACTTTAACTTAAGACATTTTCTATTAAGGTATCTTTACTTTTACTCAAGTAGTATTTTACTGGGTGACACTTTGACTTCAGACATTTTCTATTAAGGTATCTTTACTTTTACTCAAGTAGTATTTTACTGGGTGACACTTTGACTTCAGACTTTTTCTATTAAGGTATCATAACTTTATGACAATTGGGTACTTTTTTCATTACTGTGTATTTCCCCCTATATGTGAACTCAAATGGGACTGATGACACCCGCTGCTGTGTGAGACTTCAGAGAGGAGAGGAATACTTCCCTTCGGGATCTTCTAAATGAAGATCTCACAATCTCGAGACATCAGTGACGACTTCATGTAAGGCATATAGGCCTATTCCAGAGAGGGGTGTCGAGGTGTGTGCTTCAAAGCCCTTTGATGCCTGGCTCTGTGGTAGGCAGGCTTGCGGTTTCTCCCCGAGCCCTCCGACAGGAAAACTGCTTTTCCATTGCACAAGACACTTCTCACAGCCAGAAGCTAGCTGGGCCACTTTGAACTGTCGGGGGAAACCACGAATCATTTTTTATTAAGAGTTCAAAATACTATTAGCGTTCGCACACATGTACACGCACAAACACATAGGCTCACCACATCCAATCACACAAACACATGCGCTCTCACTCACACACATGGAGACCCATACATTATCAGGGGTACCAGGGCTTTTGTAGGCGGGGGCTGAATCATCGGACAACCCAGCCTTCCCCTTGTCTCTTCTCCTCCCTCTCCACCTCCTCCTCCTCGTCCCAATTTCTCCCTCCCTTTCCTCACAAGGCTCGATGGTGAAGTCAATTTTTCAGGCTGGAGCAGGGTAATGGTACACTGCAGAGCATGGCCGGGAGGCGAGAGAGTGGCCCTCCCAGTCCATCAAGCTGGTCTGCTCCATGTTGCCATGGCAGCCCCCAGGGCCAGAGGAGAAGAGAAGATATGAGGGAGGTATTGGATTCATTCGGATAGAACTAAAACACCTGCATGTGTACACTAGTGGCATTTCCTTGATCGATAGTTGAGATAAAACAACTGTTAAACCTTAAAATGGTTTAGATGGCACCCTGAGAACAAACACACACATGCACAGACATCACACACACACACATCCTTCTGCATCTGGAGGAAATGTGTGCGGATGACAAATGCAGACTTGGGAGGGCATGGGGAGTGATGGGATGGCGCTTTGCAATCTCGGCATCATCCCAAGGGAAAGGGCGCGCGAGTTGTCACACTGACGAATAATTGAGCTTTGGAATCTTGGCCCGGGATCATCCTATGGGATGGAGAGCGAGGCTTCACACTGACAAGCAGAAGTTAAAACAGGGATATCCGGCTGGCACTGACACACACCCCTCCAGACTGAAAAGCAGGGCTGTGACGTAATGGGACGTGTAACGGACGGTTATGGATGAAGACCATCATTTTTCTTTAGGATATAAATACGCTGCATTCGGAAAGTTCTCAGACCCCTTGACTTTTCCCACATTTTGTTCTGTTACAGCCTTATTCTAAGATGGATTCAATCTTTTTTTCTCTTCATCAATCTACACACAATACCCCACAATGCCAAAGTGAAAACAGTTTTTTATTTATTTTTGAAAATGTATTACAAATGTAAAACAGAAATATCTTATTTCCATAAGTATTCCAACCCTTTGCTATGAGACTCTAAATGTAGCTCACGTGCGTCCTGTTTCCATTGATCATGCTTGAGATTGTTCTTCAACTTGATTGGAGTCTACCTGTGGTTCAATTGATTGGACATGGCACACACCTGTCTATATAAGGTCCCATAGTTGACAGTGCATGTCAGAGCAAAAAAGAAAGCCATGAGGTCGAAAGAATTGTCCGTAGAGCTCAGACACAGGATTGTGTCGAGACACAGATCTGGGAAAAGGTACAAAAACATGTCTGCAACATCGAAGGTCTCCAAGAACACGGTGGCCTCCATCATTCTTAAATGGAAGAAGTTTGGAACCATCAAGACTCCACCTACAGCTGGCCCATCAGCCAAACTGAGCAATCAGGGGAGAAGGGTCAGGGAGGTGACCAAGAACCCAATGGTCACTTTGACAGATGTCCAGAGTTTGTCGGTGGAGATGGGAGAACCATACAGAAGGACAACCGTCTCTGCAGCACTCCACCAATCAAGCCTTTATGTTACAGTGGCCAGACAGAAGCCAGTCGTCAGTAAAAGGCACATGACAGCCCACTTGGAGTTTGCCAAAAGTCACCTAAAGACTTTCAGACCATGAGAAACAAGATTCTCTGGTCTGATGAAACTGAGATATAACTCTTTGGCCTGAATGCCAGGCATCACGTTGGGAGGAAACCTGGCACCATCCATATGGTGAAGCAGATTGGTGGCTGCATCATGCTGTGGGGGTGTTTTTCAGTGGCAGGGACTGGGAGACGAGTCAGAATCGATGGAAAGATGAACAGAGCAAAGTATAGAGAGATCCTTGATGAAAGCCTGCTCCAAAGCGCTCAGGACCTCAGACTGGGGAGAAAGTTCACCATCCAACAGGACAACTACCCTAAACACACAGCCATGTTTCTTGGCACAGGCAAGCCTCTTCTTCATATTGGTGTCCTTTAGTAGTGGGTTCTTTGCATCAATTCAACCATGAATACCTGATTCATGCAGTCTCCTCTGAACAGTTGATGTTGACATGTGTCTGTTACTTGACCTCTTTGAAGCATTTATTTGGGCTTCCATTTCTGAGGCCGGTAACTTTATTGAACTTCTCCTCTGCAGCAGAGGTAACTCTGGGTTTTTCTTTCCTGTGGTGGGCCTCATGAGAGCCAGTTTCATCATAGTGCTTGATGGTTTTCGCAACTGCACTTTAAGAATCTTTCAAAGTCATTGACTGACTTTCATGTCTTAAAGTAATGATGGCCTGTGATTTCTCTTTGCTTATTGGAGCTCTTCTTGCCATAATATGGACTTGGTCTTTTACCAAATCTTTTACCAATCTTCTGTATACCCCCTCTACCTTCTCACAACACAACTGATTGCTTTAAATGCATTAAGAAGGAAAGAAATTCCACAAATGAACTTTTAACAAGGCACACCTGTTAATTGAAATGCATTCCAGTTGACTACCTCATGAAGCTGGTTGAGAGAATGCCAAGTGTGTGCAAAGCTTTCATCAAGGTAAAGAATGGCTACTTTGAATAATCTCAAATATAAAATATATTTTGATTTGTTACTTTTTTGGTTGCTATATGATTCCATATGTGTTATTTCATAGTTTGATGTCTTCGCAGTTATTCTACAATGTAGAAAATAGTAAAAATAAAGAAACCCTTGAATGAGTAGGTGTGTCCAATCTTTTGACTGGTACTGTATATTTCCATTCATTTTTCAACTGTTACCATGGGACCTTCAGACGAATCATGTTGGCTTCCTAGAGCAAAACTACCGATATGATCGTGTTCGTGTGAGCCTCATCTTTCCATAGATGGGTCATAATGGTTTATAGGCCAAACCGTTCGCACGCTACAGATGATTTTGAGAGAAACCCCATTTTTGGGATATCTCATGGTCTGACAAACACCACTCTGTCACTTATCACCGCAGATGCAGAAGTTCAACATAGGCGGATGCTGCAGATGAGACTCATCCAATTTAAAAAAAAATCATACCTATAGCTTAAACTGACAGATTTTTATGGGGATTTTTTGATTACGCTAATTCGATTTCCGAGGGTGCTCGGAATTTCGGATTAAGAAGCATATCCATTTAAGTACAAATAGAATTGGGACCGCCCCTTTTTGACCCCCCCCTCCTTCTGAGGCCTAGTGAAACGCTACTTTTGAAGGCCTATGTCAAACCATTAGGTAGACATAGCATAAAAACACTGCAGTAGATTTGAGAACGACATTGGCATTCAAATCAAATCAAATATGTTTGGTCACATACACATATTTAGCAGAATGGTATTGCAGGGGCAGCGAAATGCTTGTGTTTCTAGCTCCATCAGTGCAGTAGTATCTAACAATGCAGTAATATCTAACAATGATTCACAACAATAAACAGACATCTAAAAGTAAAATAATGTAATTAAGAAATATTTGAATATTAGATCGAGCAATGTCGGAGTGGCATTGACTAAAACACAGTGGAATAGAATACAGTATATTCATATGAATTTGTTAAGCAGTATGTAAACATTATTTAAACGTTATTAAAGTGACTCATGTTCCATTATTAAAGCGGCAAGTGATTCCAAGTCTATGTATATAGATACAGTGTTGTGTACCCGGGTGGAAGCCGGCTAGTGTTGGCTATTTAACAGTGTGATAGCCTTAATTAACATAGAAGCTGTTTATATTGGTAAGGCCATAATTGATTCACGAATGAAAATGTTCAAACATGAATCAAATGAATCTGCCATACTGTTCTTCCATAAAAGGTCAAAGTTCAGTCCAGTGTGTGGGACTTAGTTTAACACTCCAATCAGCTTGTTTAATTTGTTAAGGATTACAAATATGTATTTCTGCAAACCAACAGCTGTCTCAGGCCCACCGAAATAAGAGAAAAACAAGAGGGGGAAAAAGAACCAGCAGCATTCCTTTCCCCCATCAGGCTGTTCAAACCAGAGAAGAAAAATATATTGGACGTGTTGATTTTACTCGTTCAGGTGGACGGAGCCAAGAGTCCCGAGGAATCCTGCCTTTCAAAGCAAAGAGAAAATGATCTGCTTACGTTACGGCAACACACACACGCTCCCAGAAGATACGGCCACACACACACACCACCAGAAGGAGTTTATAAACCTGCTGGAGTAAGTTCCAGTGGATTAGCTTACACAACCGTGTGCCTGAGCCCTGGTGGCTCCTGGCGCAGTCTTTGGCTGTGTGTTATTGATGGATCATAACATGATGCAATTAAAAGACCGTGGTTAATTTATAAACCAATGAAATTACGGATATTCTCTGTGAATAAGTGCTGTTGTTGCATTCGACAAAGAAAATCTAGGTAATAATTGTACCACATTTAAAACCATATCAATGTTTTCTTGATCTGAGTGAACAAATAAAGGTTGCATGAACAACATCATCTTTCAGGACAGCTACCAGCAACATTCCAGGAGAATGAGGATACGTGGGTGAAGTGGTTGACACTAATCTCTAATAGAGGCACACTTGAGCTCAATTCAAGCATTTAATATAAGGAATCTATTGCAGTTGTGGTGTGCCTTTCTCCCAGCAGCTTGTCTGCGTTTTACTACTAATCCGTCATATGCAGGCTATATGATTTGTGCATTGATAAAAAGTTAGTCCTCCGAATTATAATTGCAAGGTGATTTTGTTTCATAGGACTCATGCTCAGTGCCATATCAGCCAAATAAAGCTTGTCAAGACAAGACAACTTGCCAAGTCATTTCCTGAGTCTTTTTTAATATGCATTACTATTTTCTAAGATACTTGGATTCATATATATATAAAATAATCTCATAAGCAATCTTCAATTCTGACTTGATCTCAACCAGAAGCGGGAACAAATCAATATTATCCTTAAATTTCACTAGCATTCTGATCGGGTTTACACTTGTTGGTATCAGCATTTAGACTTGAAAATATAACTTCCCAATCTTTCATAGGCCTAAATTCGTTTGTCTATACGAATGCAGTGGTGTAAAGGGAAAACATCAGAATTGACAAACGCATTGGGAGACTTGGCATATGGTGTACAGTCGAATGCGGGATCCGAGAAGTGCTGCTTGGTTTGGCATCGCTACTTGGCCTACATCGGAGAGCTATTAAAACACATGGACTCCATAGCCTACTTATTGTAACCTATATTGCTTAGGCTGCTTTTCTTGCTCTTTCCTCGGACCCACCCGGCAGCTGTAAACCGAGGAGAGTTCACACCGCGCGCTAGATCTCCCGCCCCACGTTCTTTCCTCGCCCACCTGTCCTCCGTGCCTTTCCATTTCAGTGCGTCCAGAGGTTCTCTCAGAGAATGTAATATTACTACACTATACTATTATGACTATAAACAACAATAATAATAACAGTAATCCGTTTTTATCTGAACAAATTATAGGCTGGCTGTTGCGCCATCATTTCAAGCTAATAACGATATCTTAATAATAACTAGAAATCGTGCTGCAAGAATGAAATAATGTTACTTGAATTCACTCAATACTTGAGTTCTTATAAATATTAAGTCGCCAGCTGCGTAATCAACAGTGCTTTACGCATAGTGACACAGCCTTATAATATATCAGAAGAAAGAAAAAATCCCAAAGCGAGCTAAATAATAGAGCATGTGAAGACAGACAAACATTAAGGTTACTGGAAATGACTGAAATTGACTTCATAAACTCACCTGTTAAATGCGTACAATTGACACTATCAAACTTACCGAAGACGGGTGTATTGGCGAATCTTAAAACGACAACACGGTGCAATGATTGAGGTCCAAAACAATACAAAAAAATGCACATCTGTTGGAAGAAAATATAAACTTCCCAAACACAACTGACGAGTCCCGTCTGCCCAGTCTCGAGCGTTCTGCGGAGGTAGGCTACATTATAGAAAGCCGTTAAGAAACAGAGGCTCTTCTGTACTGCCCAAATAGCGACAGATATAATGAGCAAGTACACAGTACAGGGGTGCGACACTGCACTCGCCCGCGCCGTTCAGACAAAGTGAAAAGAGACCAATGCACCCATAGTGTTGGAAAGTAGGCTACTCCCCATTAAAATCAATTGCAGATTTTCTCACCCTTGCGCGCAAGAGCGTCTGGCGACCACAAAGAGCGAGAGAGAGAGAGAGAGAGAGAGGGAGAGAGTAAATCATTTTGAAATAATAAGGCAACATTTTCTTTGCCTCAACATAACATGTAGTAAGCTAAATAACACAACGAAGAGCTATATCTAAACGAAACAACGTGTATAGTTTTACAACCAGCAAATACTGCAGGTCTACCTCAGATGCTTTACTAGTTGTGATACTGTGAGGATGCTAAAAGGAACGCCAGCACAGCCACATAATAGGACATGAGTATTAAGACATTCAAGGGAACAGGGAACCTTATTAAATAAACGGGTATGATATATTGTTTTCTGCAACGGTCTTTGGTTGATGATCCAAGAACAGACCTATTGTGAACATTTTCAGATATTAGAGGCATTTGCTATAGGCCTATTCCAGATTGGTACCTGCAGGCCCACATTTACATTACATTTAAGTCATTTAGCAGACGCTCTTATCCAGAGCGACTTACAAATTGGTGCATTCACCTTATGACATCCAGTGGAACAACCACTTTACAATTGTCATGTTTGTCATTTATTGTCATGTCTTGTCCCTGTGCTCCCCATGCTATTCGTTTCCCTCTGCTGGTCTTGTTTGGTTCTATCCCTCTCTCTCCCCCCTCCCTCTCTCACTCTCTCGCTCTCTCTTCTCTCTGTCGTTCCGTTCCTGCTCCCAGCTGTTCCTATTCCCCTAATCATCATTTAGTCTTCCCACACCTGTTCCCGATCCTTTCCCCTGATTAGAGTCCCTATTTATTCCTTTGTGATCCGTTCCTGTTCCGTCGGTTCCTTGTATTGTATTCACCATGCCGTGATTGCGTTTCGCCCTGTCCTGTCGTGTTTTTGCCGTGATTGTGTATCACCCTGTCCTGTCGTGTTTTGTGCCTTCATCAGATGCTGCGTGTGAGCAGGTGTCTCAGTCGACTACGGCCTGCGCCTACCCGAAGCGACCTGCAGTCTGTGGCCGCTTCTCCAGTTGTTTCCCCTCTACGAGTCTAGAGGATTTCTGTTATTCCGTTTTGGACTTTAATAAACTCTGTTTCTGTTAAGTCGCGTTTGGGTCCTCTTTCACCTGCATGACAGAAGGAACCGACCAAGGAATGGACCCAGCGACTTCAGACGCTCGTTACACTGCCGTCGAGATCCAAGGAGCCATGCTCGGCAGACACGAGCAGGAATTGTCTGCTGCTCGCCATGCCGTGGAGAACCTGGCCGCTCAGGTTTCCGACCTCTCTGGACAGTTCCAGAGTCTACGTCTCGTGCCACCTGTTACTCCCTGGCCTGCCGAGCCTCCAGAACCCAGGGTTAATAACCCACCTTGCTACTCCGGGCAGCCCACTGAGTGCCGCTCCTTTCTCACGCAGTGTGAGATTGTGTTCTCTCTCCAACCCCACACATACTCTAGAGAGAGAGCTCGGGTTGCTTACGTCATTTCACTCCTTACTGGCCGGGCTCGAGAATGGGGCACAGCTATCTGGGAGGCAAGGGCTGATTGCTCTAACAGATTCCAGAACTTTAAGGAGGAGATGATTCGGGTTTTTGACCGTTCAGTTTTTGGTGAGGAGGCTTCTAGGGCCCTGGCTTCCTTATGCCAAGGTGAACGGTCCATAACGGATTATTCCATTGAGTTTCGCACTCTTGCTGCCTCTAGTGAGTGGAACGAGCCGGCGCTGCTCGCTCGTTTTCTGGAGGGACTCCACGCAGTGGTTAAGGATGAGATTCTCTCCCGGGAGGTTCCTTCAGATGTGGACTCTTTGATTGCTCTCGCCATCCGCATAGAACGACGGGTAGATCTTCGTCACCGGGCTCGTGGAAGAGAGCTCGCATCAACGGTGTTTCCCTGCTCCGCATCGCAACCATCTCCCTCCTCTGGCTTTGAGACTGAGCCCATGCAGCTGGGAGGGATTCGCATCTCGAATAAGGAGAGGGAACGGAGGATCACCAACCGCCTGTGCCTCTATTGCGGAGTTGCTGGACATTTTGTTAATTCATGTCCAGTAAGAGGCCAGAGCCCATCAGTAAGCGGAGGGCTACTGGTGAGCGCTACTACTCAGGTCCCTTCATCTAGATCTTGTACTACTATGTCGGTCCATCTACGCTGGACCGGTTCGGGTGCTACATGCAGTGCTTTGATTGACTCTGGGGCTGAGGGTTGTTTCATGGACGAAGCATGGGCTCGGAAACATAACATTCCTTTCAGACCGTTAGACAGGCCTACGCCCATGTTTGCCTTAGATGGTAGTCATCTTCCCAGTATCAAATTTGAGACACTACCTTTAACTCTCACAGTATCTGGTAACCACAGTGAGACTATTTCTTTTTGATTTTCCGTTCACCGTTTACACCTGTTGTTTTGGGTCACCCCTGGCTTGTATGTCATAATCCTTCTATTAATTGGTCTAGTAATTCTATCCTATCCTGGAACGTTTCTTGTCATGTGAAGTGTTTAATGTCTGCCATCCCTCCCATTTCTTCTGTCCCTACTTCTCAGGAGGAACCTGGCGATTTGACAGGAGTGCCGGAGGAATATCATGATCTGCGCACGGTCTTCAGTCGGTCCCGAGCCAACTCCCTTCCTCCTCACCGGTCGTATGATTGTAGTATTGATCTCCTTCCGGGGACCACTCCTCCTCGAGGTAGACTATACTCTCTGTCGGCTCCCGAACGTAAGGCTCTCGAGGATTATTTGTCTGTGTCTCTTGACGCCGGTACCATAGTGCCTTCTTCTTCTCCGGCCGGGGCGGGGTTCTTTTTTGTTAAAAAGAAGGATGGTACTCTGCGCCCCTGCGTGGATTATCGAGGGCTGAATGACATAACGGTTAAGAATCGTTATCCGCTTCCCCTTATGTCATCAGCCTTCGAGATTCTGCAGGGAGCCAGGTGCTTTACTAAGTTGGACCTTCGTAACGCTTACCATCTCGTGCGCATCAGAGAGGGGGACGAGTGGAAAACGGCGTTTAACACTCCGTTAGGGCATTTTGAGTACCGGGTTCTGCCGTTCGGTCTCGCCAATGCGCCAGCTGTTTTTCAGGCATTAGTTAATGATGTTCTGAGAGACATGCTGAACATTTTTGTTTTTGTCTATCTTGACGATATCCTGATTTTTTCTCCGTCACTCGAGATTCATGTTCAGCACGTTCGACGTGTCCTACAGCGCCTTTTAGAGAATTGTCTCTACGTAAAGGCTGAGAAGTGCTCTTTTCATGTCTCCTCCGTTACTTTTCTCGGTTCCGTTATTTCCGCTGAAGGCATTCAGATGGATTCCGCTAAGGTCCAAGCTGTCAGTGATTGGCCCGTTCCAAGGTCACGTGTCGAGTTGCAGCGCTTTTTAGGTTTCGCTAATTTCTATCGGCGTTTCATTCGTAATTTCGGTCAAGTTGCTGCCCCTCTCACAGCTCTTACTTCTGTCAAGACGTGTTTTAAGTGGTCCGGTTCCGCCCAGGGAGCTTTTGATCTTCTAAAAGAACGTTTTACGTCCGCTCCTATCCTCGTTACTCCTGACGTCACTAGACAATTCATTGTCGAGGTTGACGCTTCAGAGGTAGGCGTGGGAGCCATCCTATCCCAGCGCTTCCAGTCTGACGATAAGGTTCATCCTTGCGCTTATTTTTCTCATCGCCTGTCGCCATCTGAGCGCAACTATGATGTGGGTAACCGTGAACTGCTCGCCATCCGCTTAGCCCTAGGCGAATGGCGACAGTGGTTGGAGGGGGCGACCGTTCCTTTTGTCGTTTGGACAGACCATAAGAACCTTGAGTACATCCGTTCTGCCAAACGACTTAATGCCCGTCAAGCTCGTTGGGCGTTGTTTTTCGCTCGTTTCGAGTTTGTGATTTCTTACCGTCCGGGTAGCAAGAACACCAAGCCTGATGCCTTATCCCGTCTGTTTAGTTCTTCTGTGGCTTCTACTGATCCCGAGGGGATTCTTCCTTATGGGCGTGTTGTCGGGTTAACAGTCTGGGGAATTGAAAGACAGGTTAAGCAAGCACTCACGCACACTGCGTCGCCGCGCGCTTGTCCTAGTAACCTCCTTTTCGTTCCTGTTTCCACTCGTCTGGCTGTTCTTCAGTGGGCTCACTCTGCCAAGTTAGCTGGTCATCCCGGTGTTCGAGGCACTCTTGCGTCTATTCGCCAGCGCTTTTGGTGGCCGACTCAGGAGCGTGACACGCGCCGTTTCGTGGCTGCTTGTTCGGACTGCGCGCAGACTAAGTCGGGTAACTCTCCTCCTGCCGGTCGTCTCAGACCGCTCCCCATTCCTTCTCGACCATGGTCTCACATTGCCTTAGACTTCATTACCGGTCTGCCTTTGTCTGCGGGGAAGACTGTGATTCTGACGGTTGTCGATAGGTTCTCTAAGGCGGCACATTTCATTCCCCTCGCTAAACTTCCTTCCGCTAAGGAGACGGCACAAATCATTATTGAGAATGTATTCAGAATTCATGGCCTCCCGTTAGACGCCGTTTCAGACAGAGGCCCACAATTCACGTCACAGTTTTGGAGGGAGTTCTGTCGTTTGATTGGTGCGTCCGTCAGTCTCTCTTCCGGGTTTCATCCCCAGTCTAACGGTCAAGCAGAGAGGGCCAATCAGACGATTGGTCGCATACTACGCAGCCTTTCTTTCAGAAACCCTGCGTCTTGGGCAGAACAGCTCCCCTGGGCAGAATACGCTCACAATTCGCTTCCTTCGTCTGCTACCGGGTTATCTCCGTTTCAGAGTAGTCTGGGTTACCAGCCTCCTCTGTTCTCATCCCAGCTTGCCGAGTCCAGCGTTCCCTCCGCTCAAGCGTTTGTCCAACGTTGTGAGCGCACCTGGAGGAGGGTGAGGTCTGCACTTTGCCGTTACAGGGCACAGACGGTGAGAGCCGCCAATAAACGCAGGATTAAGAGTCCAAGGTATTGTTGCGGCCAGAGAGTGTGGCTTTCCACTCGCAACCTTCCTCTTACGACAGCTTCTCGTAAGTTGACTCCGCGGTTCATTGGTCCGTTCCGTGTCTCCCAGGTCGTCAATCCTGTCGCTGTGCGACTGCTTCTTCCGCGACATCTTCGTCGCGTCCATCCTGTCTTCCATGTCTCCTGTGTTAAGCCCTTTCTTCGCACCCCGTTCGTCTTCCCTCCCCCCTCCCGTCCTTGTCGAGAGCGCACCTATTTACAAGGTACATAAGATTATGGACATGCGTTCTCGGGGACGGGGTCACCAATACCTAGTGGATTGGGAGGGTTACGGTCCTGAGGAGAGGAGTTGGGTTCCGTCTCGGGACGTGCTGGACCGTTCGCTCATCGATGATTTCCTCCGTTGCCGCCAGGATTCCTCCTCGAGTGCGCCAGGAGGCGCTCGGTGAGTGGGGGGTACTGTCATGTTTGTCATTTATTGTCATGTCTTGTCCCTGTGCTCCCCATGCTATTCGTTTCCCTCTGCTGGTCTTGTTTGGTTCTATCCCTCTCTCTCCCCCTCCCTCTCTCACTCTCTCGCTCTCTCTTCTCTCTGTCGTTCCGTTCCTGCTCCCAGCTGTTCCTATTCCCCTAATCATCATTTAGTCTTCCCACACCTGTTCCCGATCCTTTCCCCTGATTAGAGTCCCTATTTATTCCTTTGTGATCCGTTCCTGTTCCGTCGGTTCCTTGTATTGTATTCACCATGCCGTGATTGCGTTTCGCCCTGTCCTGTCGTGTTTTTGCCGTGATTGTGTATCACCCTGTCCTGTCGTGTTTTGTGCCTTCATCAGATGCTGCGTGTGAGCAGGTGTCTCAGTCGACTACGGCCTGCGCCTACCCGAAGCGACCTGCAGTCTGTGGCCGCTTCTCCAGTTGTTTCCCCTCTACGAGTCTAGAGGATTTCTGTTATTCCGTTTTGGACTTTAATAAACTCTGTTTCTGTTAAGTCGCGTTTGGGTCCTCTTTCACCTGCATGACAACAATAGTGCATCTAAATATTTTAAGGGGGGAAGGGGGGGTGAGAAGGATTACTTTATCCTATCCTAGGTATTCCTTAAAGAGGTGGGGTTTCAGGTGTCTCCGGAAGGTGGTGATTGACTCCGCTGTCCTGGCGTCGTGAGGGAGTTTGTTCCACCATTGGGGAGCCAGAGCAGCGAACAGTTTTGACTGAGCTGAGCGGGAACTGTACTTCCTCAGTGGTAGGGAGGCGAGCAGGCCAGAGGTGGATGAACGCAGTGCCCTTATTTGGGTGTAGGGCCTGATCAGAGCCTGGAGGTACTGAGGTGCCGTTCCCCTCACAGCTCCGTAGGCAAGCACCATGGTCTTGTAGCGGATGCGAGCTTCAACTGGAAGCCAGTGGAGAGAGCGGAGGAGCGGGGTGACGTGAGAGAACTTGGGAAGGTTGAACACTAGACGGGCTGCGGCGTTCTGGATGAGTTGTAGGGGTTTAATGGCACAGGCAGGGAGCCCAGCCAACAGCGAGTTGCAGTAATCCAGACGGGAGATGACAAGTGCCTGGATTAGGACCTGCGCCGCTTCCTGTGTGAGGCAGGGTCGTACTCTGCGGATGTTGTAGAGCATGAACCTACAGGAACGGGCCACCGCCTTGATGTTAGTTGAGAACGACAGTTTGTTGTCCAGGATCACGCCAAGGTTCTTAGCGCTCTGGGAGGAGGACACAATGGAGTTGTCAACCGTGATGGCGAGATCATGGAACGGGCAGTCCTTCCCCGGGAGGAAGAGCAGCTCTGTCTTGCCGAAGTTCAGCTTGAGGTGGTGATCCGTCATCCACACTGATATGTCTGCCAGACATGCAGAGATGCGATTCGCCACCTGGTCATCAGAAGGGGGAAAGGAGAAGATTAATTGTGTGTCGTCTGCATAGCAATGATAGGAGAGACCATGTGAGGTTATGACAGAGCCAAGTGACTTGGTGTATAGCGAGAATAGGATACACAATGTCTCACTATGGCTTCGGGTAAGAATAACTGCAATCCATCAATACGGACCCCCTCTAGGTCATCCATTATTCCTCGTGGTTAATTTGTTAATAGGCCATATATTATGTGGCATATACTTTGTCAGCGAGAGTAAGCGTTCATTATTTCATTAAAAACCGGGTTGGTTTTAGCAGCGCACAATTGCGTGTTTGGTTTCATTCTAAACCGTTCATTTTCACCGCACACATAATATTCCGCCAGGTGTGTTATTGCAGGTGTACTGTAGCAATGAATAATTACACACACCGTTATTTTGTGGGCCTGCACCCCATGTGGTTCGTTCGAATCCTTAGCGCGTCCTAACTCCATTGTAAAAGGATCAACATTCCTACTGTATTTAATGTACCATCCACTGGGTGTAACAGTATTAGGTATACCATTGATCCATTTGTTCCTTTTTAACGAATTGAACTGAAAAATCTTTTAATATTCTTAACCCTGAATTTTTTAAAACATTATAAACGTTTGAACATGAGTTAAAGAGATAGCTCTGTGTATCTGTGTGTGGTGTGTATCCATCAGTCTGTCTGTCTGTCTTAGGAAGGATCAAACAGTGCTGGTCTAAAGGGTTAAATCAGAGAGTGGAATCCATGAATCCTTGATCCATAATACACCTGCCACCCACTTCTGATGTATGAGCCTGGGGTCTACCTCTAGACAGTTGCTCACACAGAGAGGAGAAGCTCAATGGGCAACAGAAAATATTCACCTTGATAGTAAAGAACACAGAGAGATAATTATGTTCACAGTTTGGTCCTGAATGACACAAAAACAGTGGAATAGAGTACAGTGGGCAGGTTTAGAGGGGTGGAGGAGAAGTACATAAAACAGTGGAATAGAGTACAGTGGACAGGTTTAGAGGGGTGGAGGAGAAGTACATAAAACAGTGGAATAGAGTACAGTGGGCAGGTTTAGAGGGGTGGAGGAGAAGTACATAAAACAGTGGAATAGAGTACAGTGGGCAGGTTTAGAGGGGTGGAGGAGAAGTACATAAAACAGTGGAATAGAGTACAGTGGGCAGGTTTAGAGGGGTGGAGGAGAAGTACATAAAACAGTGGAATAGAGTACAGTGGGCAGGTTTAGAGGGGTGGAGGAGAAGTACATAAACCAGTGGAATAGAGTACAGTGGGCAGGTTTAGAGGGGTGGAGGAGAAGTACATAAAACAGTGGAATAGAGTACAGTGGGCAGGTTTAGAGGGGTGGAGGAGAAGTACATAAAACAGTGGAATAGAGTACAGTGGGCAGGTTTAGAGGGGTGGAGGAGAAGTACATAAAACAGTGGAATAGAGTACAGTGGGCAGGTTTAGAGGGGTGGAGGAGAAGTACATAAAACAGTGGAATAGAGTACAGTGGGCAGGTTTAGAGGGGTGGAGGAGAAGTACATAAAACAGTGGAATAGAGTACAGTGGGCAGGTTTAGAGGGGTGGAGGAGAAGTACATAAACCAGTGGAATAGAGTACAGTGGGCAGGTTTAGAGGGGTGGAGGAGAAGTACATAAAACAGTGGAATAGAGTACAGTGGACAGGTTTAGGGGGGTGGAGGAGAAGTAAATAAATAAATACAGAGGGCAGAAAAAGTGTATCTTCTTTCCTATTTTCCTTGTCCCACAGAGACGTTTAAACCAGTCTCATCTCCTTCCCTTCCCCTATATTTTATTCTCAGGGTGAGAGGCTCATAGTTAACAACTATAGGTGAATGCATAGTTAACAACTATAGGTGAATGCATGAATAACTTCCATTCTATTTAAGCAATATTGGCCATAAACCACAACCCCCTGGGGTGCCTTATTGCTATTATAAACAGGCTTCCAACATAAATAGAACAGGAAACAAGTATATTTACGTCATACCCGTCGTGCATTGTTTGATTTTCACACGGCTGAAATGCTGTTTCAGCCAATCAACATCCAGGACTATTGTAGGGCTGGGCGATAAATCAAATTGACTTGATTCATTAAAATTTATGTTTAAGCGCAATATTCCAAATGCTTAAATGCAATAATATATATATTTTTTTATTAGCGATTACAGTAAATCCGCTTGTTCTCATGTTGTCTTTTTGGTCTCGTCTCCTTCACTCCTTCTGTGCTGTGTGCACTTTCCCAATTTACACATGGCCAAGCCCCTCCCCTGCCACTCAAAACAACAAAGATGAGAGATCACTTCTTCCTTTCTGACAAGTGGTTTCAACTCGCTATTTCAGGTTTGGTCCAGCAGAATCGGTCATATGGACACCGAAACACAATTATTTTACTGTAATAGAAGAGAAATGAACTTTTCTGACGATACCCTTTTCATGTCTAAACTCCTCAAATTACGTGCAGAGCAGACACTACTAAAAGGGTGTAGTCCTATCAATGAACATTGATTCTGGGAAATGTATGCTCTACTCAGTTTGTCGAGCGTGTCAATGTACCACATACCGCTAGCAGCATTTTAACCAAAGACGAATTATACTAGGCATCTAGTCTGTGTTATATAAATGTGCAATAACCATAAAACACAATTTTAAAAGGAATTGGCAACTCATTCTCATTCTGAGAAAAACGTAGGCCATTTGATTTCTATATCTGAACAAAGTGGACAGGCTAGCATGCTGTTCAATCAGTAGGAGATGGACAGAAGGGTGTGTTCAAAACAATGAATCTGTTAGCTAGCAAATACATCCAAGCTGTCTAAACTTGGAATATAAAGATTAACTGGTTAGTCAGTAGCACCTGGGCTTGTGCTTGAGAGATTGTTTATGAGACCTGTGTTAATTTTCTACAATGCCTGCTACAAGATGTTAGTGATTATTAGTCCATGTGAATTATGCATGCTTCTGGTTAAATTTGTAACAAAAATGGCATTTTCAATGATAGTCTTGAAAGTCAGATCAGTGATTATTGACAAAAAGGCAGATTAAGCTATTTTTGCCATGCCTCCTGAATGCAGCAGTCTAAGGCACTGCATTGCAACGTTGCATTGTCACTACAACCTGGGGTTTGATCCCAGGGCTGTGTCACAACCGGACGTGACTGGGGGACCCATATGGTGGCTTCAGTCGTCAGTTGAACGTTTTTCCCTCGGACACATTGGTGCAGCTGGCTTCCAGGTCAAGCGAGCGGGAGTTAAAACCTGTTAAGACTCTAGGGGCAGTATTTCATTTTTGGATAAAAAGACATGCCCGTTGTAAGCGCAATATTTTGTCACGAAAAGATGCTCGACTATGCTTGGAATTGATAGTTTTGGAAAGAAGACACTCTGACGTTTCCAGAACTGTAAAGATTTTCACTGTGAGTGCCATAGAACAGAATCTACAGGCAAAACCAAGATGTTTGAGTGACCAGGAAATCAACAGGATTTCTGGAGGCACGTTTTCCATGATCTCCTTATATGGCTGTGAATGCGACAGGAATGAACGGACACTTCCTATCGTTTCCCCCAGGTGTCTGCATCATTGTGACGTATTTGTAGGCATATCATTGGAAGATTGACCATAAGAGCCTACAATTACCAAGTGTCCCGCACGGTGTCTGCGTGGAAATTGGTGCGCAAAAGTCAGGTACCAGTATTTTTCCATCCGAATCAGAGAAGAATGCACGCTTCCAGGGAAGGGATTTCAATGAAGAGATATATGACAAAACACCTTGAGGATTGATTCAAACAACGTTTTCCATGTTTCAGTCGATATTATGGAGTTAATTCGGAAAAAGTTTGACGTTTAGGTGACTGAATTTTCGGTTAGTTTCGGTAGCCAAATGCATAGTAACAAAACGGAACGTTGTGTCCTACACAAGCATCTTTCAGGAAAAACTGGACATCTGCTATGTAACTGAGAGTCTCCTCATTGAAACATCTGAAGTTCTTCAAAGGTAAATTATTTTATTTGATCCCTTTGCTGGTTTTTGTGAATGTTGCGTGCTAAATGCTAACGCTAAATGCTAAGCTAGCTATCACCACTCTTACACAAATTATTGATTTTCTCTGGTTCTAAAGCATATTTTGAAAATCTGAGACGACAGGATTGTTAAGAAAAGGATAAGCTTGAGGATAGGCATATTTATTTCATTTAATTTGCAATTTTCAGAAATCGCTAATTTTGCGTTATGGTAATGAGCTTGAGGTTGTAGTCACGATCCCGGATCCGGGATGGGGCGGACTAAGAAGTTAAAGAAGTGCGGCTTTGCGGGTCATGTTTCGGAGGACGCACGACTCAACTTTCACCTGTCCCGAGCCCGTTGGGGAGTTGCAGCGATGAGACAAGATCATAATTGGGGAGAAGAAGGGGGTAAAATTAAAAGCTTAGACTTAACCTTGGTATGATTTCACAAGCCTTGATTAGTTCTGACTGTTTGAAATGCAGTGTATTTGACCTTTTATTGTACATCAAAGCTTAGTTACAGAAACATAGAAAATCAAGATATATATCATGAATCGACCATGAATATGAAAAAATGAAAACAGTATATTTAGGCCATATCACCCAACCCTATCTATGACCCAAACTACCCGGTCTATAATGTTTTATAACTTATGGCTGGGGGGCAGTATTTAGTAGCTTGGATGAATAAGGTGCCCAGAGTAAACTACCTGCTACTAAGGCCGAGAAGCTAAGATATGCATGTTATTAGTAGATTTTGATAGAAAACACTCTGACGTTTCTACAACTGTTTGAATTATGTCTGTGAGTATAACAGAACTCATATGGCAGGCAAAAACCTGAGAAAAATCCAACCAGGAAGTGGGAAATCAGAGGTTTGTAGGTTTTCAAGTCTTTGCCTATCCAAGATACAGTGTACATTTGGTATGATTGCACTTCCTAAGGCTTCCACTAGATGTCAACAGTCTTTACAACCCTGTTTCAGGCTTCTACTGTGAAGGGGGAGCAAATAAGAGCTGTTTGACTAAGGGGTCTGGCAGAATGTCATGAGCTAAGTCATGCGCAAGAGCGAGCTGCGTTCCCTTTCATTTCTTAAGACAAAGGAATTGTCCGGTTGGAATATTCTTGAAGATTTATGATAAAAACATCCTAAAGATTGATTCTTTACATCGTTTGACATGTTTCTACGAACTGTAATGGAACTGTTTTGACTTTTTGTCTGGAGTAAGTGCCTGTGCCTTCTGAATTTCGATTTGTGAACAAAACGCGAAAACAAAAAGGAGGTATTTGTACATACATTATCGACTTTATTGAGAAAAAAAACATATATTGTGGAACTGGGATTCCTGGGAGTGTCCTCCGATGAAGATCATCAAAGGTAAATTAATATTTGTAATGTCGGGTATGGCTTGTTTTGGTCTCTGTGCACTGTACTCAGATTATTCCATGGTGTGCTTTCGCTGTAAAGTATTTTTGAAATCTGACACAGCGGTTGCATTAAGGAGAAGTGTATCTTTAATTTCATGCATAACACTTATATTTCATCAACATTTATGATGAGTATTTCTGTAAATTGATGTGGCTCTCTGCAAAATCACCGGATGTTTTGGAACTACTGAACGTAACGCGCCAATGTAAACTTAGATTTTTGGATATGAATATGAACTTTATCAAACAAAACATACATGTATTGTGTAACTTGAAGTCCTATGAGTGTCATCTGATGACGATCATCAAAGGGTAGTGATTCATTTTATCTCTATTTCTGCTTTTTGTCACTCTTCTCTTTGGCTGGAGAAACGGCTGTGTTTTTCTGTGACTAGGCGCTAACCTAACATAATCGCATGGTATGCTTTCATCATAAAGCCTTTTTTGAAAATCGGACACTGTGATGCTATTAACAACAAGTTTTTTTTAAATGGTGTATAATACTTGTATGTTTGAGGAAGGTTAATTATGAGATTTCTGTTGTTTGAATTTGGCGTCCTGCACTTTCACTGGCTGTTGTCAAATCGATCCCGTTTACGGGATTTCAGCCGTAAGAAGATAAACATTTGCTATATAATGTGACACTATTTCAGATGATCTGTTCCATTCTTTCCATGTTTTCACCCTTTAACTTCTCCTCATTCCTCTTCCACTCCATAAAGGGCCCTTTGCTATTCATCTCCTCTTGTCCCTCTCCCTTCTGATTTTGCTTTCTTTGCTTCACTCTAAAATTCCTTCACATTTGCCTCTCTTTTATCACTCCACCTCTTCTCCTTTTTGTCAGTTAACTAATCTAAATACTTTCCCTCTCATCCTAATGTAAAACTTGATAAATGATACATTTAAAGCTGGATATTTGTTATATAGGCCCTTAATCTCTAAGTTTTATCGATATTTTGTTTTAAATACACACATCTACAAAACCATGATCAAGAAAAAGGCCCATCTACTTTTTGCACTTACTAATTTGACCTTATCTCTATCACAATAATATGATATATTGCAGTGTATTTGTGAAGGAATAGATGGCTTACAAGGATTTACAAACTTGTTGAGGTTTTTATTGTAAAAAATAATGTAGTTTTAAATCTGCTTAGTTTGTTAATTAATTTAATGACATCTGTATAGGTCTGTAATCATTTGAAAGCACCTTAACACTAAACTCCTGACCCATCAATCTGTCCACCCCAATCATTACCTTATGATGGAACAACAATTTAATTACATGGGTGATCATGCCAATGATCTAAACCAAGCAGTCATACGCTGAATAGGAATTTGGCTACTAAACAGTGTGCCATGATGTAGTTTAGCCTGGTCTCCATGCAGTAAACATTTAACAAGCAGTAACATTTAATACTGTAGATAAGTAGGCCTATGAACCGATGCATGCTGACAACATGAAACATGCACCACTCAAACATCTCCACCCCACTGTAACTGTCCCATTTGTCCAGGACAATGTAACTTAAACTAGGCAGGCACTAATCTAGGTAGATGTTCACTCTAATTACAAGTAGGGACCGATTAGGCTGCATTAAAGGAGGAATGAAAGAAAGAGTAAGAACAGGCAACACACACTCACTTGTTGTCAAAGGGAATCCAAACGGGGGGCGCTCTGCAGTCCTTTGTGTTGCTGCACTTGCATTACTGAATGTGTCTCAAAAACAATCTCCAGGGACTTTTCCAAAGCTTCGTTGTCCAGCGTTTGGGTTCCCTACAGCGGACACCTTTAAGAAAATGTCAGCCTCCGGCTTTTGCCTCGCTTCATTTTTGGCACCTTCCTCCGAGTGAAGTTCCACAACTGCATGCACGTGGGTAGAGTGCGCCCTCTTCTGACCAAGCTTCGCACTTGCAACAGTAGGCCATTCAATAACAAACCTTCCCTAATAATGTAACTACTTAAACAAACAAAAAAAAGTAAACAAAATAGGCTAGAAACAACGCAAAATACACAGACAAACTGGCGACCTAAGACCCACCTAACTGACTCTGTCAAGAAACAGTGAAAGAATAGCAAAACTTGTCCTGCTTTCAAATGTAATAGGTGATTAGATTTGTGGAAACCACTGATGTTATGTGGCGTGCTCATAATAGAGCTGGAAAATAATTTGTAGGCTCGTCAGTCTGTAGGTAGTAAGGCAAAATAAGATTGCAATTAATCTACTGGACAGCTGATAACATTAGGCCTATGAAATCTTCAAACATAAACTAGGCCTAATCCTAGTGAGATTCTCTTTTGGGCAAAAGACGGTCCTCTCTCCTTCAGAACCCGGAAACTGATAAGTGGTCAAGTGGTCGAGGATTGTGTCAATCAATGATTTATATATTTATTTATGCTGTGTATCCTCCACGGAAACGCAGCAAATAATTTTTGTCCTCTCTAGTGGACATCAGTTCTTCGTCCATATCTCTGAGGTCAATTATCCTTTTTTCGTGAGTTTTATATTCACATTGTTTGGGGGGATGGAGTTTTTCTGTTTCTAGCAAGTGAATATCTCAAATAAAATAAAATAGTATTAGTCACATGCGCCGAATAAAACAGCATTTCACCTTACAGTGAAATGCTTACTTACGAGCCCTCAACCAACAATGCAGTTTTAAAAAATACGGACAAGAATAAGAGATAAAAGTAACAAGTAATTCAAGAGCAGCAGTAAAACAACAATAGCAAGACTATATACAGGGGATACCAGTACAGAGCCAATGTGCGGGGGCACCGGTTAGTTGAGGTAGTATGTACATGTAGGTACAGTTATTGAAGTGAGTATGCATATATAACAACAACAGACAATAGCAGCGGTGTAAAGAGGTTTAGGGCAATGCAAATAGTCTGGGTAGCCATTTGATTAGATGTTTAGGAGTCTTATGGCTTGGGGGTAGAAGCAGTTTACACTTAGGACTTAGACGTGGCGCACTGGTACCGCTTGCCGTGCAGAGAGAACAGCCGTGCAAAGAGAACAGTCTATGACTATGGTGGCTGGAGTCTTTGACCATTTTTAGAGCCTTCCTCTGACACCGCCTGGAATAGAGGTCCTGGATGGCAGGAAGCTTGGCCCCAATGATGTACTGGGCCATTCGCACTACCCTCTGTAGTGCCTTTCAGTTGGAGGCTGCCAGTGATGAGACCAGTCAGGATTTTTTAAACCTTTATTTAACTAGGCAAGTCAGTTAAGAACAAATTCTTATTTACAATGACAGCTTAGGAGGAGTGGGTTAGCTGTGGGTTAAGAATAGTTAAAGGAAAACATCCAAAAACAATATTTTGGTATTTGTTTCCTTAGGTCTTTGTTGATATAGTCCCATAATGTTTTACATGTCAGCAATCATCAAGTTTTCAAGATTAAAACATAATAAAAACGTAAAACACATAGTTACGTTCTAGCTGCGGGTCCAGTTCGGACATTATGTGTAGGCCTATGTGAGGCGACCCCGAATCCAGAGTTTCGGCTCAATAGGTCCTTCATTGCCCGAGTAAAACCCTAATTGGTGCTGAAAATCCACTTTTTTCCATGCCTTGCTATGGGGTCCTTGAATGAGCTATCGGACAGAAACGTTAGGGTCCGTCTCTATGGGCCGAGCCGGTTTCAATGCTTTTTTAACCCTTCGAAACAGCCCCTGTGACACCAATTATGGCACTTCCGGTTGGCACAGGAAGCTATTAGTCAAGACATATCCTTATTGGGGCATGCTTTTACAGAATCCTGAGTTTTAAGTCTTTACGTTAAGAACCGACTGATTTACACAGGGTTGAATACACTATTTCTATCAAACTGCAGGCAGTGTATGGATATACACTTTCAGGGTGATTTTAACCACTTCCGGTTGGTCCAGGAAGCTTAGAATCAACACAGGTAGACCTCATAGTGGCCTGATGGACTGTTACCGAAGACAGGTTCATACGGCATTCATAAACCATATAGGCTTCAGGTTGAATTTAGGGGTGAAGGCAATGTATTATGTTTGATGTAAACACCTTCTTTTAACTGTTAAGGGCTAATGTCACACGGTCAATGTTAGGCTTGCACGGATCGGAAGGACCTTAGGAACGTACCTGAGGTTGAATTGTGCTTCTCACCCTAACGGTTCTCTCACTGTCACCCAAAAGCAAATGACTTTGTGGGACAGATTTCATTTTGGGCCTACTTTTCTAATGGTCGCTGCGCTTAGACCGAGCGAGCTACGGTCAAGCGGGATATCTCGTTGTACCCGGCACGGCCTAGGGATTATGGTAATGCCATTGCCTGCTTTCTGTGTCTTTAAGCACCGCACTTTGTCTCTCCATCCTGCTGTGTGTGTGTGTGAGAGCTTTTCTTTGACATCTGTTGGGAGAAATGACTGACTTACAGTTCATGGGGGTTGCCCAATCACAAAGATCTGAGCTTTTTAACCCTTCGAAACAGCCCCTGTGACACCAATTATGGCACTTCTGGTTGGCACAGGAAGCTATAGCTAAACACATATCCTCATTGGGGTATGCCTTTACGGAATCCTGAGTTTTAAGTCTTTACATGAAGAACTGAGTTATTTACGGAGGGTTTAGTGAGTGTGTGTTATTTCAGAAAATCATAGAAAATCACAGAAATCTCGCAAAGCTCTGCAGCACACTTTAAAAAGATTTGTATGAACACCCTGCAACTGGATCTGTAACTGTTTAAAAACAAAACACCTATCTTTGAACGTCACCAATTTGTCATTGTACGATTTCTCTTAAACGACGATAGATAAATGGCTGGTTCTTTTTTTATTGACACCGGAGGCTCCTTGACTTTAACGTGAAGCGGAAAAATTATTTCTCTATTTTCATTTTGGACCTTTAATCCCAGAGAAATGGCCATAACTCAAAAACCGTTGAGGCCTAAACGCCATCTTGTTCGGGGCCTACTGCCCATTATGCCAAACCTACGCTCACCAAGTTTCGGCTTCGAAATATTTTCAGTTTTGGAGATAAGGCCACGTCGTGATTCGTGATGTTTTGTACAATTGCAATATGATTGCTTATGCCCTCTTGTGGGATTTTCCGGGACAGCGGAAAAATGACCAAAATTTGATTATTTTTTTAAACGGAAAACGAATGTCTGAGAAAGTTTGTTTGATGACTTCCCGCCGCACGGCCCGATGCCGACCGCGAATTTTAGAAACATTTTCGGACGTCTAGTAAGGGACCGTACATTAGCAATATGGACTTTCTCACTAACCATACAGCAAATGTCAAAATGTTCCCTTATGTATGTCGTACTTTCACTGTAAATCATGGTTGAAATCATACACCATTGGTAGATTATCTTTCATGTGCTGTATTGGACTTGTTAATGTGTGAAAGTTACATATTTAAAACATATATTTTTGAATTTCGCGTGCTGCCTTACCAGCGGAATTTTGTCGTGGGGTTCCGCTAGCGGAACACCTGCGCTAGAAAGGATGTAACTTTCAAAATACAGAAATTTGCATCACACGGGCCAGATTACTGTATTTTTAATGTTACATATCTTGAAAACTTTATTGCTGACATGCAAAACATCTTGGAACTATATCAACCCTTGAGTAATTAAACAAATACCAAAAGATAGTTTTTGGGCCGACTTCTCCTTTAAGGGAATTGGCAGGACTGTGTAATAATTGTTTCACATTAAATAAGCTTTAAATAAGAGTTTATCAAGAAATGTCCTCTGTCGTGGACACCCAGATGCCGCATCTATGTTTTTCACCTACTGTACAAATTGGCTGTAATGTTTATGTTTTCATATTTACGTCCTAATGACCACTACAGAAATAAATAAATAACAATATTCTTTGAAAAAAATAGTGGTAACAAACATTTATGTTATGTGTATATTGTCCCGGGTCTCAGGAGGAATATACACTAGATGACTGATAAGGGTCTCTGTTGAAGCCACCGAGCCTCCATATTGACACTCCTACACAAGTGTTGAAATGATTTGGGAAGCTATAGAAATGCATGTATTATTGTCTACTTTCATTTCTGCCACATTTATTATATTACAGACACCTCTACTTTTAAATTACATTATGTATTTTTATGCTAAAAATAAAAAAAATGTAACTCATCACCTGGATTTGGTATTGTGTAGCAAAATTTGAAATGTTATTTTTTTATATTGGATAATAGACTCAGAGCTACAAATAGTATATCCTACACTGCATTTCTGGAGAACAATGGGAATGTAATTCTGCTTTGAAAGATGATAAACTTATAAAACTCACTTTTGAAATATTTTCCAGATTGACTGATCTTCATGTCTTAAAGTTAAAGTAATGATGGACTGTTGTTTCTCTCTGCTTATTTGAGCTGTACTTGCCTTAACATGACTTCTGGCTATCTTCTGTATACCTTGTCACAAAAAAACTGTTTGTGAAATCAATTCCACAAATTAGTATTTAACAAGGCACACCTGTTAATTGAAATGCATTCCAGGTGACGACCTCATTAAAGTGGTTGAGAGAAAAACAAGAGTGTGCAAAGCTGTCTTCAAGGCTACTTTGAAGAATCCAAAACATAAAATATATTTTTATTTGTTTGATGGCTTCACTATTATTCTACAATGTAGAAAATAGTAAAATAAAGAAAAACCCTTGAATGAGTAGATTTATCCAAAATTTTGACTGGTACTGTATATATATACAGTGCCTTGCGAAAGTATTCGGCCCCCTTGAACTTTGCGACCTTTTGCCACATTTCAGGCTTCAAACATAAAGATATAAAAGTGTATTTTTTTGTGAAGAATCAACAACAAGTGGGACACAATCATGAAGTGGAACGACATTTATTGAATATTTCAAACTTTTTTAACAAATCAAAAACTGAAAAATTGGGCATGCAAAATTATTCAGCCCCTTTACTTTCAGTGCAGCAAACTCTCTCCAGAAGTTCAATGAGGATCTCTGAATGATCCAATGTTGACCTAAATGACTAATGATGATAAATACAATCCACCTGTGTGTAATCAAGTCTCCTTATAAATGCACCTGCACTGTGATAGTCTCAGAGGTCCGTTAAAAGCGCAGAGAGCATCATGAAGAACAAGGAACACACCAGGCAGGTCCGAGATACTGTTGTGAAGAAGTTTAAAGCCGGATTTGGATACAAAAAGATTTCCCAAGCTTTAAACATCCCAAGGAGCACTGTGCAAGCGATAATATTGAAATGGAAGGAGTATCAGACCACTGCAAATCTACCAAGACCTGGCCGTCCCTCTAAACTTTCAGCTCATACAAGGAGAATACTGATCAGAGATGCAGCCAAGAGGCCCATGATCACTCTGGATGAACTGCAGAGATCTACAGCTGAGGTGGGAGACTCTGTCCATAGGACAACAATCAGTCGTATATTGCACAAATCTGGCCTTTATGGAAGAGTGGCAAGAAGAAAGCCATTTCTTAAAGATATCCATAAAAAGTGTTGTTTAAAGGTTGCCACAAGCCACCTGGGAGACACACCAAACATGTGGAAGAAGGTGCTCTGGTCAGATGAAACCAAAATTGAACTTTTTGGCAACAATGCAAAATGTTATGTTTGGCGTAAAAGCAACACAGCTCATCACCCTGAACACACCATCCCCACTGTCAAACATGGTGGTGGCAGCATCATGGTTTGGGCCTGCTTTTCTTCAGCAGGGACAGGGAAGATGGTTAAAATTGATGGGAAGATGGATGGAGCCAAATACAGGACCATTCTGGAAGAAAACCTGATGGAGTCTGCAAAAGACCTGAGACTGGGACGGAGATTTGTCTTCCAACAAGACAATGATCCAAAACATAAAGCAAAATCTACAATGGAATGGTTCAAAAATAAACATATCCAGGTGTTAGAATGGCCAAGTCAAAGTCCAGACCTGAATCCAATCGAGAATCTGTGGAAAGAACTGAAAACTGCTGTTCACAAATGCTCTCCATCCAACCTCACTGAGCTCGAGCTTTTGACTCTATCAGTTTTGCACATCGAGAGACTGAAATTTTATCCCATTCCTCCTTGCGCAAAACTGATAGAGACATACCCCAAGCGACTTACAGCTGTAATCGCAGCAAAAGGTGGCGCTACAAAGTATTAACTTAAGGGGGCTGAATAATTTTGCACTCCCAATTTTTCAGTTTTTGATTTGTTAAAAAAGTTTGAAATATCCAATAAATGTCGTTCCACTTCATGATTGTGTCCCACTTGTTGTTGATTCTTCACAAAAAAATACAGTTTTATATCTTTATGTTTGAAGCCTGAAATGTGGCAAAATATACAGTATAGATTACTTAGATTACTAATGTTACTGTCACCACAATAACATATACTTAAATACATGTTATTTTGTCCTTAAAACATTTCATTCAAATATTATAGAATTTAATTTATTCTTACGGAGGACCGCTCCTACTGGGGTGCCAATATGCTTCAAAGAATCTCAATGGCCAGCATCAGCAATCCAGTGTTTATGCATTTTTGTTAATTCCAGTGGTGTAAAGTACTTAAGAAAAAATACTTTAAAGTACTACTTAAGTAGTTTTGGGGGGTGTCTGTCCTTTAGTTTACTATTTATATTTTGGACAACTTTTACTTCACTACATTCCTAAAGAAAATAAGAAAATAATTTTACTCCATACATTTTCCCTGACACCCAAAAGTACTCGTTACATTTTGAATGCTGAGAAGCACAGGAACATTTTCCAATTCACACGCTTCTCAAGAGAACATCCCTGGTAATCCTTACTGCTTCTGATCTGGCAGACTCACTAAACACACATGGTTTGTTTGTAAATGATGTCTGAGTATTGGTGTGACCCTGGCTTTTTGTAAAACATTTTTAAAAATTAAATGGCGCCATCTGGTTTGCTTAAAATAAGGAATTTGAAATTATTTGTACTTTTAATTTTGATACATAAGTATATTTTAACAATTACATTTACTTTTGAAAATTAAGTATATTTACAACTAAATACTTTTAGACTTTTACTAAAAGTAGTATTTTACCGGGTGACTCACTTTTACTTGAGTAATATTCTATTAAGGTATCTTTACTTTTACTCAAGTATGACAATTGGGTACTTTTTCCACAACAGGTCAATTCCTTAGTAGACAAACGGTAGTGTCCTCCCCTGCTCGATAGTGACCTTTCATCGAGGATATTCATGTATATCCTACTGCAGAATAATTTTGAAATCTGCCAAAACCCTTTGAATAAGCTTTTATTTTGTCAGAGGAAAAAACATGCAAAAGTTTAAAAACAATATTCTACTTATTGTTCTATCCATAAAATGTACTGCATAACTAATTTAATTTGTTTTGAGCACTTTAATCAAATCAAATCAAAATGTATTGGTGTCCCCCAGGGCTCTGTTCTAGGCCCTCTCCTATTCTCGCTATACACCAAGTCACTTGGCTCTGTCATAACCTCACATGGTCTCTCCTATCATTGCTATGCAGACAACACACAATTAATCTTCTCCTTTCCCCCTTCTGATGACCAGGTGGCGAATCGCATCTCTGCATGTCTGGCAGACATATCAGTGTGGATGACGGATCACCACCTCAAGCTGAACCTCGGCAAGACGGAGCTGCTCTTCCTCCCGGGGAAGGACTGCCCGTTCCATGATCTCACCATCACGGTTGACAACTCCATTGTGTCCTCCTCCCAAAGCGCTAAGAACCTTGGCGTGATCCTGGACAACACCCTATCGTTCTCAACCAACATCAAGGCGGTGGCCCGTTCCTGTAGGTTCATGCTCTACAACATCCGCAGAGTACGACCCTGCCTCACACAGGAAGCGGCGCAGGTCCTAATCCAGGCACTTGTCATCTCCCGTCTGGATTACTGCAACTCGCTGTTGGCTGGGCTCCCTCCCTGTGCCATTAAACCCCTTCAACTCATCCAGAACGCCGCAGCCCGTCTGGTGTTCAACCTTCCCAAGTTCTCTCACGTCACCCCGCTCCTCCGTTCTCTCCACTGGCTTCCAGTTGAAGCTCGCATCCGCTACAAGACCATGGTGCTTGCCTACGGAGCTGTGAGGGGAACGGCACCTCAGTACCTCCAGGCTCTGATCAGGTCCTACACCCAAACAAGGGCACTGCGTTCATCCACCTCTGGCCTGCTCGCCTCCCTATCACTGAGGAAGTACAGCTCCCGCTCAGCCCAGTCAAAACTGTTCGCTGCTCTGGCCCCCCCAATGGTGGAACAAACTCCCTCACGACGCCAGGACAGCGGAGTCAATCACCACCTTCCGGAGACACCTGAAACCCCACCTCTTTAAGGAATACCTAGGATAGGATAAGTAATCCCTCTCACCCCCCCCCCGTTTAAGATTTAGATGCACTATTGTAAAGTGACTGTTCCACTGGATGTCATAAGGTGAATGCACCAATTTGTAAGTCGCTCTGGATGAGAGCGTCTGCTAAATGACTTAAATGTAATGTAAATGTACATACACATGGTTAACAGATATTAATGCAAGTGTAGTGAAATGCTTGTGCTTCTAGTTCGGACAGTGCAGTAATATCTAACAAGTAATCTAACAAATTCACAACGACTACCTTATACACACAAGTGTAAAGGGATGAGCAAGAATATGTGATATACATATATTGTTGAGCGATGGCCGTGCGGCATAGGCAAGATGCAGTAGATGGTATAGAATACATTATATACATATGAGATAAGTAATGTAGGATATGTGGAGGATATGGAGGATATCCTTCGGTAGCTCAGTTGGTAGAGCATGGCGCTTGTAACGCCAGGGTAGTGGGTTCGATCCCCGGGACCACCCATACGTAGAATGTATGCACACATGACTGTAAGTCGCTTTGGATAAAAGCGTCTCCTAAATGGCATATATATTAATATATTATATATATTATAGGATAGGATATATAGGATATATGATTAAAGTGGCGTATTTGAAGGGACTAGTGCTCATTTATTAAATCCATTAATTAAAGTGGCCAGAGATTTGAGTCTGTATGTTGGCAGCAGCCTCTCCATATTAGTGATGGCTGCTTAACAGTCTGATGGCCTTGAGATAGAAGCTGTTTTTCAGTCTCTTGGTCCCAGCTTTGATGCACATGTACTGACCTCGCCTTCTGGATGATAGCGGGGTGAACAGGCAGTGGCTCGGGTGGTTGTTGTCCTTGATGATCTTTTTGGCCTACCTGTGACATCGGGTGCTGTAGGTGTCCTGGAGGGCAGGTTGTTTGCCCCCGGTGATGCGTTGTGCAGACCCTCAGGAGAGCCTCAGTAGAGCCTTGCGGTTGAGGGCGGTGCAGTTGCCGTACCAGGTGGTGATAAAGCCAGACAGGATGCTCTCGATTGTGCATCTGTAAAAGTTTGTGAGTGTTATAGGTGACAAGCAAAATATCTTCAGCCTTCTGAGGTTGAAGAGGCACTGTCTGTGTGGGTGGACCATTTCAGATTGTCCGTGAGGTGTACGCCAAGGAACTTTCCACCTTCCCCACTACTGTCCCGTCGATGTGGATGGGGGGGTGCTCCCTCTGCTGTTTCCTGAAGTCCATGATTATCTCCTTTGTTTAGTTGACATTGAGTGAGAGGTTATTCTCCTGACACTACATTCCGAGGGCCCTCACCTCCTCCATGTAGGCCGCCTCATCGTTGTTAGTAATCAAGCCTTCCACTGAAGTGTCGTCTGCAAACTTGATGATTGAGTTGGAGGTGTGCATGGCCACGCAGTCGTGGGTGAACAGGGAGTACAGGAGAGGGCTGAGAACGCTCCCTTGTGGGACCCCAGTGTTGAGGATCAGCAAGGTGGAGGTGTTGTTTCCTACCTTCACCACCTGGGTGCTCCCCGTAGGAAAGTCCAGGACCCAGTTGCACAGGGCGGGGTCGAGACCAAGGGTCTCGAGCTTAATGACAAGTTTGGAGGGTACTATTGTGTTAAATGCTGAGCTGTAGTCAATGAACAGCATTCTTACATAGGTATTCCTCTTGTTAGGATGGGATAGTGCAGTGTGATGGCGTTTGCATTGTCTGTGGACCTATTGGGGCGGTAAGCAAATTGGAGTCTAGAGTTTCAGATAGGGTGGAGGTGATATTATCCTTGACTAGTCTCTCAAAGCACTTCATGATGAAAGAAGTGAGTGCTACGGGGAGATAGTCACTTAGCTCAGTTACCTTAGCTTTCTTGGGAACGGGAACAATGGTGGCCATCTTGAAGTTTGTGGGGACAGCAGACTGGGGTAGGGATTGATTGAATATGTCCGTAAACACACCAGCCAGCTTGTTTGCACATTCTCTGAGGACGTGGCTAGGAATGCAGTCTGGATCGACAGCTTAACACTAGAGGTCGACCGATTAATCGAAATGGCCAATTAATTAGGGCCGATTTCAAGTTTTCATAACAATAGGAAATCTGTATTTTTGGATGCTGATTTCTTTTTTTTCTTTCTTTTTTTTACACCTTTATTTAGCTAGCAGATGCACGGTGTCCCCGGTGCGCAGGCATAGCCCGGTGCGTTACATAGCAGCGCCTTGTATCAGCCGGGCTAGAGTGGGCATCAAGCCAGGTGCCATGAAGCCGGCTCATTGAATCTGGTCTCCCCGCCTCGGTCCGGGGTACATGGCACCAGTCCTACGCATTGTGTCCCCGGATTGCCAGCACAGCCCAGTGCGGTCTATTCCACCTTGCCGCACTGGCCTGGCTACGGGAAGTATCCAGCCAGGTAGGGTTGTGCAGGCTCGGTGCTCGAGACCTCCAGTGTGCCTCCACGGTCGGGTCTATCCGGTGCCGCCTCCACGCACCAGGCCTCCGGTGGCAGCACCCCGCACCAGGCTGTCTCTCTCTCCGTTGCTCGGGTCCCCAGTCCGAGGTCGGCGGCGAGGGTCGCCGCTCTAAAGAGGCCACGGAGGCGGGTTAAGAGGCGGACAAAGACTATGGTGGAGTGGGGTCCATGTCCCGTGCCAGAGCCACCACCGCGGACAGACGCCCACCCAGACCCTCCCCTATAGGTTCAGCTTTTGCGGCAGGAGTCCGCACCTTGGGGGGGGGGGGAGTACTGTCACGTTCTGACCTTAGTTCCTTTGTGATGTCTTTGTTTTAGTGTGGTCAGGGCATGAGTTGGGTGGGCAGTCTATGTTCTTTTTTCTATGATTGGGATTTCTGTGTTTGGCCTGGTATGGTTCTCAATCAGAGGCCGCTGTCAATCATTGTCCCTGATTGAGAACCATACATAGGTAGCCTGTTTTCATCCTTGAGTTGTGGGTGATTATTTTCTGTTCAGTGGTTTGTGTATTCACCATACAGGACTGTTTTGTTTCATTCGTTGGCACTTTATTGTTTTGTTTCAGTGTTCGATTGTTCTATTAAATCAATATGGACACTTACCACGCTGCGCATTGGTCCTCCTCTCCTTATAACACCAACAACGGCCATTACAGCCTGCCTGTTACGCATAGAAGCCAAGGTAAGTTGCGAGTTAGCATTAAACTTATCTTATACAAAACAATAAATCAATCATAATCACTAGTTAACTACACATGATTGATGATATTACTTGTTTATCTAGCGTTTCCTGCGTTGCATGTAATCAATGCAACGCTGGGGGATGATTTAACAAATGCGCATTTGCAAAAAAAGCACAATTGTTGCACGACTGTACCTAACCATAAACACCAATGCCTTTCTTAAAATCAATACACAGGAGTATATATTTTTAAACCTGCATATTTAGCTAAACATTGAAGGTTGTACAATGTAACAAGAATATTTAGACTTCGGGATGCCACCCGTTAGATAAAATACCGAATGGTTCCTTATTTAACTGAAATAATACGTTTTTTGTTTTCGAAATTATAGTTTCCGGATTCGACCATATTAATGACCAAAGGCTCGTATTTCTGTGTGTTCTTATGTTATAATTAAGTCTATGATTTGATATTTGACAGAGCAGTCTGACTGAGCGATGGTAGGCAGCAGCAGGCTCATAAGCATTCATTCAAACAGCCCTTTCGTGCGTTTTGCCAGCAGCTCTTCGCAAGCACAGCACTGTTTATGACTTCAAGCCTATAAGCCTAATGGCTGGTGTAACCGATGTGAAATGGCTAGCTAGTTAGCGGGGTGCGTGCTAATAGCGTTTCAAACGTCACTCGCTCTGAGACTTGGAGTAGTTATTCTCCTTGCTCTGCAAGGGCCGTTGCTTTTGTGGAGCGATGGGTAACGCTACTTCGAGTGTGGCTGTTGTCAATGTGTTCCTGGTTAGAGCCCAGGTAGGGGCGAGGAGAGGGACGGAAGCTATACTGTTACACTGGCAATACTAAAGTGCCTATAAGAACATCCAATAGTCAAAGGTATATGAAATACAAATGGTATAGAGATAAATAGTCCTATAAATACTATATTAACTACAACCTAAAACCTCTTACCTGGGAATATTGAAGTCTCATGTTAAAAGGAACCACCAGCTTTCATATGCTCTCATGTTCTGAGCAAGGACCTCCAAAGTTAGCTTTTTTACATGGCACATATTGCACTTTTATTTCTCCAACACTTTGTTTTTGCATTATTTATACCAAATTGAACATGTTTCACTATTTATTTGAGGCTAAATTGATTTTTATTGATGTATTATATTAAGTTAAAAGAAGTGTTCATGTTGTATTGTTGTAATTGTCATAAATTAAAATCGTCCGATTAATCGGTATTTTTTGGTCCTTCAATAATCATAAGCGGTCGACCTCTAGTTAACACGTTTAAATGTTTTACTCACGTTGGCCACGGAGAACGAGAGCCCGCAGTCTTTGGTAGCTGGCCATGTCAGTGGCACTGTATTGTCCTCAAAGCGAGCAAAGAGGTTGTTTAATTTGTCTGGGAGCAAGACGTCAATGTCCGCGACGGGGCTGGTTTTCTTTTTGTAACCTGTTATTGACTGTAGACCCTGCCTATACATCTCGTATTTGAGCCATTGAATTGCGACTTTACGCTGTCTTAAAAGCGATGGTTCGCGCTTTCAGTTTTGCGCATATTCTGCCATCAATCCACGGTTTCTGGTTAATAAGGAAGGTTTTATTAGTCACAGTGGGTACAACATCTCTGATGTGTATATGTCAATGTTATTGTCTGAGGCTACCCGGAACATATCTTAGACCTCGTGATCGAAGCAATCTTGATGTGTGGAATCCAATTGGTCAGACCAGCCTTGGATAGACCTGAGCATGGGCATTTCCTGTTTTAATTTCTGACTTTAGGATGGAATGCAACAAAATTGAGTCATGGTCAGATTTTCCAAAGGGAGGGCGGGGGAGGGCTTTGTATGCATCGTGACAGTTAGAGTAGCAATGGTGCAGAATGCTACCAGCTCGTGTCACACATTCGATATGCTGATAGAATTTAGGAAGCCTTGTTCTCAGATTAGCTTTGTTAAAATCCCCAGCTACAATAAATGCAGCCTCAGGATATATAGTTTCCAGTTTAGGTAGATTCCAGTGAAGTTCTTTCAGGGCCGTCAAGGTATCTGTTTGGGGGGGGATATACACATCTGTTACTATAATCAAAGATAATTATCTTGGGAGATAATGCCATTGGCATGTGATTGTAAGGAACTCTGACAGGTGAATAAAAGGATTTGAGATCCCGTGTGTTGCTGTGTTTACACCATAAGATGTTAATCATAAGTCATACACCCCGGCCCTTCTTCTTACCAGAGAGATGTTCTGTCGGCACTATGAATGAAGAAACCAGGTGGCTGTACCGACTCGGACATATCCCTAGTGAGCCATGTTTCCGTGAAACAAAGAATTAAACAATCTCTGATGTCTATCTGGAAGGCAACTCGTGCCCTAATTTCGTCCACCTTGTTGTCTAGAGATTGGACATTGGTGAGTAATATGCTCGGAAGCGGTGGATGGTGTGCTCGCCTTCTAATTCTGACCAGTAGGCCGCTCCGTCTGCCTCTCCTGTGGCGACCGCGTTGTTTTGGGTCGGCCTCTGGGATTAGATTCCATGTCCAGGGTGGAGTTCCCGAACAAAGGATCCGCTTCAGGAATGTTGTATTCCTGGTCATAATGTTGGTAAGATATCGATTTTATATCCAATAGTTCGTCCCGACTGTATGTAATAACATTTGAGATTTTCTGGGCTAACAAACTTTTCGTCAAACTGAACGCACACATTTATTTTGGGATCCACCCCTGTAAAGGTCCTTTGCCTAAAGACGCACGAGTGGAGAAGAACCGTTTAATTTGAAGCAAGCGCATTTAAATCCACGTTCACTCTCCTCGATTATCTTTGACCTTTTTCAAAAGTAAGCGAGAGAGGGCTGAGGAGAGAGGACGCAGGAGGTGAGCAAATCGAATTGATCAAGGCCCTAGAAAACTTTTCAAATAATCTTGTTCACCAAATAATACCGCTCATGCGCAATCAGCCTAAGGAGGTTTCTTTTTACTGTGGGTTTGTTCAGTTTGACTAAAAGTTTGCTACGTTTCATGATGGTTTGTACCCTTATCCTTACCTACTGTAACCCTAACCATCAACTTCAATGGGGTAAGGATGTCCCAAGGATTCCAGATAGCATGGACTCTTTTAGGTACGTTTGCTCAGTTTGGTAGGTGTAGCGGGTTGTGGCTTGAAGAAATGAAAGGGCAGAGGACCATTCCCCAACCCACAATCCAACCCCTCCCCGTTTTTCAACTGGTTGTTCAGAACAGCAATGTTTCAGTTTAATTCACAAAAAAAAATGTACTGAACACAGCCCAGGTTTCAAGGTTAGGGAATGTAGGAGGCCTTGGCCTATGCCATTTCTATAATCATGTGTCACTTGTACATCTAAAAAAATATTAATAGGCTACTATTCAAGTCTATATTAGTCTATTGCTAAGTTTGCTTGCTAAAACAAGCAAACTTCATAATTAAAATACTTTTACCCTACTAAATTTCAACATGCAAATAGCTAGGCTATAACCAGCATATATTTACTCTAGGCCTACACATGGAGGTGAGAGAGAAATGCCAAACTGCATCTAAAACATTTAAGTAGTGTGAGTAATCTGTGTGACTAAGAGACTAATCAATTTCTAAAGGAACTAGGGGCCGTTTCCATCCTCTGGAAATCATTATGCAGCATTATAAATGTCATCCATCAGGCGTATGCAGGAAGAGCCAGCCCCAGAGAGTGATCCCATTTTAATTGTGTTACTCATGTTTGTTTGGCCCAGAGTGCCCGAGCATCACCAGATCCGGAGTTTATCCACTCACAGACAATTCCCAACCCGTAACGTTCCTCACATCCTTGACGGCTGCCAGCTATTTTCCGTCCCCGGGTGGAGAAATGAGAAAAACCTCTCCCCATATCTCTTCCTACCCATCACTTTGATGGGTACTCATCACTGGGTGAGTATGAACAGCAGAGGTGGGCTTAATTGCATTTCAATACCACCAACCTACAAATTCCAGACTTGGAACCTTGTTGTAGAAAGATGAGTTCTGAGTTTCCCACTTGAAAGCACCGTTACACTTACTCCTCTTTGCTTCCTGTTGGAGCATAAGGTCGTAACAAGTCCACATCATGCCGGCCAGCCCTTTGCAAAGTAGACCTACTTCGTCCTGTTAATTAAAAGAGTAACACAGTGACAAGTCATGGTTTACAAAGCAATGCTAATATTTCTGGACTAGAGCTATTTCATTTCAAGTTTAAAAGTAAAATGTAGCTTGCAGGTGAGGGCAATATTGAATGGAAGCTAACAGGTTTAGGCTAAAATATGCTATTTCCATATGTGTCCACGTATGCATTCTAAAGAGAAAGGAGGATGAAATTAAGAAAGTAAGAAGTCTAATAAAGTCCAACACAGTGATATTGGGGGCTGTTGGCAAAGATCAACCAGTATTGTGCATATAAAGGCTAAAGACCGCAAGGCACATCAAACACCATAGAGGTCCATTAAAAAATAAACACCCTTCTCAACACATCTACTGTTTATATCCAAGCCTCTCTGGGAGCCGACCCTGTTTACTTTCCCTGCTTGACTCATCTTAAGTCAAGGTGGCACGCTGGCATTTTTGAATACATCCTCTCACACACTCACTCTCTCATGAGAAAAAGAGGCCCAGTTCAAAGGATTGCCGACGTGGTGAGAGCAAGACAGTTATTAATAATGATAATGGTGATAAGGCACATGTGCGCTAGTGCGCGCACGCACGCACGCACGCACGCACGCACGCACGCACACACACACACACACACACACACACACACACACACACACACACACACACACACACACACCCCCCCGTGGAGAGAGAAATAGGAGATTTTCCACACACAATCAGTGCCACAATCAGTATCACTTAAGTATGCTCTTACATGTGTTATTGTCTGGTGCAGGATAGTTGCTGGTCATTTGAACATTCTCAGCACATTTAAGGAACTTGACAAAAATACTTGATTTTCTTTGTATTTCATTACTTTAACAGAACGTTTCCTGAAAGTTCAAACTTGGTGACTTTTAATTTCAAATGTTGTAATTTTCTAGGAATCTGATTGGTTTGACATTGGGAATGTTCTCTGATTGGTTTGACATTGGGAATGTTCAAATAGTTAAGAGAACGTTAAGAAACAATTTCCTTCTGTGGGAATTTCAGTACATCAAATAAAATTGTATTTGTCACATGCACCGAATACAATCTGGATACTATCTGGATGGAAAATGACTGTGGATAATAGCAGATGACATTGCCACTCCTATTTGCCACATCTTCAATTTAAGCCTACAAGAGAGTGTGTGTCCTCAGGCCTGGAAGGACGCTAAAGTCATTCCGCTACCCAAGAATAGTAAAGCCCCTGGTACTGGCTCAAATAGCCTACCATTCAGCCTGTTACCAACCCTTAGTAAACTTCTGGAAAAAATTGTGTTTGGCCAGATACAATGCTATTTCCCAGTAAACAAATTGACAACAGAATTTCAGCATGCTTATAGGGAAGGACACTCAACAAGCACAGCACTTACACAAATGACTGATGATTGTCTGAGAATAACATTATTGTGGGGGATGTCTTGTTAGACTTCAGTTCAGCTTTTGACATTATCGATCATAGTCTGCTGCTGGAAAAACAGATGTGTTATGGCTTTACTGTTATGCAGGTGAATGAGGACCCAAAAGCGACTTGGCGAAAACAGAGTCTTTAATCCAGTAAAGTAAAAATACAATCATAAAGCACAATTCCACTCGTAATGACAAGAACAGACTGGAGACTCGATCTTGAACTGCAGGTTGCCTCGGGAAGGCACTTGAACGTAGCAGACTCAGACACCTGCTCACCACGCAGCATCTGAGGGAAACACGACACGACAGGGCGATACACAGACACAGCACGGTGAACAATAGACAATGATCCGACAGGGCAGAAACGGAAAACAAGGGGAGAAATAGGGACTCTAATCAGGGGGAAAGATAGGGAACAGGTGTGGGAAGACTAAATGATTGATTAGGGGAATAGGAACAGCTGGGAGCAGGAACGGAGCGATAGAGAGAAGAGAGAGAGGGAGGAAGAGAGAAAGAGGGGAACGAACCTAAAAAGACCAGCAGGGGGAAACGAACAGAAGGGAAAGCATAATGACAAGACAATATATGACAAAACATGACAGTATCCCCCCACTCACCAAGCGCCTCCTGGCGCTCTCGAGGAGGAACACTGGCGGCAACGGAGGAAATCATAGATCACAAACGGTCCAGCACGTCCCGAGAAAGAACCCAACTCCTCTCCTCAGGACCGTAACGAAAAACGATAAAAAGGGAAACTAGGGTACTACTCTAAAAAAAAAATGAGACACGGGTAGAGAACTGAAAGCTTTAGAGCAAACAGGACCAAACAGGCCAGGAGAGTAACAACTAGGGACAGACTGAGACACAGCAAGGGCAGGAACAAGAACAGGAGAGATGCGATGGCAGGGAACAGACTGAGACCCAGCAAGACCAGGAGCAGAAGCAGAAAAAAATTACCAGACTTCTTCTGCGCGCAGTCCGAACAACGCAGCCACGAAACGGCGCGTGTCACGCTCCTGAGTAGGCCACCAAAACCGCTGGCGAATAGAAGCAAGAGTACCTCGAACGCCGGGATGGCCAGCTAACTTGGCAGAGTGAGCCCACTGAAGAACAGCCAGACGAGTAGAAACAGGAACGAAAAGAAGGTTACTAGGACAAGCGCGCGGCGACGCAGTGTGCGTGAGTGCTTGCTTAACCTGTCTTTCAATTCCCCAGACTGTCAACCCGACAACACGCCCAACAGGAAGGATCCCCTCGGGATCGGTAGAAGCCACAGCAGAACTAAAGAGATGGGATAAAGCATGAGGCTTGGTGTTCTTAGTACCCGGGCAATAAGAAATAACGAACTCGAAACGAGCGAAAAACAACGCCCAACGAGCATGACGCGCATTCAGTCGTTTGGCAGAACGGATGTACTCAAGGTTCTTTTGGTCAGTCCAAACGACAAAAGGAACGGTCGCCCCCTCCAACCACTGTCGCCATTTGCCTAGGGCTAAACGGATGGCGAGCAGTTCGCGGTTAGCCACATCATAGTTACGTTCCGACGGTGACAGGCGATGAGAAAAATACGCACAAGGGTGGACCCCATCGTCAGTATCGGAGCGCTGGGACAGAATGGCTCCCACGCCCACCCCCGACGCGTCAACCTCAACAATAAACTGTTTAGTGACGTCAGGTGCAACAAGGATAGGAGCGGATGCAAAACGCTTCTTAAAGAGATCAGAACAACAATCATACGACCGGTGAGGAGGAAGGGAGTTGGTTCTGGACCGACTGAAGACCGTGCGCAGACCATGATATTCCTCCGGCACTCCTGTCAAATCACCAGGTTCCTCCTGAGAAGAGGGGACAGAACAAACAGGAGAAATAGCAGACATTAAACACTTCACATGACAAGAAACGTTCCAGGAAAGGATAGAATTACTAGACCAATCAAAAGAAGGATTATGACACACTAGCCAGGGATGACCCAAAACAACAGGTGTAAAAGGTGAACAAAAAATCTAAAAAGAAATGGTCTCACTATGGTTACCAGATACAGTGAGGGTTAAAGGTAGTGTTTCACATAATATACTGGGGAGAGGACTACCATCCAAGGCGAACATGACCGTGGGCTCCCCCTAACTGTCAGAGAGGAATGTCATGTTCCCGAGCCCAGGCTTCGTCCATAAAACAGCCCTCCGCCCCAGAGTCTATTAATGCACTGCAGGAAGCTGCCAATCCGGTCCAGCGTAGATGGACCGGTAAAGTAGTACAGGTACTTGACGGAGAGGACCGTCTAGTAGCGCTTATCAGTCGCCCTCCGCTTACTGATGAGCTCTGGCCTTTAACTGGACATGAAATGACAAAATGACCAGCGGAACCGCAATAGAGACAGAGACGGTTGGTGATTCTCCGTTCCCTCTCCTTAGTCGAGATGCGAATACCCCCCAGCTGCATGGGCTCAACACCTGAGTCAGTGGGGAAAGATGGTAGTGTCCGAGAGAGGGGAGACACAGTTAACGCGAGCTCTCTTCTATGAGCTCGGTGACGAAGATCTACCCGTCGTTCAATGCGAATAGCGAGTTCAATCAAAGAATCCACGCTGGATGGAACCTCCCGAGAGAGAATCTCATCCTTAACCTTAGCGTGGAGTCCCTCCAGAAAACGAGCGAGCAACGCCTGCTCGTTCCAGTTACTGGAGGCAGCAAGAGTGCGAAACTCTATAGAGTAATCCGTTATGGATCGATTACCTTGACATAGGGAAGACAGGGACCAGGAAGCTTCTTTCCCAAAAACTGAACGATCAAAAACTCTTATCATCTCCTCTTTAAAGTTCAGATAATTGTTAGTACACTCAGCGCTTGCCTCCCAGATAGCTGTGCCCCACTGCCGAGCCCGACCAGTAAGGAGTGATATGACGTAGGCAATCCGAGCTCTCTCTTGAGTATGTGTTGGGTTGGAGAGAGAACACTATATCACACTGGGTGAGAAAGGAGCGGCACTCAGTGGGCTGCCCAGAATAACATGGTGGGTTATTAACCCTAGGTTCCGGAGGCTCGGAAGACCCGGAAGTAGCTGGTGGCACGAGACGAAGACTCTGATACTGTCCTGAGAGGTCGGAGACCTGAGCGGCCAGGGTCTCAACGGCATGCCGAGCAGCAGACAATTCCTGCTCGTGTCTGCCGAGCATCGCTCCCTGGAACTCGAGAGTAGAGTAGAGAGAATCCATAGTCGCTGGGTCCATTCTTGGTCGGATCCTTCTGTTATGCAGGTGAATGAGGACCCAAAAGCGACTTGGCGAAAACAGAGTCTTTAATCCAGTAAAGTAAAAATACAATCATAAAGCACAATTCCACTCGTAATGACAAGAACAGACTGGAGACTCGATCTTGAACTGCAGGTTGCCTCGGGAAGGCACTTGAACGTAGCAGACTCAGACACCTGCTCACCACGCAGCATCTGAGGGAAACACGACACGACAGGGCGATACACAGACACAGCACGGTGAACAATAGACAATGATCCGACAGGGCAGAAACGGAAAACAAGGGGAGAAATAGGGACTCTAATCAGGGGGAAAGATAGGGAACAGGTGTGGGAAGACTAAATGATTGATTAGGGGAATAGGAACAGCTGGGAGCAGGAACGGAGCGATAGAGAGAAGAGAGAGAGGGAGGAAGAGAGAAAGAGGGGAACGAACCTAAAAAGACCAGCAGGGGGAAACGAACAGAAGGGAAAGCATAATGACAAGACAATATATGACAAAACATGACATTTACACCCCCTGCTATAATGTGGATAAAGAGTTACTTGTTTAACATAACATAGAGGGTGTTCTTTAATGAAGCCTCTCAAATTTACTCCAATTAGAATCAGGAATTCCCCAGGATAGTTGTTTCTGCCCCTTGCTTTTTTCAATTTTTACTAACGACATGCCACTGACTTTGAGTAAAGCCAGAGTGTCTATGTATGCGGATGACTCAACACTATACACGTCAGCTACCACAGCGACTGCAATGACTGCAACACTCAATAAAGAGCTGCAGTTAGTTTCAGAGTGGGTGGCAAGGAATAAGTTATTCCTAAATATTTCTCAAACTTAAAGCACTGTATTTGGAACAAAACACTCACTAAACCCTGAACCTCCACTAAATATTGTAATAAATAATGTAGAAATTGAGCAAGTTGATATGTTGAATGCACCAAGCTGTCTGTGTAAACTACTGGCACACAGATCGGACACCCAAGCATACCCCACAAGACATGCCACAAGAGGTCTCTCCACAGTCCCCAAGTCCAGAACAGACTATGGGAGGCACCCAGTACTACATAGAGCCATGACTACATGGAACTCTATTCCACATCAAGTAACTGACGCAAGCAATAACATTTGATTTAAAAAACAGATTAAAAAACACCTTATGGAACAGCGGGGACTGTGAAGCAAAACAAACATTGGCACAGACACATGCATACACACACACACACACACACACACACACACACACACACACACACACACACACACACACACACACACACACACACACACACACACACACACACACACACACACACACACACACACACACACACACACACACACACACTATAACATATGCACTATACAAACACATGGATTTAGCACTGTAGATACAGCATGTGGTAATGGTGCAGTAAGTGAAATGTTGCGTTGTGAAATCTGCGAATGTATTGTAATGTTTTTAAAACTGCCTTAATTTTGATGGACCCCGGGAAGAGTAGCTGCTCCTTTGGCAGCAGGTAGTGGGGATCCATAATAAATACAAATACAAATACAAATACAGTGAAATGCCCTTAAACAACAATGCAGAGGTTTTTTTAAGTAAGAAAATATTTGCTAAATAAACTAAAGTTTAAATAAGTAAGACATTAAAATAACAATAACGAGGCTATATACAGTGGGTACCGGTACCGAGTCATTGGGCAGGGGTACAGGTTAGTCAAGGTAATTGAGGTAATATGTACACGTACTGTAGGTAGGGGAAATAAATAGTGAGTAGCAGCAGGGTAAAAAAGGAGGTCAATGCAAATAGTCCGAGATGCAATTTGATTAACTGTTCAGCAGTCTTATGTCTTGGGGATAGAAGCTGTTAATAAGCCTACAGGTGCTCTCATGGTTCTTTTTAAAGTCATGTTCTCAAATTGTTCAGAGAATGCTAAGAAACAATGTTCTTCTGTGGGAATTTCAGTACTTCAGCGTAACGTTTCCTACAAGTTTTCTCATGGTTCTACTTAAAGTCATGTTCTCACATTGTTCCGAGAACGTTAAGAAATAGTGTTCTTCTGTGGGAATTTCAGTACTTCGGCATAACGTTTCCTACAGGTTTCCTCATGGTTCTACTTAAAGTTATGTTCTCAGATTGTTCCGAGAACTCTAAGAAAACTTTCATTAGAAACTACAAAATAACTTTAGTAACGTTCAGAGAATGTTCTAAGAATGTTGTTTATCAATATAAATATTAATTCCATTTTCAGCCTCAACAAAACTCTCTCAATCCTCTTTCTTGTTAAGTATGTTCAGGTGTGTAGGCCACGCCCACTAATTGGCTACACCTGATCTTAATGATGGCTTGTTTCCTTTGAAATGGGGTCTGTTTGAATAGAACAAAATTAACAGCTTTGTATGAGTGAAAACAAATGGCATGCTAGCTCTGTCCTGGTGGATCATTGGACTAATTCCATGGATAGGGAACAGAAGATTATTGGTTCGGATCACACTGACACCATCCCACAATAAATACAAAGAAATGTGTTTGCATGAATCATTCCTAAGCAAATAAATGTCCATGTGTCTTATCTGTGCTTGGAGTTCTACTAAACGATCAGTGTTATTAGCAGTCTTATTGATACGATCTCAGAACACTATTAAATTACCTTCAAATAAACTATAATTTCCATTCTCGGAAGGTTCATAAAACCTTCCAGGAACCCTTTCAGGGAACTATAGTAAAACTTTCTCAGAACCTCCCTGCAACCTAAAAATAAATGTTCCCAGAACATGTGAAATTTCTACTTCCGTTCTCAGAACGTTTAAAAAACTTTCCATTTTAACTGTCTGGAAACGTATAGCTTCATTCCTAGAACCAATGGGAAACCAAAAACGTACTTTCCCACAACTTACAAGGAACTAAATGTGCTAGCTGGGAAGGGCAAGCGTGTAGAGTAGAGTGAAGTTGAACTTTTTCGATATAGGGGGCGCTCTTTTAATTTTTGGATAAAAAACGTTCCCGTTTTAAACAAGATATTTTGTCACGAAAAGATGCTCGACTATGCATATAATTGACAGCTTTGGAAAGAAAACACTCTGACGTTTCCAAAACTGCAAAGATATTATCTGTGAGTGCCCCAGAACTGATGCTACAGGCGAAACCAAGATGACATTTCAAACAGGAAATGCCCCAGATTTTGAAGGCGTTGTGTTCCAATGTCTCCTTATATGGCTGTGAATGCGCCAGGGAATGAGCTTACACTTTCTGTCGTTTCCCCAAGGTGTCTGCAGCATTGTGACGTATTTGTAGGCATATCATTGGAAGATTGACCATTTTACACTACATCTACCAGGTGCTCGCTTGGTGTCCTCCGTCGCAATTATTGCGTAATCTCCAGCTGCGTGTATTTTTCCATTTGCTTCCGAGGAGAAACCCAACTGCCACAAATGATTTATCATCGAATAGATATGATCATGGCGTGATCCTGGACAACACCCTGTCGTTCTCAACTAACATCAAGGCGGTGGCCCGTTCCTGTAGGTTCATGCTCTACAACATCCGCAGAGTACGACCCTGCCTCACACAGGAAGCGGCACAGGTCCTAATCCAGGCACTTGTCATCTCCCGTCTGGATTACTGCAACTCGCTGTTGGCTGGGCTCCCTGCCTGTGCCATTAAACCCCTACAACTCATCCAGAACGCCGCAGCCCGTCTGGTGTTCAACCTTCCCAAGTTCTCTCACGTCACCCCGCTCCTCCACTCTCTCCACTGGCTTCCAGTTGAAGCTCGCATCCGCTACAAGACCATGGTGCTTGCCTACGGAGCTGTGAGGGGAACGGCACCTCAGTACCTCCAGGCTCTGATCAGGCCCTACACCCAAATAAGGGCACTGCGTTCATCCACCTCTGGCCTGCTCGCCTCCCTACCACTGAGGAAGTACAGTTCCCGCTCAGCCCAGTCAAAACTGTTCGCTGCTCTGGCTCCCCAATGGTGGAACAAACTCCCTCACGACGCCAGGACAGCGGAATCAATCACCACCTTCCGGAGACACCTGAAACCCCACCTCTTTAAGGAATACCTAGGATAGGATAAAGTAATCCTTCTCACCCCCCCCCCTTAAAATATGTAGATGCACTATTGTAAAGTGGCTGTTCCACTGGATGTCATAAGGTGAATGCACCAATTTGTAAGTCGCTCTGGATAAGAGCGTCTGCTAAATGACTTAAATGTAAATGTAAATGTATATGTGAAAAACACCTTGAGGATTGATTCTAAACAACGTTTGCCATGTTTCTGTCGATATTATGGAGTTAATTTGGAAAAAAGTTTGGCGTTGTAATGACTGAATTTTCTTTTTTTTTCTTATTAGCCAAACGTGATGAACAAAACGGAGCGATTTCTCATACACAAATAATATTTTGGGAAAAACTGAACATTTTCTATCTAACTGAGAGTCTCCTCATTGAAAACATCCGAAGTTCTTCAAAGGTAAATTATTTTATTTGAATGCTTTTCTTGTTTTTGTGAAAATGTTGCCTGCTGAATGCTAGGCTTAATGCTATGCTAGCTATCAATACTCTTACACAAATGCTTGTGTAGCTATGGTTGATGGGATATTTTGAAAGTCTGAGATGACAGTGTTGTTAACAAAAGGCTAAGCTTGTAAGTGAATATATTTCTTTCATTTCATTTGTGATTTTCATGAATAGTTAACGTTGCGTTATGGTAATGAGCTTGAGGCTATGATTACGCTCCCGGATACGGGATTGCTCGACTTCTGATTTTTTATGGAATATCTACATAGCAAGTTGTGTTAGCTCATCCAAGTTTATAATTTTAAAAGGTTAATTAATCATCAGAAAACCCTTTTACAATTATGTTAGCACAGCTGAAAAGGGTTGTTCTGATTAACCTCTAGCGTCGAGCAATGCCATTGGAACACAGAAGTGATGAATGCTGATAATGGGCCTCTGTACGCCTATGTAGATTTCCATAAAAAATCGAAAGTCGAGCAATCCCATATCCAGGAGCGTAATCATAGCCTCGAGCTCATTACCATAACGGAACATTAACTATTCATGAAAATCGCAAATGAAATGAAAGAAATATATTCACTTACAGGCTTAGCCTTTTGTTAACAACACTGTCATCTCAGACTTTCAAAATATCCCATCAACCATAGCTACACAAGCATTTGTGTAAGAGTATTGATAGCATGAAAATCGAATAGTTAATAGTTAGTATCTGGAGCATCAGCATTTGTGGGTTCGATTACAGGCTCAAAATAGCCAGAAACAAATAACTTTCTTCTGAAACTCGTCGGTCTATTCTTGTTCTGAGAAATGAGGGCTGTACCATGTGAGAAATTGCAAAGAAACTGAAGATTTCGTACAATACTGTGTACTACTCCCTTCGCAGAACAGCGCAAACACATTTTAGAGTGGCCTTTTATTATCTCTAGTACAAGGTGCACCTGTGTAATGATCATGCTGTTTCATCAGCTTCATGATTTGCCACACCTGTCAGGTGGCTGGATTATCTTGGCAAAAGAAAAATGCTCACTAACAGGCATGTAAACACATTTGTGAACAAAATTTGGGAGAAATAAGCTTTTTGTGGGTATGGAACATTTCTGAGATCTCTTATTTCAGCTCATGACACACTTTACATGCTGCGTTCATATTTTTGTTCAGTATAATTATCTCGTCGGTGAGGGCCAAGGTCTTTCATTGCGTTGCCTTCACTCATCAAACTTGAGCATACTCTGTTTGTATCGCTTTGGTACTGTTTTCACAAGCTTGTGATAAAATTTCACAAATGTCTTAATACAAAACTCAAAACAGATCATCATAAAGGCTGTTTTTGCAAAAGGGTCAAAATTAGGAGGAAAAATTAGGAGGACTAGCAAAAGAGAGATAAGAAAAAGCAGGAGCACAGAAAAACACACAAATTGACAAGACAAACGGGGACCACCGGAATAAATACCCAGGGACTAATGGGGAAAACGGGTGTCACCTGGAGGTGGGTGGATACAATCACAAACACACGTGAAACAGATCAGGGTGTGACAATTTTACCATCACTGCTTTTAATGGTTAATCACTTAACTGTTTGGTAAACCTATTTTTTTTTAACAATTATTTTAGCATGTAAATCTTAATGGGGCAAACACCCCCATTTTTTAAAATGCATGCCAGCAAAGCCACTACACAACACTAAACAATACATTAATTGCACTATAATGGTGATAAACGGTGCCCTCAATCTATTAGGGCCAAACATAAAGCTGTCCCAACAGCAGAGATTTCTTTTCAGCACCATTGAGTGAATCCTTACCACTGGCTGTCAGCGGAGCCTTGTCTGGCAGCGAAACAGTTCATTCAGCCTCACAAATTTGGTTTCTACTGAAAATTGAGATGTACAAACTATAACATAAGGGTTCGACAATCGGATAAGAGGCAATCCGTCATTTCGATTAAGACATTAAGAGCAAGCTAGGATGGATGCAGTCAATTTTTTTCAGCACTTTTGAAATGTTCAGCAACAGAATTCAGAACATGGGCCATTCTTACAATAGTCTCCTTGTACACCAAGTCAGAACCGTAGGATAAATATAGGGGGCATATAAGCAGACAATGAAGCTCTTACAATATTCAGTGATTACATTTCTCTAAAACAGGCTATAGGCTACATGTGCACCACCAAGTCAGAACAGTAGTCTAAGTTATGAGGGGAAAAGGGACCAAATTATTAGGGTGAGGCACATGGGCTACTAACAGCTTACTACATAACATACACTTAGTATTACTTTATTAGCTAGAGTATACATATATCCGTGGCATATTACATCATTTATGCAGCAGCATACAATATGTTTTTGGACTCACCTTGTTGTGCTGTGCTCATTTGGACAAATGTCAACAAAGTCTGTCATTCTCTGGAGTTATAGTGCTTTCAAGACAACTGGGAACTCGGGGAACAAAACAAGGTCGAATCATGACGTCAGTGATCTTCACATCGGAGCTCTAGAAAAAGTTCCCGATTTGGATGACGTATTTGAAAACGTATTTTCCCAGTCGGAGCTAGTGTTTTTTCAGAGTTGTCTTGAAGTCTGAGAATTCCCAATTCTGAGTTTCCAGTTGTTTTGAACACGGCAGAAGTCATGCTGGACAGCATGGCCAATGTATTCAAACTTTTCTGGCCCATGGTGTTGAATGTTTATCCTTTTAAGCTTGGAAAAGAGACACTTAAATCCAGATTTAGACAACACACCCACTCATCTGAATAGCAGGCTAGTGATTGCTTTGCAATGCTTGCAGTTAGCCACTGATTCCTTCCAAACCACTTACTGTTGAATTTCCAACTTGTTGTGTAGTGTTTATGTCCAATGGCCATTGAAAACCAATACGTTTTATCTATAATTTATCTTCATATGACAAGCATTGAAAAGGTTTTTTCCCAGTATATTGTTGACATGATTCATGTGATGACTGCTTGTCTAGTGTGCTAGCTAAGATTTAGAAATCATGATGCTACGATCAGTCCAATCAAAGCAACGGCAGATGTAACATGATTTGACGTAATTTAATCTCTGGCCAATGACCTGGTGCCTTCTTGGATGGGCACTTCTAATGTAACTCTGTGGCAGCACCCAAGGGGCTTGAATTTTCAAGCTCTCCCCGTAGATTCTGAAATGACGTAGTCTCCATGAGTAGCAGAACACGACGTCAATTACGGCGCAAATAGAGAACATTACCAACCCCTACGCTCTGTATTTTCTGCTGGCTGCCCCACCAACATAGAAAGCACTGAGCTAGAATGAAACACCCACATTTTGGAGCTGTCTTACTCAAGAAAACAAAAAAAGAGACCATGTTTGTCTGCGGAATTATTAACTAAATGATCTGTTGACAGTATACTCTGTCCTACCCTCAGAATTGACAGAACACCCTGTGGTGACCGTGGCCGTGAGCTGACCGACCAGCAGGGGTGGGCCGTGGTGGAAACGGTGAGGCACAGGAATAAAATGTCCAAAATAAATTATGCCATTTAGGAGAACGATGACACTTTTGCCCATGTGGCATTCATCAGTCTACCAACAATCGCCTGCCTTTTGAAGAGGCACCAGATTTTCTATAAAACACTTACCTGATTGAGAGAAACACTTACCTTTTGAGAGAAACAACGGGCCGAGTATGTTTAGGTACTGAATTACTGTTACTATTTGATGCACATACTACTTCACAATATCATATTGGAACTATACTGTAAAAATAACGAACCAAAATATATTTTTTCGAGGGTGATGGCGCTTGATGCTGCTGTGAACCACCACAAGTATATCTTTGTCGATGAAGCGGGATTCAACCTGGCCAAAACTCGGGGCTGTGGGCGGAACCTCATCGGCAAATGGCGACAATCCAAGTGCCTGGACAATGTGGGGGAAACATCTCCATGTACTCTACTATCTCTGAAGAAGGTGTGGTAGGACGTAGGCCATTACTTGGATCCTACAATGCTTCACACCTCATTGTGTTTCTCAATGACATTGAGCAGGCCTGTCAAGGTGAAAGGGTCCTCCCCTATGCCATTGTGTGGGGTAATGTCAGGTTCCACAATTATGTTGTGTTTTGGTGACGAAACGAATGTTTTCATTACATTTCACAAGAAACTTAACGGTTGAATCAATGGTTGTGTGGTGAGAGATGTTGAATGAATGCACAATTACAGGTTTTGAATGAAAGACTAGCTGCGTTACAAGTGTGACCAGTTTTGTACGAAGAGTTGTGAACATGTACCACATACTTCAAAAAAATAGTAACAAAGCAATTCAAATCTATAGTGATTACTAAGGAAGGAGGAAAGAGAGGATGCACTGTAAAAAGATTGGATCAAAGCCCATTTGCAAGGCTAAGGCATCAGCAAATGGGCTTGTAGGTTGAGGCTACAGTGAAGCCAGCAGTGTGAAGATCAAGATTTAGCTGGGTGTGTGCATGTTGTGTGTTTGTGTATATGGAGATGTGTGTGTGCACATGTTGTGTATTTGTATTTGCATACCTGTGTGTGTGTCTATGCAGTCGTGTGTGTACGCGTGTGTGTTGTGTGATATTATTTGCATAACTTTGTGTAACTGTACGCGCGTGTGTCCACGCTGGCATAGACAGAGGAGAGGGCAGTATGCATGTTCACTCAGGTACCACTCCGGTGGTATTTAGCCCTCTTCATTTGTGTGGAATCCAGCGTATTACCCCCAAAGTGTGTCCATCTGGAAGTGCTTTGGAGTTCCCATTTGAACTCAATGTGTGTTCTGAGAGAGTGCTAGAAACTCTAACCAAAGCTTGTGTTCTGTTTCTAATTCCGCTTTGATATTCATGAGCTCTGAATTTGGAACAATCGTGATCAGTTGGCGGATGTATGTATGGCAAGGGAAATGCCACCCAAGGCTTAAAATCCTCTGGAAAACAGTAAGTTAGAAATGCTGCTCACTGATGATGGAATAGCTTGTGTGTTTGTGTCTACTTCGGTTTGGATACGATCTGTCTTTTGCAGTGTATATATTATGAACAAGATCTGGTTTGAAGTGGATGATGAGTTGTGCTTTGTAATGCTACTACCACTACCACAGCATTCATCAAGACTGAAAGTACTGTGCACATTGTCACCTAAAATGTATTACCACGAGTTTGTTCAGCATGGGGCAACATTACGGAATGTTCAGATAATCTGTTGTACAACGTACACTACAGTTCAAAAGTGTGGGGTCACTTAGAAATGTCCTTGTTTTTGAAGGAAAAGCACATTTTTGGTCCAGTAAAATAATATCAAATTGATCAGAAATACAGTACAAGACGTGGTTAATGATGTAAACGACTATTGTAGCTGGAAAAAGCAGATTTTTATCAGCCCATTATCAGCAACCATCACTCCTGTGTTCCAGTGGCATGTTGTGTTAGCTAATCCAAGTTTATCATTTTAAACAGCTAATTTATAATTAGAAAACTATTTTGCCATGATGTTAGCCCAGCTGAAAATGGTTGTTCTGATTAAATCATTAAATAGTACCCACAAAACACCAGTCTCAACAGTGAAGTGGCTGGTCTAGGCAGAACACTTTTTTTCCCAATCTTCCACTGTCCAGTGTCTGTGTTCTTTTGCCCATCTTATTCTTTTATTTTTATTGGCCCGTCTGGGATATGGCTTTTTCTTTGCAACTCTGCCTAGAAGGCCAGCATCCCGGAGCCTGTTCACTGTTGACGTTGAGACTGGTATTTTGCGGGTACTATTTAATGAAGCTGCCAGTTGAGAACTTACGAGTCGTCTGTTTCTCAAACTAGACACTCTAATGTACTTGTCCTCTTGCTCAGTTGTGCACAACGGCCTCCCACTCCTCTTTCTATTCTGGTCAGGGCCAGTTTGCGCTGTTCTGTGAAGGCAGTAGTACACAGCGTTGTACGAGATCTTCAGTTTCTTGGTAATTTCTCGCATGGAATAGCCTTCATTTCTCAGAACAAGAATAGACTGACGACAAATGATGATGCTCCAGATACTCAACTAGTCTAAATAAGGCCAGTTTAATTGCTTCTTTAATTAGGACAACAGTTTTTAGCTGTGCTAGCATCATTGCAAAATGGCTTTCTAAGGACATTTCTAAGTGACCCAAACTTTTGAACGGTAGTGTATATGATTCTTATACAATATGGAATCATTTCAGCTCTAACCTGTAGCAAATTTTGGTTGTACAATACATTGCATTCATTACATATCTTTAATGTTCTGAACATTTCATCTTACTGAACAAGCCCATGGTTTATGCTAATGTTGCCTGGGGTGGAAATTCACCGTAGAGTTAAATGGAGTTCAACGATTTGTGAGTGAAGAAAAAACAAATATAGATGCATAATGCCAGTGGATATTACAGGGATATTGAGTAATTGAGTTGTCAGTTTCAATTATCATCAGTGAATAGTTCCTTTTTCCCTTAATAAAGGCTGATGTAAGGTTCGTTTTGCGCTACACTCCGTATGTTAGAATATGGGAAGCACAGGGAACAATGGAAGTGGTAGTGTTTGGACTTTTACGCCAGGGGGCACTGTCGCTCCAGGCAATTCAGCCGCTCATTGGTTTTCTGTATAATAGACTAACTTGGTAGGAAAATGAGGCTCAAAGCATCCGTCAGTTTTGCCACTCCAAACTCTATCCAAGGCTATGGGGTTGAAAGACCTAAGCACTGTACCTAGGTATGTGTATGTGTATATATGTGCTTATGGTATATTTTCTAGCTCTGTCACCTGTAGCATTGCTCATTCTTTTGAGCCCAGGGTTCAACACAAGGCAATGATTCAACTTCCACTGTCATAAAAAACACGTAGTCTCTCTTGTAAAATATATGTTATCCCAATAACAACCTTTATAAAGGTTGAATGAAAAATGTATAATATAGACATTGATATTTATCCTCTGTTCAATTCAAATGTTCAGTTTGCTTTAAATATTGGGAATTTGGAGTCCGCGACATCATGGATGTCTTGAACATGTCAATCAACCAGTTGTAAGCCTTATGGATGCTTCCTCATAACTACTAGTGTTGTCTATTGACAGAAGGGGAGTCCAACCTTGCTATACAATGAGTGGCCATGTTAAAGGTTAAGGGTGAGTCTGTAATTACAGTGGAATGCAATATCCTCTCCAAATATTAACTGGATGTTGCTTCTATTGAACTTGAGAATTAAACTTCCAATTGGTAGTGGGTGTTACAAGGCTTATACAGTGCCTTCGGGAAAGCACTCCGACCCGCTGACTTTTATCACATTTTGTTACGTTTCAGGCTTATTCTAAAATTGATTAAATCGTTTTTTTACCCTTATCAATCTACACACAATACCCCATAATGACAAAGTAAAAACTGTTTTTTAGAAATGTTTGCTAATTTATTAAAAATGAAAAAATGAAATATTACATTTGACTAGTCTCCCAGTCCCTGCCTAATTGGTAGAGCGCTGCAGAGATGGTTGTCTTTCTGGAAGGTTCTCCCATCTCCACAGAGGAACTCTAGAGCTCTGTCAGTGATCATTGGGTTCTTGTTCACCTCCCTGACCAAGCCCTTCTCCCCAGATTGCTCAGTTTGGCCAGGCGGCCAGCTCTAGGAAGAGTCTTGGTGGTTCTAAACTTCTTCCATTTAAGAATGATGGAGGCCAAGGTGTTCTTGTAGACCTTCAATGCTGCAGAAATGTTTTGGTACCCTTCCCCAGAACTGTGCCTCGACACAATCCTGTCTCAGAGCTCTACAGACAATTCCTTCAACCTCATGGCTTGGTTTTTGCTCTGAAATGCACTGTCAATTGTGGGACATTATATAGACAGGTGTGTGTGCCTTTCCAAATAATGTCCAATCAATTTAATTTACCACAGGTGGACTCCAATCAAGTTGTAGAATGATCTCAAGGATGATCAATGGAAACAAGATGCACCTGAGCTCAATTTCGAGTCTCATAGCAAAAACCTTTTTTCACTTTGTCATTATGGGGTGTTGTGTATAGATTGCTGAGTTTTTTAAATATTTTTATTCATTTTAGAATAAGGCTGTAACGTAACAAAATGTAGAAAGAGTAAAGGGGTCTGAATACTTTCAGAATGCACTGTATATATGAGATACGTTTTCTAAGTCAACCTTGTGGCTTTTATGTAGCTTACCCTTCCAATCACACAAACACGGACACTCTGTGAAAGTGTATGGTTGCTAAAGTTCCATCATATAATTCATATGGTTTTTCTCTCTTTTTTTTAAGGATGTAAATACCAGACACACTAGTTCATTGGACCACAATTAACAAGAAGCATCAATAGCATATAGGATAACCCGGGGCAGTGCTTTTTCCGCATAAGACATCCCTATTGCCTTACATTGTCTTGATATGTGTCTCTTTCTCAATGTAACGTGATACCTAAATGAGTTCTAATGCACACATACACAAACAGTTTCATAGCAATGTTCCCATGGGGTCAAACTGTGCACTTTGAGTTGAAAAGCATCCCCTTTGGGTCACCCTTGACACATCCATTCTATTCGCTATTCACACACACACACACACACACACACACACACACACACACACACACACACACACACACACACACACACACACACACACACACACACACACACACACACACACACACACACACACACACACACACACACACACACACACACACCCTCCCCCTTCCTCCCACTCCGAACCCCTGTGGCCCTATATACCCATCTCCTAATTGGTTCATTCTTCCCAGGGAGAGAGGGACGTGTGTGTGTGTGTGTGTGTGTGTGTGTGTGTGTGTGTGTGTGTGTGTGTGTGTGTGTGTGTGTGTGTGTGTGTGTGTGTGTGTGTGTGTGTGTGTGTGTGTGTGTGTGTGTGTGTGTGTGTGTGTGTGTGTGTGCGTGTGTGTGTGTGTGTGCGCACGTGTGGATGTGTGGATGTGTCTCTCTCCCGCCCAAGGCAAACAAGGAGTCTCAATTCAGTCCCTGTCCCAACGCCGGCGGGGGAAGTTGGGGTAAGGGGGGGACAAAAGGGGGCACGGGGGCCCTTTCTCAGCGGGTCCGTTGACACCAATAAATCCCTGCCACTTCCTCTCCGGTGTGCCGGGGTTATGTTAGGAATGTCCTGGCCCTATTGTGCGCCGGCTCACTCTGTTTTTGGTAAACCGTCACTAGGCATTCTCCAGCCCCTGTGTTCAGCCTATTGCCCCTCGTCCTCACACATTGGAATAAACACACACCCATACTTTCTCATATACACACACCCACACATTAGAATAAACACACACACACACTTTCTCGTGTCCTTGCACAGATTGGAATAAACACATCAGTCCATGAACGGACCCAGCATGCTCACATGAACGGACCCAGCATGCTCACAAGAACGGACCCAGTATGTACACATTCTAACACCTGCCTTCTTCTAGGGTGTTATTTACCTTTTCATACAGTCAGAAATGTGTCATGAATCATTCTATCGTGAAATATGTGGTGCATACACAGTCTCACATACTTGGTGCGCAGACACACACAAGTGGTTGCAAAACTCCACAAGCGAGAGGTTTGATTTGTTGTTTGGGGGGTGTACACATGTTTCGGAGCGAGGCGCCATCATGGCCTAAAAAACTATTAGGCTCTGTAAATACACACTGTGGCGAAGGTAAACATTCTCGGCATGCCAACCATGCACACAGAGGGGCACTGGGAGACAGCCGCGGTATGGAGAGGGCGTAGGGAGGGGCGTAGGGAGGGGAGGACTGGACGACTTCACTTAACTGCAATCAGGAGCCGAGAGAAGGATATGTAACATATACAATCTAATGGAGGAAAACTGAAGTGTGTAGCCTATATCTATCTGCCCCCAGCCTGAAGCAGTCTTGTTGGACTTGAGTGGGCTGGTAAACAACTTAGACGTTGGTTTCCAAAGTACCTGTGTTTGTCGTTAGAATTATGGGAGGTGATTCAATTGAATCCTGAGGAACACAGAAAAACACCTTACGTGTGTTATTGTGTGCTGGTGGTAAAGTGTTAATGTTGAGATGATGAGGTTGTCAAACATCAGACGTTGTGTGTGTGTCCATACATACAGTGGGGCAAAAAACGTATTTGGTCAGCCACCAATTGTGCAAGCTCTCCCACTTAAAAAGATGAGAGAGGCCTGTAATTTTCATCACAGCTACACTTCAACTATGACAGACAAAATGAGGAAAAAATCCAGAAAATCACATTGTAGAATTTTTGATTAATTTATTTGCAAATTATGGTGGAAAAAAAGTATTTGGTCACCTACAAACAAGCAAGATTTCTGGCTCTCAGAGAACTGTAACTTCTACTTTAAGAGGCTCCTCTGTCCTCCACTCGTTACCTGTATTAATGGCACCTGTTTGAACTTGTTATCAGTATAAAAGACACCTGTCCACAACCTCAAACAGTCACACTCCAAACTCCACTATGGCCAAGACCAAAGAGCTGTCAAAGGACACCAGAAACAAAATTGTAAACCTGCACCAGGCTGGGAAGACTGAATCTGCAATAGGTAAGCAGCTTGGTTTGAAGAAATCAACTGTGGGAGCAATTATTAGGAAATGGAAGACATACAAGACCACTGATAATCTCCCTCGATCTGGGGCTCCATGCAAGATCTCACCCCATGGGGTCAAAATGATCACATGAACGGTGAGCAAAAATCCCAGAACCACACGGGGGGACCTAGTGAATGACCTGCAGAGAGCTGGGACCAAAGTAACAAAGCCTACCATCAGTAACACACTACGCCGCCAGGGACTCAAATCCTGCAGTGCCAGACGTGTCCCCCTGCTTAAGCCAGTACATGTCCAGGCCCGTCTGAAGTTTGCTAGAGAGCATTTGGATGATCTAGAAGAAGATTGGGAGAATGTCATATGGTCAGATGAAACCAAAATCAAACTTTTTGTTAAAAACTCAACTCGTTGTGTTTGGAGGGCAAAGAATGCTGAGTTGCATCCAAAGAACACCATACCTACTGTGAAGCATGGGGGTGGAAACATCATGCTTTGGGGCTGTTGTTCTGCAAAGGGACCAGGACGACTGATCCGTGTAAAGGAAAGAATGAATGGGGCCATGTATCATGAGATTTTGAGTGAAAACCTCCTTCCATCCGCAAGGGCATTGATGATGAAATGTTGCTGGGTCTTTCAGCATGACAATGATCCCAAACACACCAACGAAGGCAACGAAGGCAACGAAGGAGTGGCTTCGTAAGAAGCATTTCAAGGTCCTGGAGTGGCCTAGCCAGTCTCCAGATCTCAACCCCATAGAAAATCTTTGGAGGGATTTGAAAGTCCATGTTGCCCAGCAACAGCCCCAAAACATCACTGCTCTAGAGGAGATCCGCATGGAGGAATGGGCCAAAATTCCAGCAACAGTGTGTGAAAACCTTGTGAAGACTTACAGACAATGTTTGACCTCTGTCATTGCCAACAAAGGGTATATAACAAAGTATTGAGAAACTTTTGTCATTGAACAAATACTTATTTTCCACCATAATTTGCAAATAAATATATTAAAAATCCTACAATGTGATTTTCTGGATTTTTCTTCTCATTTTGTCTGTTATAGTTGAATTGTACCTATGATGAAAATTACAGGCTTCTCTCATCTTTTTAAGTGAGAGAACTTGCACAATTGGTGGCTGACTAAATACTTTTTTGCCCCACTGTATGTGTGGTTGCGTGCGTGTTTGCTTGCGGGCCTATTTGACAGGTCCCACATCGTCTGTTGCTTCACAGTTCAAAAACCTCAGATGTCATTTTTAGACCGTGTAAACGTTTGTGTGATTTGATGGGGATGTGCCTATACATTTACGACTTAGATACCAGACTGTCGTAGTGGGTACGAGTCAAACACCAGACAGCCACTAGGTTCACTAGACACTCACAGCTCCATTAACTTTTATACTGTTTTTAAGCCCTGACTGGAGAAAACATGATAAAGGCAAAATGTTGACATTTTCTATGTTCTGGCAGCATTGAAAGCAAAAGGAAAAGCCATTTACTCCTGGATATGAAAAAGAAGGGAGTAACCGTGGAAACAGTGCATGGTGTATGCCCTATTCCCAGGCAGAAAGCCACTTGCACGGCTCCAGACACAACGGATATTTTTAGCCCTTTCCTTTTGGCTTACGCTATCTGTTACATCTAACAAGAGTTTAAATAGAGAAGTCACTGAGCGTGACTGAGGAAACCTGACTCTGGCTCTAAGTATCTGATAAAAAATGTATATAAGATCAACATGTGAAAAGCAGCTCACGTCTGATTTTTTTGATGGAACCTCCTCGACTAGGCATCAGTGGTTTGGTAATGGAAGAGAAGTGTGCACTTTGAGCTTTGAGGACATGAGAATACAGGGTGCCCCCCCCCCTTTTCCCTTTATAGTGTACAACTTTTGACCAGGACCCGTATGGCCCCGTTCAAAAGTAGTGCAATATATAGGGAATAAGGTGCCTTTTGGGACACATGCACAGAGATATTATAGTGTTTTCTACAGTCTTAGTCAAGAGATGGCTATTTGAAAATGGTTAGTATAGAAGACATATTAAGTTGGTACACATGAGATACACAAAGTAGTCCTACTTTTACTGTACGCATGGTCCCACTGCTCAGAGACATCATTTTCCACGTCTATTCCACGTTGGTTCAACGTCATTTCATTGAAATGACTTGGAAACAGCGTTCAATCAACCAATGTGTGCCAAGAGTGGAGCTGTGTGTTCATTGAAGTCATGGTGTGCTACTCAACTGGCTTCATAAAGACCAACATGCATGTTGTTATGAGTAGAACCTGTACTTTTTCCTACCAAAGTGACTCGGGAAATCTTTCCTGAGTACCAACTGGAGGTATACAGTAACAATGTGAACGTGAAGAGAGGACAACATGTTAAATAAACAGCCTTACAACACATACAACAACACATTTCAACTCTGTGAGTGAATGCCATCATTTGATGGTTGGGGTCTCAAATGAACGGCATATGGTGGCTCAGAGACAGGAACCTCATCCAAAGACCACCAGGAAGTGAGTTCTAGATCTGGAAAACCTGCACATCCAGACGTAAACACACACACATGCAGTCACACTACACGCACGCACCTATACCCAGATCTCACCCAATACACACACACACACACACATACCACACTCACACATCTTAAACTAAAACACATACACAATCCGCACTAACTTTAACGCACATATACTACACACATATACACATACTGCGCCAGCACTACTTTTGAACAGGGCCGTATGGGTACTGGGTACGGTTTCCTGGTCAGGGCGGAATTCCGCTCAAACCCTCAGACGGCGGAAGTGGTGCATTCGGTATCAGCATCTCCTCATCCTTTCCCATCATCTTCCCTCCGTATTTCTTCCCTCTTTTCTCCATCTAATACCCTGTCATCATCAATAACCTCAGGACTGCTGACTCACAAGCTTCTACACCCATGGTTTTGGGGGTTACAGGCTTTGTCTCTGTGTCTATCTCCCTGTCTCCAGCCAAAGCCACACTAGAGACTAGGGAGTCTGTGTGTGAGTGTCAGGTAGGAGTGGCAGTGGCTGCAGGCCCTCATTTCTTTGGAGTCTCTGGAGATGGACCAGGATGTCCAGAGCGCTCCACACCGTCTCCTACAGGACCTACGCAGTGCTGTCAAGGACCTCATGACCCACATGAGCATCCCCGTCAGCCAGGTCAGCATCCATCCATCCATCCATCCATCAACTATTGCTTATTATCACTGGATAAGCATTGTAGATCCTGAGCCTTCCAAAAAAATACATGTGTGTGTGTGTGTGTGTGTGTGTATGTGTGTGGTGTGAACCAGCATCAACACATCCCCATCACTCACGACTGCAGCTATAAGTTATCATGATCATTTAGTTAATCTGATGATGGGCCTCATAATTTAGCTGTCCTCATCATTATTCCGTCAACTCCACTCATAGTTAATTTAACAATCCCCAAGCCGAAATGATTCAATTGACCCTATGTGGATTATGAGAGAGAGAGAGAGAGAGAGAGAGAGAGAGAGAGAGAGAGAGAGAGAGAGAGAGAGAGAGAGAGACTGAGAAATGTTTTACAGTCGTATTAATCTCAGGCATAAGATCCTGGGCCCATTTCACAAATTGTCTCAGAGGGGTGCTGGTCCACGATCAGTTTTGCCCTTTAGAAGGTTTCCCAACCCTCTCCTTGGGGCCCCTCAGACATTTCACATTTTAGTTTTAACCCTAAACTGGCACACCTGGTTCAATTAGTCAAAGGATTGATGATTAGTTGACTAATTGAACCAGGTGTGTCAGTTTAGGATTAAAACAAAAAAATGTGAGGGGCTCCTGAGTGGCGCAGCTGTCTAAGGAACTGCATCGCAGTGCTCGAGGCATCACTACAGACCCTGGTTTGCTCCTGGGCTGTAATCACAACCGGCCGTGATCGGGAGTCCCATAGGTCAGCTCACAATTGTCCCAGTGTGTTAGGGGAGGGTTTGGCTGAGGGGGGTATACTTGGCTCACCGTGCTCTACCGACTCCTTGTGGCATGCCGGGCGCCTGCAGGCTGACCTCGGTTGTCAGGTGAACGATGTTTTCTCCGACACATTGGTGTAGCTGGCTTCCGTGTAAAGCGGGGGTTGTTAAGAAGTGCATTTTGGCGGGTCATGTTTCGGAGGACGCTTGACTCGACCTTCGCCTCCCGAGCCCGTCGGGAATGTGCAGCGATGAGACAAGATCAAAATTGGGTAGAAATAAGGGGTGGAATACAACAATAAAAAAGTTCAACATCTCGAGGGACCCAATGAAAGAGTTGGGAAACCCTGTATTAGGAGTGACGTGACCCTAGATCGGCACTCTGAGATGCTTTATGAATACGGGTTCTGGACATTTATGGGACGGTTTCCTGGACTAAAAACCTAGATGGTTTCCTACTGCTGGGACTCTTCATTTAACTGTGCTTTTGAGTCCATTGAAACTAGACTTTTTCTGGGTCTGGGAAAGTGGCCCTATAAAACATCAACATCTCAGGCAGAATTCAATATGATGGTGATGAGACCGATACCTGACTTCCAAAACCTATATCTAAATGGTATCAAAACACTGACATCGCTATGCTCCTACGACAGGTATGGTCGTTTACAAATGCAGAACTAGTGAATGACACAAACAAATCCTTCAGCCTATCGATAGCCTACTGCCCTAATCCATTGACATGTCACTAGTGCACATGAACAGGCATACTTTAAATGTTGTCGTGGGGACCCCTTTCACTTTCATGCCTCACCACTGTAACTGTCAATCATGTCAAGTTCCTCCTGTCAGCCCTTAGGATTTCCATTGAACTTGACAAAAGATGTTCATGTCTTGTTATAGAGTGTTATTTAAAAAAAACATACTTCATGGGTAGCCTACAGGTCATTTAGGTGTGTGGGTGTTGAACCGTTGACATAGTATGGCATTCCACTAGACTAGGCATATACAGAACCTGTCTATACTCAGCCAGATGCATTGTTAACTCCAGTGCACTATCTGTCTTGGTGATGTAGTTTAGGCAAGGCCCAATGTAAGGTGCCCATTGAGGTTTGAAGCAAAGGGTTCAGAACCCCTGTGTTGTTTGTGGTTGGCTAGCACGTTTTCCCCACATACAGGCGTCATACCTTCCATGGTCGCAATTCGATCCATCGTGCGCAACTTGATAGGGAAACAGAGAGGGCCAATGTACTGTATTTAAAAATGACACTCAGATCCAACTGTTTTCTATAATTATTGGAATAGCACTTTTTATGACAGGAATAGCAAGATTTCAGACATAAAGTAGTTAACACAAAATCCCTGCATAATCTGTGTTTTTAACATGAACACGTGTGTAATTTCTGTTTTTCATATGAACTCCAAGTTTATTGCATATGATCTGTCTTCCGGGGGCATACTTTTCTAGAGGATGCACACCTTACATTTGGGGAGGTATATACATTCTACATATCAATTATATGAAATAACAAGGGAACTGGAGTCATGGCACAGACGAATCCAAACGAACAGCTCCAGAATGCCAGACAGAGCTAGTTGCGCACCTAGCTCGACGGAGTCATTGCGGCGTATTACCTTTCACACGCTTCTAAAATATACTCCGGGCAGAGCCTGAAAGGGTTACTGTTTCCCAAAGTGCTTCATTCTGCACAGTCGAGAGGGGGCGGCTGAGTGGCGCCGCCGAGTCAGAGACGCAGTTTCCAAAACCCCGAGACATCATCAAGAAAGAAGCTGACAGTAAGGAAAGCAGCCCCCCTCTTCCGCTGGCATATTGCCGCTCTCCTCTCCTTACAAAATCCCTTCAGTACATCTGTCACAATAACCGTGTGGCATGTGTCAAATCCATCTCAGCCCGCGAAGACACAAATCACTTAAAGGCGCACAATATGGTGTTTTCCGGGAGTTATTACAGCTCCAGTTTTGGAACATTTGGTCATGTTCTAAACACTGGGTAATGGCGACTGTTTAAGTCGTTGGTTGTATTTAAAGAATAATATAAACACCATAAAATCCCTACTTGGAGTAAATGAGTCGTTGCTTGATTTCATGGAGTAATTCCATGCGTGTCTCGGGCGCTTTAATTGACCATATCTCTTTAACTTGCAGACAGCTCAGCCGCTCTCAAATTAATAGTCTGGTAACGTCAAAAACAGTTGACTATTGTTTAATGGTCTTTGTTTTTTTTTCGAATGCTGTCATAGGGCTTGAATAGGCGCCTGTCTGCTCTACCTCAACACAACCCCCCCGTAGAACTGTGTGTAGCAGAGCTTCCAGTGAATAGCACAGACACAGACGCCCCTGGCTTGCCGTATACCCCGCCATTTAATCATCGGACACCGTCTGAAATGTCTGAATCCTATTTTACAGTTCTGTTAATTAACACCTTGGATCCGAGAAATGAGCATTTGCATGAGAGAGGGGATAGATATGCCAGGGCTCTCTTCTCCGCTGGCTCAAACAATGAATGGCAGTTCTGTCGAGGCGTTTTAGGTGTATTGCGCACTAGTTACACAACATAGTAAATCACCCGTTTCTAAAATCACAGTGACAGCGTGGAGCGTTTGTAACGTCCCCCTCCCGATTCATTTCAGCTCGGACTTACTGTGCATTTAGCAACTCCATTCCTCTCCACCACCATACACGCCCCCTTGGACAGGGACACACTTTATAAGCAACTTGCTCGACATTAATACATGTTGAAAATGTTGACTTTATTGCTAAAACGTGTAACCATAACATGTACACTGATATGTTAACTTTTTATTTAAAAAAATTGAAATATTCAAGTAGACATCTCCCATAATTTCTGGTATACTCTGCTATTTTCTCTGCTTATGTTCTATACTCACAATCGTTAAAGTAATAAATAAACCGTACAGATTTGTTTTTTCTACAATATTCCAAAAGTTGAGTTCACACCTTTATATATATATATATATCCTCAACTTTCATTTGAATTATTATTGATATTAATATCATACAAAAACTCTAGGCAGCATTGCAGTGAAATAACAGTCAGCATCAATGTCCAGTTGAAAAAAGTTAACTTCTTGGAGAAGTTATATGCGTTCCATCTTACATTTTTCATAAAAAATAAAAGCTCTTCTTTCTGAAGTGCTTGGGTTCATCCAAAAACACGTTTCAGGGATGAAATAAAATATGGTCCTGTTCATTAACAAAAAATAGCTGCATTTTTCTTAAATATGTACAATGTTGGCATTTTAATTCAAATGCGATATAAAAAAATAGATTCGCTATGGTGCCCACCTCTGTTCAGAGTTTACAGTGCAATAGAAACCGCATATTTCCAATCCACTTCCCAACCCTTCTACTTCCATTGAAACTCAGCAAGAGCACTTACACTCTGAGATGATTGGGTATTGCACCGGTATCCACGTACAATATTTCTGTCTTAAAAACCCTTGACAATACCACCGGAGAAAAGTCTTGGTGATTGACTTGGTAGGTTTGCAAAACATCCCCTCGGGGAAGGAACAAGATCGCTCATTGAAGCAGTTTCCTTCCTTGATGTAGCGTGGCCAGAACCTCACGCCCAAATCCTTCCAGGTATACACCACCGGACAGTGCGTATACGTCCACAACCACTGCAGAAATTTCCTGCGGGCTTTCTTTCCCAATTTTACCCGCTTCCCGTAGGGGGACTCTGAGATATCCAGTTTTTTAATCTCGTTTGGCATGGGTCCTTGCAGTTTCATCTGGGTGTCTTGTACGGAGAGATTCACCAGCATGGGCGAGCTGATGGACATAAAGTTGGGATCAAAGTTGCTGCCAAGCTTTTTCCGTAGAGTCCTCTCGGCCAAGTCCTGTTCCCGGGGGTCGTATTCCGGGTCGGGGTCCTCCTTGAGGACTGGCACGGGAAGATGCTCGCTGGGCGAGGGGCGCAGGCGTAGATAATGTTGCGAAGCTCCAAGGTGAATGGATACCAGTACATAAACTAGTAGCGTTTTTGAGAAGGCCATATTTATATTGTTTGCGTAAAGCCTATTCTGGTGTATTAGCCTAAATATTTATTGATTTTCACAGCTACTGTGCTCTTTGACATGAGTAGCCGAGGGCTTCATAAATAGTTGAAGTAGACGAGCAAGATGATCCTTTTAATAGACCACGTCGGGTTTGAATGACGTTTCTTTTTTAGGGATCCTTAGTAATATGCCTCTTACGTTTGCTTGCTGATGCAATATTGTAGAACGCAAAGGGTGTCTCTTTGTAAAAAATAAATAAGAACAAATTTTCGGCCCAACCAAAACAGCACAAAACAAAACGGAAAAACTAAATGCACCCACTCTCCCGTGTCACTATTTTCCCCACATGCACTTTGGGTTGATTGTGGTTGTCATGGTCACGCCAGGGACACTCAAAGCGACGGCGAATTGTCTAGACTGGATGACAGTGGCTGAGGCGAGAGTCACATGGAATGATGATTTTATAAAGATCCGCTTTCCCAGAGAAAAAATGGATCCAGAGCGTCCCGATAGAGAGGGGTGCACAAAAGAGTAGGCTACCTCAGCAACTTTTACATTTCACCGTTCCGGCAATGACGGTTGTCTTGGCCAATGTTATTTTTACGCATGACTTTTATAAACGTGGCTTCTTTCAACTTTGCTTGGCGCGCTCAGGTTTGAGAAAGTCCAAACGCAAGCGCAGAATCTATGGAGTGAGAGGTGTCCTGTGACTCCAGTGCGATATTCCAACCTTCTGCTTGGAGTCTTAGGACCTTGCTGAAATTGTCCATGCGTATTCAGATTTCTTCTCTTTGGCAAAACGCACCACTGTAGTCTCCCACACCTATGCAAACTGAACCATTTATCGGTCCTGTTGAAAAGATGTATCCAAACCAAAATGCAGATTTACCTCTAAAAAACTGAATTACACTCCTCCAGGACGCAGTTGTTTTTTTGCGTACAAAAAGTAACAAAAAAAGTCACATCTTAATTTAAACTGACGCGAATAAAATGCATATCAAACGCAAAAGGTAACAAGCCAGTTTAAGTTCACTTCAATTTGATGTTTCTTTTCACCTCGATGACATTGGTGATTTCTCTACGGATATCAAAAAGAGCCACCGCCGTTGCATGGTTGAATCAGTCCGAGTTCTGCCTTCTTTTGCACGGTCAGTGTTTGCGGTAATTCCTGGGGGAGAATCTTTACTCCTTTGAAAGCTGGTACAGTTCTCCTACTTACTCGCTCCTACTTTAGGAGGTCTGAGACTTGGCGCTGAGCGTCTCTTTGCTTAGGCACACTGTGTGTGAGTGTGCCTGTTGCGAGCGGTTCTCAATCCCAAATTAAATATCCCCCTCCGACAGTACAAAGTGTCAGCGGGTCCTGCCCACCACTGCCACTTTCCCAATGATTGACAGCACCCCTCGGCCCCCTCTCCTCACAGAACGCGAAAAATATCGGCCACAATCAGTCTATCCACAGGGTCCTAAAGAAACTGATTTATCATCGAGAGACACAATATATCCTAAACTGTGATGTAGCCACATATTTTGCTTTCTCCCCCAAATAAAATAGTAATACGCAGTCTCCTCACATTGCAATCTGCATGTCTCTCCTCATATTTCGGGAACTTGTGCGCAATGACTATCTTGCTGCAACGCTGTCGAGTTAATATGGTCTATACGCTGTCAATATTTAATTGAAGTACTGAAGTCTTTCCCAGTTTATAACATTCCCGAGAGAAGGGTGCGAAACGTTTAGTAGCATGTATGAGGGGTCTAACTGAAAACGAGCGTCACATTCCACCTTTGTTCATGAGGACCTCTGTCTGCACACAGGAATTCGCTGTATGAACTCTGGGGTCACAAAATAAGCGCGCAATTAAAGATTTAAATGGTCATGGATAGCCTTACTAAACGTAACCTTTATCATGCTGACTAACCGCAGTGATTAGAGTATCATGGATGCTTGAGCCTCAAACGTTGGTTTCAGTTGAATATATGTAGCTGTCAATAATGCAACTGATATGGGGAAACTGATGTAACTTGTAGGCCTAATGATGCGTAATCAGGCATTTATAAACGAATGTTGATGCCACTGACATTATCTTACTATCAACACAGTCACTTGTCATTAATACCTAATTAGCAGTTTTTAGATGCGCTTTATGCTTGGTCAATCAAATGTAACATATTTTGGAATAGTGTTCAATACTTCACCTTTTGACGCATACACTCATAATACAATATTTTTGTGTTGTGGCTATTTGATATGTATCATTTGTATTGTCTTTTGTCATTTCCAAAGTGAGATTGTTGTAACTATGGTCTGTATACAGTGGATAGACAGACTGATTTGTGTTTAAGATAGGATACTTGCTCTTATAGTGGTCACTAGGGGGCGTTGATCCAGCGTGCAGGAATCCCAGGATTGTTTGCCTCATTCTTATCAATCCATCACATATGTCATTACAATGTGATAACAAGTCTTTGTTTACTAACCTCCATCTTTATAGCGTCTTCCCCATCTAAAGAAAATTGGTTAGAGAATTTGATTCAAAGCATACTTTGATTCAGGTTTTTTTTTCCGTTTGTGCCAATTAACCCTAATTATCTTGTCAATGATTGTTTCTGTGTTAGAGATATGGATATACATTGAGGTAAAGCATGGAGCTTCTAAGAAAATAACACTTTTTTATTCTAAACTAAGATTAAAGAAGAAAACATGTATTTTAAATGATGTTATTATTAAGAGTGTTATGGGGAGTTGTGTAAGAACTCACAGCAGTATAATTTACCCTCTAGCGCTAAACCCTGTCTAGCTTGCTAATGACTAGGAACCAGTTAGCAGTAGGGGACCTGGGCTGACCTGGGCTGGCTACTGTAGACCCTGCTATTGTCCAGCGGCAGCCCCCCCTGACAGGGAGCAGGGAGTCCAGGGGAGGACAGGGGAACCCAGCGAACACAGCTTCCCATCTTCTCATCTTCCCATCCCCTTTATGCCGGCCAGACCAGCGCCAAGCCCTCCGGCTAATTACCTAGGATAAAGAGAGGACCGGAGAGGACTGGGGGACTGTTGGGGGGGGGGGGGGCAGTCAGGAGAGGGAAAGGAGGAGGGTTGTAGTGGGGGATTGGGGAGAGGCAGGAGGAGGGTGGCAGCAAGCAACAGGGGGACACGGTGGTAGCAGTTTGCTGTGGAATGGCTAATTAAATGATGTGATAAAGGGCCGGGCTCGCTTTAACGAAGCCCTCCAAGCCTGACAAGGGGGGTCGAGTGTGTGAGAGAGGCGTGGGGGGCACACTGAGGGAGGAGTGGAGGGGTGTGGTCAGTGCTGAAAATTGGCCTTGTATAACAAGGAGACTTAGCTCTTTGGTTTTGGCAGCAATTTTTCACGCTTCCTTAGGTCTCAATAGTGCGCACGGCAAGAGTGCATTAGGGGGTCGGCCCCAGCACAGATTGAGAGCCCCCTTCCCCTTGGCTGCGAGCGCAGGGCCCCCTGCTCCATACAAACAGGCTGCTTCCCAAGGAAGGCCCACTGGGAGCTTAACCAGCACAGGCACCACCAAGGGTAACCCCAGCCAGACTGGCTGACTAGGGTCCTAGGGTCCTAGGGACCTCAGGGAACTGCTAGAATGGTACAGAAGACAGAGGGGGTAGGAGACAGAGAGGGAAATAAAGGAGAGGAGAGAAAGGGACAGGGAAAAGGGGGGGCATCACTACTTTACTAAGACAAAGAGCATCACCAGAGGTAGCTGTTTTTTTATTTTTACTTCCCAATCTTTTCAGTTGCCCCGAGGGACTAGAGAGAAAGGCTATTTTAGATTATACAGAGAATTGAGGAATTTGACGTGCCTGTTGGAAATACACTTCAACAGATAACATTGTAGCTAGTACTCCCCCCTACACACACATACCCACACACATACACACCTCCTCATCCTCCTCCTCATCCCAAAACAACCGAGGGGTTTGAAAGGCACAATGCATTTCCCTACTGTCCTCTGTCAATATTACAACCGTATATAGCCCCCACCGCCACCCCTCACATCTTACCCCTTACTCTCACTCCTCCAGCTCAATAATCCTAACTTGAAGCAGATGGGTCGGGAAGCATGACAAAAATCTGTGTCCCGTTAACAGGATACTTTTGAAGCTTTCTCTTTTTATTCTTTATGATTTTTTTTTGCAAAACTAGTAAACAGCATCAAAGTACAATTTTTCTGCCTGATGACAACAAAAAATAAATCATAAATTGCTGCTAAGCTCTTTATGAAATTGGTCCCCCTCGTTATTAAGAAGGCCTGCTCTCCGTCAACGAAAGACCTAGGTTCAAATATTACTTTAAGTCATGTAAAATACTTGATCTGCTAGATTGAGTAAGCCTGCCTGACCAATAAAATAGCTCCAAAACTCTAAAGCCCACCCAACTGGCACTCCAAGCAGGGTGGAGTAAAAGCTCAAAGTATTTGAAAGATTTCAAGTGGTATTTGAACCAAGTTCTGGTGGATGGCAATCTGAAGTCAATCTGAACGTCGGACAAGTTCCCGGTTTCTATATGACATTCCAGTCGGGATGAAGAAACACAGCGCTTTATCACATGCTATGATTAACCATGATAGTATCGTGAATGGCTTGATGCGCTTGTGATGTGACCGCTGGAGTTAACTTTGAACTAGACCTCTAAGGGATTCTTGGGGACTCTGCACTCATGTGACTAAAAGTGGAAACATCCAAGCTAATACTCACACATGCTTGTGTTTATATACTGTATTCATACACACACTCATATTTAGGCACTTATAGTCGGAGTCACATCCACTCTCACGTATACAAGAATATACACACACACACACACACACACACACACACACACACACACACACACACACACACACACACACACACACACACACACACACACACACACACACACACACACACACACACACACACACACACACACACACACACACACACACACACACACACACACACACACACACACACACACACACACACTGAATGGAGAAACTGGTGTGGTGTGAGAGGTCATCCTCTGTGGGCATGATGACCCTGGACATCCTTAGACAACGGCTCCCTGGAGAAGCAGGGTCTTAGTGGTGGATCTACACACTCTCTATGACGGTCTGTCCATTTGTCCAGTGGGCACACTGAGGCCTCGCCCTGACAGACACAGACAATGTTCTTGGAAAGGAGGGGCGGAGCAATGACGGGAGGGTTCCTAAGGGCTCCCTTTACTCTGAGTTGTGAAGCAACGGATTGGAGGGTGGTTGCTGGGTGCTGGAGGGGGGATAGTTTCTGTAAACCATTCCCTTTTTTTTCTCTGAATCGCCACCATTCTTCCGTAATCATCCAGAGAACTTTTAATTGGGGAAGTAGAGTGACCTCATTGCATTCCAGCATGATTACCCTCATTCATGTCTCTGAAAATTAAAATAAAAGAGAACGAATCCCAACAGCCTCAACAGCCTTAGCCCCTCCCCTCTGCTTTTTCTGTGTTTTTATTTGGTGCGTGCCCCAGCCCGTTTTGGGGAACGAGCGATAGAAGCACCCCCCGTCGTCTTTCAAATTCTCTCCCTCTCTTTTTTTTCACCCATCGGAGAAGGAGTGATAAGGGTGGAATTAGAGTGATCGCTCCCTTCCGGAAAACAACAGGAGAGAACAGGACATTCCAAGCGCTAGGAGGGCGTTCTCCCTGGTCTTCCCTACGGCGCGGTGACATCATTGGCGGCCTGCCCATTTCCCACCTCTCACAATAGGGTCGCTGTTACTTTCTCCACGGTGGCACCTCAGCCAAGAGAGAGAGAAAAAACCCGTCCAGCAGTGTTGAGACCTGCAAGCCCTGCTCGTGCTTCACTACAATCTCACCATGCTCAGTGTTTCGGCTCCTCACTCCACTGGGTATGTGAGAAGTCATTTAGCCTTCATTAGGCTGTCGTAGGACTGTCCTGGACATGGCTTTACAGGTGTCATGAGCAAATGTACCAAGAATAATATGTCACATAATGCAGAGTTTCTTGGAGGATAGTTAAACAGCCGAAATGTGTCATCGAGTTGGTGCATTTCAGTTTCAGTGTCGTTTAACAGACTGAAATGTAATTCATAATCATGAAACTTGCTTAATTTCTTTCAGTTTCATATTCAATATTTCACTGACACAACTAAGGTGAATGTCTCCGCAGCAGTGCCAGTACGAACCATAGCCATTCTAGTAAGGAACAGATTCCCCTAACCTAACCACTAAGTCATTGTGTTGCCCCGAATACAAAACCACTTGCCCACAACCACACACTGAAAGATGACCACAACAGATGTTCCCTCTGCTTTTGCTCCCCCGTAGCATATGTGTCCCGTTGAGTTTCCATGTCTAACTGGGTAGTTCCATAGTCACTCATCATAGCTGAAGCACACTGGGGTAATTTTGATCCCGAATGGCAAACGTCGCAACTCAAACTACCCGAACAACCCAAACCCTGGGCTGTGCATGTCGACAAACAGCCAATGTTGGCTCAACGTGCCCTTTGCCCCCTGGTATGTTTGGAGAACGTGCCGGAGGGTAAGAGGGTGATGGTCCCCAAAGACACCAGGAGGGATGAGAAGGCTTTGGGAAATGTCTCGCTGGGGTGCGAGTGCGAACGGTCCCCCCGCCTCGGGAAGCCTGTCTGCTTGGGAACGGGACAGGATGGTGTGTGTATATGTGTGTGAGTATGTATATGTGTATGTGTCGAAGGGGGGTGATTGTCCAGAGGATGTACCAACTGTTGACTTGCACTGGTTTGCTAATCGAGAGCTACAAGCCCCTGGAGCCATGAGTAAATACCAGCGTCTGCCTCGCTCTGTCAGACTGGGGAAAGAGAGAGAGTGATGGAAAGAAAAAGACAAATGGAGAGAGAGAGAGGGGAGTGTATAGAGTAGGAAGACAAAGGAATAAAGAGGGATATGGTATATGTGTAATTAGACCACAGATATTATGGAAGAGTTGGAAAGAATTGGAGTGAGAGTGAGAAAGAAAGAAAGAAACAAAGAAAGAAAGAGAGGAAGCAGGGAGAGTTTGAGCCCACGTCACTTAGCTCTAAATCAAGGATTGGGCTGGTGTCCAGAACCAGGCACAACAACCATACACTGCTCAGACAGACAGACAGACAGACAGACAGACAGACAGACAGACAGACAGACAGACAGACAGACAGACAGACAGACAGACAGACAGACAGACAGACAGACAGACAGACAGACAGACAGACAGACAGACAGACAGACAGACAGACAGACAGACAGACAGACAGACAGACAGACAGACAGACAGACAGACAGACAGACAGTCTACTACCTATAGAGTAGAAGACACTAGCAGCCAGAGACGGCAATCAACAGGCAGCAACGACAGACAGCAGAAGACAACAGACAGCAGTAATCAAGGACATAAGAGAGGACAGACCAACACTAACAAAGATGACCAATAACCCCAAACCAGACTAGCAAAGCAGAGACTATGAAGTCTATTCACACTTCAATAACCCTCAGTAGACAGCCAGGAGAAAGAGAGCCCCGGTCAGTCAAGCCAAGTTGATCAACAAGGGGCTATTGGTTACAGTGATCCTGGTTGTGTTACCAAAAGAGTAACGTTGTTAACCTGATATAACCTTGGATTTTGGTGGCAGGGGTTACCCCGGGTAACCTAGCAAACAGTATCCTTTCACATACAGTATATCATAGAGTGAAGGTGCTCACTTTTGAGAGAAAGTCAACAAGTTATCCTTACCATTCCCCAATGATTTTTTTATAGGCCAGTCCCGATAATATAAACCTTTATTAGTTTATGACAGAAAAGTGGGAATATCAAAGTTAGTTAGATACAGTGCCGTGAAAAAGTATTTTTTATATATATATATATATATTTTTGCATGTGTTTGATACTGCATGTTATCAGATCTTCAACCAAAACCTATTATTTGAGAAAAAGGAACCTGAGTTTACAAATAAGAAAACAAATGAGAAAACAAACTTATTTTATGTATTTAATTCACAAAGTTATGCAACACTAAATTCCTCTGTGTGAAAAAGTAATTCCCCTTACACCTAATAACTGGTTGTGCCACCTTTAGCTGCAATGACAGCAACCAAACACTTCCTATAGTTGTTGATCAGTCCACGTTTAGCTGCAATGACAGCAACCAAACACTTCCTGTAGTTGTTGATCAGTTCACCTTTAGCTGCAATGACAGCAACCAAATGCTTCCTGTACTTGTTGATCAGTCCACCTTTAGCTGCAATGACAGCAATCAAACACTTCCTGTAGTTGTTGATCAGTCTACCTTTAGCTGCAATGACTGCAACCAAACACTTCCTGTAGTTGTTGATCAGTCCACCTTTAGCTGCAATGACAGCAACCAAACACTCCCTGTAGTTGATGATCAGTCCACCTTTAGCTGTGATGACTCCAATCAAACACTTCCTGTAGTTGTTGATCAGTCTCTCACATCACTGTGGAGGAATTTTGGCCCACTCTTACATGCAGTACTGCTTTAACTCAGTGGCATTTGTGGGTTTTCAAGCATGACCTGCTCATGCTTGTCCTGTCACAACATCTTAATTGGGATTAGGTCTGGACTTTGACAAAACCATTCCAAAGCTTCAACTGTGTTGCTTTTTATCCATCTTCATACAGACTTGATTGTGTGTTTTGGATCATTGTCTTGCTGCATGACCCAGCTGCGCTTCAGCTTCAGCTCACAAATGGATGGCCTGACAGTCTCCTGTAGAATTCTCTGATACAGAGCAGTATTCATGGTTCATTCTATTATCCCTCCTATCATGTTGCGGGTCAATTTGACTCATTTTCACTTTTGAGTTATCTAAAATACTAGTTAACCTCTCATTTTCTCCATGAAATTAAATTAATTTTCCTCATTTAGGGTTATGACCTAACTTCATAATGTGGACACACTGATGTGTTGTGTAAAGTCTGTGTAGAGTTTTTGAAATCAAATGTTCTTGTATTTCTTCTTTCTGAAAGGTCTGACAAGACAAAATAAAGTTTTGGTTGTTTTTACTTGATTATTTGAACGTCTTGAGTGTGTTTAAACTGTCTGACCCATACCACAATGGACGTCATTTTTTTCCAGCAAAGCACCAGGTTTAAGGCAAGTCGTCCAGGTACTGAGGCAGCAAAGCATCCCCAGACCATCACACTACCACCACCATGCTTGACCGTTGGTATGAGGTTCTTGCTGTGGAATGCAGTGTTTGGTTTCTACAGACATAATGGGACCCATCTCGTCCAAAAAGTAGACTCAAGATTTTACCAAAAATCACCTGGAAGCACCTGGATGATCATCAAGAGTTTGGGAAGAATGCTCTATGGACAGATGTAAAGTATACGGTTCTAGACAAGATGTATTCTATTATGCCTGGCGAAAACCAGATATTAGGTTTTGGACAACATGGGTCCTATTATGCCTGGTGAAAACCAGATATTTCGTTTTGGAAAACATGGGTTTTCTTATGCCTTGTGAAAACCAGATATTTCGTAATGGACAACTTGGGTCCTATTATGCCTGGCGAAAACCAGATATTAGGTCTTGGACAACATGGTTCCTATTATGCCTAGCGAAAACCAGATATTAGGTTTTGAACAACATCGGTCCTATCATGCCTGGCGAAAACCAGATATTAGGTTTTGGACAACATGGGTCCTATCATGCCTGGCGAAAACGAGATATTAGGTTTTGGACAACATGGGTCCTTTCATGCCTGGCAAAAACCAGATATTAGCTTTTGGACAACATGGGTTCTATTATGCCTGGCGTAAACCAGATATTAGGTTTTGGACAACATGGGTCCTATTATGCCTGGCGAAAACCAGATATTTCGTTTTGGAAAACATGGGTTTTCTTATGCCTTGTGAAAACCAGATATTAGGTTTTGGACAACATGGGTTCTATTATGCCTGGCGAAAACCAGATATTAGGTTTTGGACAACATGGGTCCTGTTATGCCTTGCGAAAAACAGATATGTCGTAATGGAAAACATGGGTCCTATTATGCCTGGCGAAAACCAGATATTAGGTTTTGGACAACATGGGTCCTGTTATGCCTTACAAAAAACAGATATTTCGTTTTGGACAACATGGGTCCTATTATGCCTGGCGAAAACCAGATATTAGGTTTTGGACAACAAGGATCCTATTATGCCTAGCGAAAACCAGATATTAGGTTTTGGACAACATGGGTCCTATTATGCCTGGCGAAAAGCAGATATTAGGTTTTGGACAACATGGGTTTTCTTATGCCTGGCGAAAACCAGATATTAGGTTTTGGACAACATGGGTCCTGTTATGCCTTGCGAAAACCAGATATTTCGTAATGGACAACTTGGGTCCTATTATGCCTGGCGAAAACCAGATATTAGGTCTTGGACAACATGGTTCCTATTATGCCTAGCGAAAACCAGATATTAGGTTTTGGACAACATGGGTCCTATCATGCCTGGCGAAAACCAGATATTAGGTTTTGGACAACATGGGTTTTCTTATGCCTGGCAAAAAACAGATGTTAGGTTTTGGACAACATGGTTCCTATTATGCCTGGCAAAAACCAGATATTAGGTTTTGGACAACATGGGTTCTATTATATCTGGCGTAAACCAGATATTAGGTTTTGGACAACATGGGTTCTATTATGCCTGGCGAAAACCAGACATTAGGTTTTGGACAACATGGGTCCTGTTATGCCTTGCGAAAAACAGATATGTCGTAATGGACAACATGGGTCCTATTATGCCTGGCGAAACCCAGATATTAGGTTTTGGACAACATGGGTTCTATTATGCCTGGCGAAAACCAGATATTAGGTTTTGGACAACATGGGTTCTACTATGCCTGGCGAAAACCAGATATTCAGTTTTGGACAACATGGGTTCTATTATGCCTGTCGAAAACCAGATATTAGGTTTTGGACAACATGGGTTCTATTATGCCTGTCGAAAACCAGATATTAGGTTTTGGACAACATGGTTCCTATTATGCCTGGCGAAAACCAGATATTAGGTTTTGGACAACATGGGTCCTATTATGCCTGGTGAAACCAGATATTAGATTTTGGACAACATGGGTCCTATTATGCCTGGCGAAAACCAGATATTAGGTTTTGGACAACATGGTTCCTATTATGCCTGGCGAAAACCAGATATTAGGTTTTGGACAACATGGGTCCTATTATGCCTGGTGAAACCAGATATTAGATTTTGGACAACATGGGTCCTATTATGCCTGGCGAAAACCAGATATTAGGTTTTGGACAACATGGGTTCTATTATGCCTGGCGAAAACCAGATATTAGGTTTTGGACAACAAGGATCCTATTATGCCTTGCGAAAACCAGATATTCAGTTTTGGACAACATGGGTTCTATTATGCCTGTCGAAAACCAGATATTAGGTTTTGGACAACATGGTTCCTATTATGCCTGGCGAAAACCAGATATTAGGTTTTGGACAACATGGGTCCTATTATGCCTGGTGAAACCAGATATTAGATTTTGGACAACATGGTTCCTATTATGCCTGGCGAAAACCAGATATTAGGTTTTGGACAACATGGGTCCTATTATGCCTGGTGAAACCAGATATTAGGTTTTGGAGAACATGGGTCCTGTTATGCCTTGCGAAAACCAGATATTAGGTTTTGGACAACATGGGTCCTATTATGCCTGGCATAAACCAGTTATTGGGTTTTGGACAAGATGGGTTTTCTTATGCCTGGCGAAAACCAGATATTAGGTTTTGGACAACATGGGTCCTGTTATGCCTTGCGAAAACCAGTTATTGGATTTTGGACAACATGAAACCTATTATGCTTGGCGAAAACCAGATATTAGGTTTTGGACAACAAGGATCCTGTTATGCCTTGCGAAAAACAGACATTTCGTAATGGACAACATTGGTCCTATTATGCCTGGTGAAAACCATATATTAGGTTTTGGACAACATGGGTCCTATTATGCCTGGTGAAAACCAGATATTAGGTTTTGGACAACATGGGTCCTATTATGCCTGGCGAAAACCAGATATTAGGTTTTGGACAACATGGGTTCTATTATGCCTGGCGAAAACCAGATATTAGGTTTTGGACAACAAGGATCCTATTATGCCTAGCGAAAACCAGATATTCAGTTTTGGACAATGATCCTATTATGCCTTGCGAAAACCAGATATTAGGTTTTGGACAACATGGGTCCTATTATGCCTGGTGAAAACCAGATATTCGGTTTTGGACAACATGGGTCCTATTATGCCTGGCGAAAACTAGATATTAGGTTTTGGACAACATGGGTTCTATTATGCCTGGCGAAAACCAGATATTAGGTTTTGGACAACAAGGATCCTATTATGCCTTGCGAAAACCAGATATTCAGTTTTGGACAACGATTCTATTATGCCTTGCGAAAACCAGATATTAGGTTTTGGACAACATGGGTCCTATTATGCCTCGTGAAAACCAGATATTCGGTTTTGGACAACATGGGTTTTCTTATGCCTGGCGAAAACCAGATATTAGGTTTTGGACAACAAGGATCCTATTATGCCTGGCGAAAACCAGATATTAGGTTTTGGACAACATGGGTCCTATTATGCCTGGCGAAAACCAGATATTAGGTTTTGGACAACATGGGTCGTATTATGCTTGTCGAAAACCAGATATTAGGTTTTGGACAACATGGGTTCTATTATGACTGGCGAAAACCAGATATTAGGTTTTGGACAACATGGGTCCTGTTATGCCTTGCGAAAACCAGATATTAGGTTTTGGACAACATGGGTTCTATTATGACTGGCGAAAACCAGATATTAGGTTTTGGACAACATGGGTCCTGTTATACCTGGTGAAAAACAGATATTAGGTTTTGGACAACAAGGATCCTATTATGCCTCGCGAAAACCAGATATTAGGTTTTGGACAACATGGGTTCTATGATGCCTGGCGAAAACCAGATATTAGGTTTTGGACAACATGGGTTCTATTATGCCTGTCGAAAACCAGATATTAGGTTTTGGACATGATGGGTTTTATTATGCCTGGCGAAAACCAGATATTAGGTTTTGGACAACATGGTTCCTATTATGCCTGGCGAAAACCAGATATTAGGTTTTGGACAACATGGGTTCTATTATGACTGGCGAAAACCAGATATTAGGTTTTGGACAACATGGGTCCTATTATGCCTGGCGAAAACCAGATATTAGGTTTTGGACAACATGGGTCCTGTTATGCCTTGCGAAAACCAGTTATTGGATTTTGGACAACATGAAACCTATTATGCTTGGCGAAAACCAGATATTAGGTTTTGGACAACAAGGATCCTGTTATGCCTTGCGAAAAACAGACATTTCATAATGGACAACATTGGTCCTATTATGCCTGGTGAAAACCAGATATTAGGTTTTGGACAACATGGGTCCTATTATGCCTGGTGAAAACCAGATATTAGGTTTTGGACAACATGGGTCCTATTATGCCTGGCGAAAACCAGATATTAGGTTTTGGACAACATGGGTTCTATTATGCCTGGCGAAAACCAGATATTAGGTTTTGGACAACAAGGATCATTATGGCGAAAACCAGATATTCAGTTTTGGACAATGATCCTATTATGCCTTGCGAAAACCAGATATTAGGTTTTGGACAACATGGGTCCTATTATGCCTGGTGAAAACCAGATATTCGGTTTTGGACAACATGGGTCCTATTATGCCTGGCGAAAACTAGATATTAGGTTTTGGACAACATGGGTTCTATTATGCCTGGCGAAAACCAGATATTAGGTTTTGGACAACATGGGTCCTATTATGCCTGGTGAAACCAGATATTAGGTTTTGGAGAACATGGGTCCTGTTATGCCTTGCGAAAACCAGATATTAGGTTTTGGACAACATGGGTCCTATTATGCCTGGCATAAACCAGTTATTGGGTTTTGGACAAGATGGGATTTCTTATGCCTGGTGAAAACCAGATATTAGGTTTTGGACAACATGGGTCCTGTTATGCCTTGCGAAAACCAGTTATTGGATTTTGGACAACATGAAACCTATTATGCTTGGCGAAAACCAGATATTAGGTTTTGGACAACAAGGATCCTGTTATGCCTTGCGAAAAACAGACATTTCATAATGGACAACATTGGTCCTATTATGCCTGGTGAAAACCATATATTAGGTTTTGGACAACATGGGTCCTATTATGCCTGGTGAAAACCAGATATTAGGTTTTGGACAACATGGGTCCTATTATGCCTGGCGAAAACCAGATATTAGGTTTTGGACAACATGGGTTCTATTATGCCTGGCGAAAACCAGATATTAGGTTTTGGACAACAAGGATCCTATTATGCCTTGCGAAAACCAGATATTCAGTTTTGGACAATGATCCTATTATGCCTTGCGAAAACCAGATATTAGGTTTTGGACAACATGGGTCCTATTATGCCTGGTGAAAACCAGATATTAGGTTTTGGACAACATGGGTCCTATTATGCCTGGCGAAAACCAGATATTAGGTTTTGGACAACATGGGTTCTATTATGCCTGGCGAAAACCAGATATTAGGTTTTGGACAACAAGGATCCTATTATGCCTTGCGAAAACCAGATATTCAGTTTTGGACAACGATCCTATTATGCCTTGCGAAAACCAGATATTAGGTTTTGGACAACATGGGTCCTATTATGCCTCGTGAAAACCAGATATTCGGTTTTGGACAACATGGGTTTTCTTATGCCTGGCGAAAACCAGATATTAGGTTTTGGACAACAAGGATCCTATTATGCCTGGCGAAAACCAGATATTAGGTTTTGGACAACATGGGTCCTATTATGCCTGGCGAAAACCAGATATTAGGTTTTGGACAACATGGGTCCTATTATGCTTGTCGAAAACCAGATATTAGGTTTTGGACAACATGGGTTCTATTATGACTGGCGAAAACCAGATATTAGGTTTTGGACAACATGGGTCCTGTTATGCCTTGCGAAAACCAGATATTAGGTTTTGGACAACATGGGTTCTATTATGACTGGCGAAAACCAGATATTAGGTTTTGGACAACATGGGTCCTGTTATACCTGGTGAAAAACAGATATTAGGTTTTGGACAACAAGGATCCTATTATGCCTCGCGAAAACCAGATATTAGGTTTTGGACAACATGGGTTCTATGATGCCTGGCGAAAACCAGATATTAGGTTTTGGACAACATGGGTTCTATTATGCCTGTCGAAAACCAGATATTAGGTTTTGGACATGATGGGTTTTATTATGCCTGGCGAAAACCAGATATTAGGTTTTGGACAACATGGTTCCTATTATGCCTGGCGAAAACCAGATATTAGGTTTTGGACAACATGGGTTCTATTATGACTGGCGAAAACCAGATATTAGGTTTTGGACAACATGGGTCCTATTATGCCTCGCGACAACCAGATATTAGGTTTTGGACAACATGGGTCCTATGATGCCTGGCGAAAACCAGATATTAGGTTTTGGACAACATGGGTTCTATTATGACTGGCGAAAACCAGATATTAGGTTTTGGACAACATGGGTCCTGTTATACCTGGTGAAAAACAGATATTAGGTTTTGGACAACAAGGATCCTATTATGCCTCGCGAAAACCAGATATTAGGCTTTGGACAACATGGGTCCTATGATGCCTGGCGAAAACCAGATATTAGGTTTTGGACAACATGGGTTCTGTTATGCCTTGCGAAAACAAGATATTAGGTTTTGGACAACATGGGTCCTATGATGCCTGTCGAAAACCAGATATTAGGTTTTGGACAACATGGGTCCTGTTATGCCTTGCGAAAACAAGATATTAGGTTTTGGACATGATGGGTTCTATTATGCCTGGCGAAAACCAGATATTAGGTTTTGGACAACATGGTTCCTATTATGCCTGGCGAAAACCAGATATTAGGTTTTGGACAACATGGGTCCTATTATGCTTGTCGGAAACCAGATATTAGGATTTGGACAAATGGGGCCTATTATGCTTGTTGAAAACCAGTTATTAGGTTTTGGAGAACATGGGTCCTGTTATGCCTTGCGAAAACCAGATATTAGGTTTTGGACAACATGGGTCCTATTATGTCTGGCATAAACCAGTTATTGGGTTTTGGACAAGATGGGTTTTCTTATGCCTGGCGAAAACCAGATATTAGGTTTTGGACAACATGGGTCCTGTTATGCCTGGCGAAAACCAGATATTAGGTTTTGGACAACAAGGATCCTATTATGCCTTGCGAAAACCAGATATTCAGTTTTGGACAACGATCCTATTATGCCTTGCGAAAACCAGATATTAGGTTTTGGACAACATGGGTCCTATTATGCCTGGTGAAAACCAGATATTCGGTTTTGGACAACATGGGTCCTATTATGCCTGGCGAAAACTAGATATTAGGTTTTGGACAACAAGGATCCTGTTATGCCTTGCGAAAAACAGACATTTCGTAATGGACAACATTGGTCCTATTATGCCAGGTGAAAACCATATATTAGGTTTTGGACAACATGGGTCCTATTATGCCTGGTGAAAACCAGATATTAGGTTTTGGACAACATGGGTCCTATTATGCCTGGTGAAAACCAGATATTAGGTTTTGGACAACGATCCTATTATGCCTTGCGAAAACCAGATATTAGGTTTTGGACAACATGGGTCCTATTATGCCTGGTGAAAACCAGATATTCGGTTTTGGACAACATGGGTCCTATTATGCCTATTAGGTTTTGCGAAAACTAGATATTAGGTTTTGGACAACATGGGTTCTATTATGCCTGGCGAAAACCAGATATTAGGTTTTGGACAACAAGGATCCTATTATGCCTTGCGAAAACCAGATATTCAGTTTTGGACAACGATCCTATTATGCCTTGCGAAAACCAGATATTAGGTTTTGGACAACATGGGTCCTATTATGCCTCGTGAAAACCAGATATTCGGTTTTGGACAACATGGGTTTTCTTATGCCTGGCGAAAACCAGATATTAGGTTTTGGACAACATGGGTTCTATTATGACTGGCGAAAACCAGATATTAGGTTTTGGACAACATGGGTCCTGTTATGCCTGGTGAAAAACAGATATTAGGTTTTGGACAACAAGGATCCTATTATGCCTCGCGAAAACCAGATATTAGGTTTTGGACAACATGGGTTCTATGATGCCTGGCGAAAACCAGATATTAGGTTTTGGACAACATGGGTTCTATTATGCCTGTCGAAAACCAGATATTAGGTTTTGGACATGATGGGTTTTATTATGCCTGGCGAAAACCAGATATTAGGTTTTGGACAACATGGGTTCTATTATGACTGGCGAAAACCAGATATTAGGTTTTGGACAACATGGGTCCTGTTATGCCTTGCGAAAACCAGATATTAGGTTTTGGACAACATGGGTTCTATTATGACTGGCGAAAACCAGATATTAGGTTTTGGACAACATGGGTCCTGTTATACCTGGTGAAAAACAGATATTAGGTTTTGGACAACAAGGATCCTATTATGCTTCGCGAAAACCAGATATTAGGTTTTGGACAACATGGGTTCTATGATGCCTGGCGAAAACCAGATATTAGGTTTTGGACAACATGGGTTCTATTATGCCTGTCGAAAACCAGATATTAGGTTTTGGACATGATGGGTTTTATTATGCCTGGCGAAAACCAGATATTAGGTTTTGGACAACATGGGTCCTATTATGCCTGGCGAAAACCAGTTATTAGGTTTCGGAGAACATGGGTCCTGTTATGCCTGGTGAAAAACAGATATTAGGTTTTGGACAACAAGGATCCTATTATGCCTCGCTAAAACCAGATATTAGGTTTTGGACAACATGGGTCCTATGATGCCTGGCGAAAACCAGATATTAGGTTTTTGGACAACAATGATCCTGTTATGCCTTGCGAAAAACCAGATATTCAGTTTTGGACAACGATCCTATTATGCCCTGCGAAAACCAGATATTAGGTTTTGGACAACATGGGTCCTATTATGCCTGGTGAAAACCAGATATTCGGTTTTGGACAACATGGGTTTTCTTATGCCTGGCGAAAACCAGATATTAGGTTTTGGACAACAAGGATCCTATTATGCCTGGCGAAAACCAGATATTAGGTTTTGGACAACATGGGTCCTATTATGCCTGTCGAAAACCAGATATTAGGTTTTGGACAACAAGGATCCTATTATGCCTCGCGAAAACCAGATATTAGGTTTTGGACAACATGGGTCCTATTATGCCTGGCGAAAACCAGATATTAGGTTTTGGACAACATGGGTCGTATTATGCTTGTCGAAAACCAGATATTAGGTTTTGGAGAACATGGGTCCTGTTATGCCTTGCGAAAACCAGATATTAGGTTTTGGAGAACATGGGTTCTATTATGACTGGAGAAAACCAGATATTAGGTTTTGGACAACATGGGTCCTGTTATGCCTTGCGAAAACCAGATATTAGGTTTTGGACAACATGGGTTCTATTCTGACTGGTGATAACCAGATATTAGGTTTTGGACAACATGGGTTCTATGATGCCTGGCGAAAACCAGATATTAGGTTTTGGACAACATGGGTTCTATTATGCCTGTCGAAAACCAGATATTAGGTTTTGGAAAACATGGGTCCTGTTATGCCTTGCGAAAACCAGATATTCAGTTTTGGACAACGATCCTATTATGCCTTGCGAAAACCAGATATTAGGGACAACATGGGTTATGCCTTATTAGGTTTTGGACAACATGGGTCCTATTATGCCTGGTGAAAACCAGATATTAGGTTTTGGACAACATGGGTCCTATTATGCCTGGCGAAAACTAGATATTAGGTTTTGGACAACAAGGATCCTGTTATGCCTTGCGAAAAACAGACATTTCGTAATGGACAACATTGGTCCTATTATGCCAGGTGAAAACCATATATTAGGTTTTGGACAACATGGGTCCTATTATGCCTGGTGAAAACCAGATATTAGGTTTTGGACAACATGGGTCCTATTATGCCTGGCGAAAACCAGATATTAGGTTTTGGACAACATGGGTTCTATTATGCCTGGCGAAAACCAGATATTAGGTTTTGGACAACAAGGATCCTATTATGCCTTGCGAAAACCAGATATTCAGTTTTGGACAACGATCCTATTATGCCTTGCGAAAACCAGATATTAGGTTTTGGACAACATGGGTCCTATTATGCCTGGTGAAAACCAGATATTAGGTTTTGGACAACATGGGTTCTATTATGCCTGGCGAAAACTAGATATTAGGTTTTGGACAACATGGGTTCTATTATGCCTGGCGAAAACCAGATATTAGGTTTTGGACAACAAGGATCCTATTATGCCTTGCGAAAACCAGATATTCAGTTTTGGACAACGATCCTATTATGCCTTGCGAAAACCAGATATTAGGTTTTGGACAACATGGGTCCTATTATGCCTCGTGAAAACCAGATATTCGGTTTTGGACAACATGGGTTTTCTTATGCCTGGCGAAAACCAGATATTAGGTTTTGGACAACAAGGATCCTATTATGCCTGGCGAAAACCAGATATTAGGTTTTGGACAACATGGGTCCTATTATGCCTGGCGAAAACCAGATATTAGGTTTTGGACAACATGGGTCCTATTATGCTTGTCGAAAACCAGATATTAGGTTTTGGAAAACATGGGTTCTATTATGACTGGCTATTATGAAAAAACCAGATATTAGGTTTTGGACAACATGGGTCCTGTTATGCCTTGCGAAAACCAGATATTAGGTTTGGACAACATGGGTTCTATTATGACTGGCGAAAACCAGATATTAGGTTTTGGACAACATGGGTCCTGTTATACCTGGTGAAAAACAGATATTAGGTTTTGGACAACAAGGATCCTATTATGCCTGGAAAACCAGATATTAGGTTTTGGACAACATGGGTTCTATGATGCCTGGCGAAAACCAGATATTAGGTTTTGGACAACATGGGTTCTATTATGCCTGTCGAAAACCAGATATTAGGTTTTGGACAACATGGGTTCTATTATGCCTGGCGAAAACCAGATATTAGGTTTTGGACAACATGGGTTCTATTATGACTGGCGAAAACCAGATATTAGGTTTTGGACAACATGGGTCCTGTTATGCCTTGCGAAAACCAGATATTAGGTTTTGGACAACATGGGTTCTATTATGACTGGCGAAAACCAGATATTAGGTTTTGGACAACATGGGTCCTGTTATACCTGGTGAAAAACAGATATTAGGTTTTGGACAACAAGGACAAGGTCCTATTATGCCTGGCGAAAACCTATTATGCCTGGGTTCCTATTATGCCTGCGAAAACCAGATATTAGGTTTTGGACAACATGGGTTCTATGATGCCTGGCGAAAACCAGATATTAGGTTTTGGACAACATGGGTTCTATTATGCCTGTCGAAAACCAGATATTAGGTTTTGGACAACATGGGTTCTATTATGCCTGGCGAAAACCAGATATTAGGTTTTGGACAACATGGTTCCTATTATGCCTGGCTAAAACCAGATATTAGGTTTTGGACAACATGGGGCCTATTATGCTTGTCGAAAACCAGATATTAGGTTTTGGAGAACATGGGTCCTGTTATGCCTGGTGAAAAACAGATATTAGGTTTTGGACAACAAGGATCCTATTATGCCTCGCGAAAACCAGATATTAGGTTTTGGACAACATGGGTCCTATGATGCCTGGCGAAAACCAGATATTAGGTTTTGGACAACAAGGATCCTGTTATGCCTTGTGAAAACCAGATATTAGGTTTTGGACAACGATCCTATTATGCCCTGCGAAAACCAGATATTAGGTTTTGGACAACATGGGTCCTATTATGCCTGGTGAAAACCAGATATTCGGTTTTGGACAACATGGGTTTTCTTATGCCTGGCGAAAACCAGATATTAGGTTTTGGACAACAAGGATCCTATTATGCCTGGCGAAAACCAGATATTAGGTTTTGGACAACATGGGTCCTATTATGCCTTGTCGAAAACCAGATATTAGGTTTTGGACAACAAGGATCCTATTATGCCTCGCGAAAACCAGATATTAGGTTTTGGACAACATGGGTCCTATTATGCCTGGCGAAAACCAGATATTAGGTTTTGGACAACATGGGTCGTATTATGCTTGTCGAAAACCAGATATTAGGTTTTGGAGAACATGGGTCCTGTTATGCCTTGCGAAAACCAGATATTAGGTTTTGGAGAACATGGGTTCTATTATGACTGGAGAAAACCAGATATTAGGTTTTGGACAACATGGGTCCTGTTATGCCTTGCTAAAACCAGATATTAGGTTTTGGACAACATGGGTTCTATTCTGACTGGTGATAACCAGATATTAGGTTTTGGACAACATGGGTTCTATGATGCCTGGCGAAAACCAGATATTAGGTTTTGGACAACATGGGTTCTATTATGCCTGTCGAAAACCAGATATTAGGTTTTGGAAAACATGGGTCCTGTTATGCCTTGCGAAAAACAGATATTAGGTTTTGGACAACATGGGTCCTATTATGACTGGCGAAAACCAGATATTAGGTTTTGGACAACATGGTTCCTGTTATGCCTTGCGAAAACCAGATATTAGGTTTTGGACAACATGGGTTCTATTATGACTGGTGAAACCAGATATTAGGTTTTGGACAACATGGGTTCTATTATGACTGGCGAAAACCAGATATTAGGTTTTGGACAACATGGGTCCTGTTATGCCTGGTGAAAAACAGATATTAGGTTTTGGACAACAAGGATCCTATTATGCCTCGCGAAAACCAGATATTAGGTTTTGGACAACATGGGTCCTATGATGCCTGGCGAAAACCAGATATTAGGTTTTGGACAACATGGGTTCTATTATGCCTGTCGAAAACCAGATATTAGGTTTTGGACAACATGGGTTTTATTATGCCTGGCGAAAACCAGATATTAGGTTTTGGACAACATGGGTTCTATTATGACTGGCGAAAACCAGATATTAGGTTTTGGACAACATGGGTCCTGTTATGCCTTGCGAAAACCAGATATTAGGTTTTGGACAACATGGGTTCTATTATGACTGGCGAAAACCAGATATTAGGTTTTGGACAACATGGGTCCTGTTATACCTGGTGAAAAACAGATATTAGGTTTTGGACAACAAGGATCCTATTATGCCTCGCGAAAACCAGATATTAGGTTTTGGACAACATGGGTTCTATGATGCCTGGCGAAAACCAGATATTAGGTTTTGGACAACATGGGTTCTATTATGCCTGTCGAAAACCAGATATTAGGTTTTGGACATGATGGGTTTTATTATGCCTGGCGAAAACCAGATATTAGGTTTTGGACAACATGGTTCCTATTATGCCTGGCTAAAACCAGATATTAGGTTTTGGACAACATGGGGCCTATTATGCTTGTCGAAATCCAGTTATTAGGTTTTGGAGAACATGGGTCCTGTTATGCCTGGTGAAAAACAGATATTAGGTTTTGGACAACAAGGATCCTATTATGCCTCGCGAAAACCAGATATTAGGTTTTGGACAACATGGGTCCTATGATGCCTGGCGAAAACCAGATATTAGGTTTTTGGACAACAATGATCCTGTTATGCCTTGCGAAAAACCAGATATTAGGTTTTGGACAACGATCCTATTATGCCCTGCGAAAACCAGATATTAGGTTTTGGACAACATGGGTCCTATTATGCCTGGTGAAAACCAGATATTCGGTTTTGGACAACATGGGTTTTCTTATGCCTGGCGAAAACCAGATATTAGGTTTTGGACAACAAGGATCCTATTATGCCTGGCGAAAACCAGATATTAGGTTTTGGACAACATGGGTCCAATTATGCTTGTCGAAAACCAGATATTAGGTTTTGGACAACAAGGATCCTATTATGCCTCGCGAAAACCAGATATTAGGTTTTGGACAACATGGGTCCTATTATGCCTGGCGAAAACCAGATATTAGGTTTTGGACAACATGGGTCGTATTATGCTTGTCGAAAACCAGATATTAGGTTTTGGAGAACATGGGTCCTGTTATGCCTTGCGAAAACCAGATATTAGGTTTTGGAGAACATGGGTTCTATTATGACTGGAGAAAACCAGATATTAGGTTTTGGACAACATGGGTCCTGTTATGCCTTGGTTTTGGACAACATGAAAACCAGATATTAGGTTTTGGACAACATGGGTTCTATTCCTGACTGGTGATAACCAGATATTAGGTTTTGGACAACATGGGTCCTATGATGCCTGGCGAAAACCAGATATTAGGTTTTGGACAACATGGGTTCTATTATGCCTGTCGAAAACCAGATATTAGGTTTTGGACAACATGGGTCCTGTTATGCCTTGCGAAAACCAGATATTAGGTTTTGGACAACATGGGGCCTATTATGACTGGCGAAAACCAGATATTAGGTTTTGGACAACATGGTTCCTGTTATGCCTTGCGAAAACCAGATATTAGGTTTTGGACAACATGGGTTCTATTATGACTGGTGATAACCAGATATTAGGTTTTGGACAACATGGGTTCTATTATGACTGGCGAAAACCAGATATTAGGTTTTGGACAACATGGGTCCTGTTATGCCTGGTGAAAAACAGATATTAGGTTTTGGACAACAAGGATCCTATTATGCCTGGCGAAAACCAGATATTAGGTTTTGGACAACATGGGTCCTATGATGCCTGGCGAAAACCAGATATTAGGTTTTGGACAACATGGGTTCTATTATGCCTGTCGAAAACAAGATATTAGGTTTTGGACAACATGGGTCCTATTATGCCTGGTGAAAACCAGATATTCGGTTTTGGACAACATGGGTCCTATTATGCCTGGCGAAAACCAGATATTAGGTTTTGGACAACATGGGTTCTATTATGCCTGGCGAAAACCAGATATTAGGTTTTGGACAACAAGGATCCTATTATGCCTTGCGAAAACCAGATATTCAGTTTTGGACAACGATCCTATTATGCCTTGCGAAAACCAGATATTAGGTTTTGGACAACATGGGTCCTATTATGCCTCGTGAAAACCAGATATTAGGTTTTGGACAACATGGGTTTTCTTATGCCTGGCGAAAACCAGATATTAGGTTTTGGACAACATGGGTTCCTATTATGCCTGGCGAAAACCAGATATTAGGTTTTGGACAACATGGGTCCTATTATGCCTGGCGAAAACCAGATATTAGGTTTTGGACAACATGGGTCGTATTATGCTTGTCGAAAACCAGATATTAGGTTTTGGAAAACATGGGTTCTATTATGACTGGCGAAAACCAGATATTAGGTTTTGGACATGATGGGTTTTATTATGCCTGGCGAAAACCAGATATTAGGTTTTGGACAACATGGGTTCTATTATGACTGGCGAAAACCAGATATTAGGTTTTGGACAACATGGGTCCTGTTATGCCTTGCTGGTGAAACCAGATATTAGGTTTTGGACAACATGGGTTCTATTATGCCTGGCGAAAACCAGATATTAGGTTTTGGACAACATGGGTCCTGTTATGCCTGGTGAAAAACAGATATTAGGTTTTGGACAACAAGGATTCTATTATGCCTGCGAAAACCAGATATTAGGTTTTGGACAACATGGGTTCTATGATGCCTGGCGAAAACCAGATATTAGGTTTTGGACAACATGGGTTCTATTATGCCTGTCGAAAACCAGATATTAGGTTTTGGACATGATGGGTTTTATTATGCCTTTTAGGTTTTGGACAACATGGTTCCTATTATGCCTGGCTAAAACCAGATATTAGGTTTTGGACAACATGGGGCCTATTATGCTTGTCGAAAACCAGATATTAGGTTTTGGAGAACATGGGTCCTGTTATGCCTGGTGAAAAACAGATATTAGGTTTTGGACAACAAGGATCCTATTATGCCTCGCGAAAACCAGATATTAGGTTTTGGACAACATGGGTCCTATTATGCCTGGCGAAAACCAGATATTAGGTTTTGGACAACAATGATCCTGTTATGCCTTGCCCAGATATTCAGTTTTGGACAACATGCCTATTATGCCCTGCGAAAACCAGATATTAGGTTTTGGACAACATGGGTCCTATTATGCCTGGTGAAAACCAGATATTAGGTTTTGGACAACATGGGTTTTCTTATGCCTGGCGAAAACCAGATATTAGGTTTTGGACAACAAGGATCCTATTATGCCTGGCGAAAACCAGATATTAGGTTTTGGACAACATGGGTCCAATTATGCTTGTCGAAAACCAGATATTAGGTTTTGGACAACAAGGATCCTATTATGCCTCGCTAAAACCAGATATTAGGTTTTGGACAACATGGGTCCTATTATGCCTGGCGAAAACCAGATATTAGGTTTTGGACAACATGGGTCGTATTATGCTTGTCGAAAACCAGATATTAGGTTTTGGAGAACATGGGTCCTGTTATGCCTTGCGAAAACCAGATATTAGGTTTTGGAGAACATGGGTTCTATTATGACTGGAGAAAACCAGATATTAGGTTTTGGACAACATGGGTCCTGTTATGCCTTGCGAAAACCAGATATTAGGTTTTGGACAACATGGGTTCTATTATGACTGGTGATAACCAGATATTAGGTTTTGGACAACATGGGTTCTATGATGCCTGGCGAAAACCAGATATTAGGTTTTGGACAACATGGGTTCTATTATGCCTGTCGAAAACCAGATATTAGGTTTTGGAAAACATGGGTCCTGTTATGCCTTGCGAAAAACAGATATTAGGTTTTGGACAACATGGGTCCTATTATGACTGGCGAAAACCAGATATTAGGTTTTGGACAACATGGTTCCTGTTATGCCTTGCGAAAACCAGATATTAGGTTTTGGACAACATGGGTTCTATTATGACTGGTGATAACCAGATATTAGGTTTTGGACAACATGGGTTCTATTATGACTGGCGAAAACCAGATATTAGGTTTTGGACAACATGGGTCCTGTTATGCCTGGTGAAAAACAGATATTAGGTTTTGGACAACAAGGATCCTATTATGCCTCGCGAAAACCAGATATTAGGTTTTGGACAACATGGGTCCTATGATGCCTGGCGAAAACCAGATATTAGGTTTTGGACAACATGGGTTCTATTATGCCTGTCGAAAACCAGATATTAGGTTTTGGACAACATGGGTCCTGTTATGCCTTGCGAAAAACAGATATTAGGTTTTGGACAACATGGGTTCTATTATGACTGGCGAAAACCAGATATTAGGTTTTGGACAACATGGTTCCTGTTATGCCTTGCGAAAACAAGATATTAGGTTTTGGACAAGATGGGTTTTCTTCTGCCTGGCGAAAACCAGATATTAGGTTTTGGACAACATGGGTCCTGTTATGCCTGGTGAAAAACAGATATTAGGTTTTGGACAACAAGGATCCTATTATGACTGGAGAAAACCAGATATTAGGTTTTGGACAACATGGGTCCTGTTATGCCTTGCGAAAACCAGATATTAGGTTTTGGACAACAAGGATCCTATTATGCCTTGCGAAAACCAGATATTCAGTTTTGGACAATGATCCTATTATGCCTTGCGAAAACCAGATATTAGGTTTTGGACAACATGGGTCCTATTATGCCTGGTGAAAACCAGATATTCGGTTTTGGACAACATGGGTCCTATTATGCCTGGCGAAAACTAGATATTAGGTTTTGGACAACATGGGTTCTATTATGCCTGGCGAAAACCAGATATTAGGTTTTGGACAACATGGGTCCTATTATGCCTGGTGAAACCAGATATTAGGTTTTGGAGAACATGGGTCCTGTTATGCCTTGCGAAAACCAGATATTAGGTTTTGGACAACATGGGTCCTATTATGCCTGGCATAAACCAGTTATTGGGTTTTGGACAAGATGGGTTTTCTTATGCCTGGCGAAAACCAGATATTAGGTTTTGGACAACAAGGATCCTGTTATGCCTTGCGAAAAACAGACATTTCATAATGGACAACATTGGTCCTATTATGCCTGGTGAAAACCATATATTAGGTTTTGGACAACATGGGTCCTATTATGCCTGGTGAAAACCAGATATTAGGTTTTGGACAACATGGGTCCTATTATGCCTGGCGAAAACCAGATATTAGGTTTTGGACAACATGGGTTCTATTATGCCTGGCGAAAACCAGATATTAGGTTTTGGACAACAAGGATCTTATTATGCCTTGCGAAAACCAGATATTCAGTTTTGGACAATGATCCTATTATGCCTTGCGAAAACCAGATATTAGGTTTTGGACAACATGGGTCCTATTATGCCTGGTGAAAACCAGATATTAGGTTTTGGACAACATGGGTCCTATTATGCCTGGCGAAAACCAGATATTAGGTTTTGGACAACATGGGTTCTATTATGCCTGGCGAAAACCAGATATTAGGTTTTGGACAACAAGGATCCTATTATGCCTTGCGAAAACCAGATATTCAGTTTTGGACAATGATCCTATTATGCCTTGCGAAAACCAGATATTAGGTTTTGGACAACATGGGTCCTATTATGCCTTAAAACCAGATATTAGGTTTTGGACAACATGGGTTTTATGCCTTATGAAAACCAGATATTAGGTTTTGGACAACAAGGATCCTATTATGCCTGGCGAAAACCAGATATTAGGTTTTGGACAACATGGGTCCTATTATGCCTGGCGAAAACCAGATATTAGGTTTTGGACAACATGGGTCGTATTATGCTTGTCGAAAACCAGATATTAGGTTTTGGACAACATGGGTCCTGTTATGCCTTGCGAAAACCAGATATTAGGTTTTGGACAACATGGGTTCTATTATGACTGGCGAAAACCAGATATTAGGTTTTGGACAACATGGGTCCTGTTATGCCTGGTGAAAACCAGATATTAGGTTTTGGACAACAAGGATATTATGCCTGTTTTTTTGGACAACATGGGTTCTATTATGACTGGCGAAAACCAGATATTAGGTTTTGGACAACATGGGTCCTATTATGCCTCGCGAAAACCAGATATTAGGTTTTGGACAACATGGGTCCTATTATGCCTGGCGAAAACCAGATATTAGGTTTTGGACAACATGGGTTCTATTATGACTGGCGAAAACCAGATATTAGGTTTTGGACAACATGGGTCCTGTTATGCCTGGTGAAAAACAGATATTAGGTTTTGGACAACAAGGATCCTATTATGCCTCGCGAAAACCAGATATTAGGTTTTGGACAACATGGGTCCTATGATGCCTGGCGAAAACCAGATATTAGGTTTTGGACAACATGGGTTCTATTATGCCTGTCGAAAACCAGATATTAGGTTTTGGACAACATGGGTCCTGTTATGCCTTGCGAAAAACAGATATTAGGTTTTGGACAACATGGGTTCTATTATGACTGGCGAAAACCAGATATTAGGTTTTGGACAACATGGTTCCTGTTATGCCTTGCGAAAACAAGATATTAGGTTTTGGACAAGATGGGTTTTCTTCTGCCTGTCGAAAACCAGATATTAGGTTTTGGAGAACATGGGTCCTGTTATGCCTGGTGAAAAACAGATATTAGGTTTTGGACAACAAGGATCCTATTATGCCTCGCGAAAACCAGATATTAGGTTTTGGACAACATGGGTCCTATTATGCCTGGCGAAAACCAGATATTAGGTTTTGGACAACAATGATCCTATTATGCCTTGCGAAAAACAGATATTAGGTTTTGGACAACATGGGTCCTATTATGCCTGGCGAAAACCAGATATTAGGTTTTGGACAACATGGGTTCTATTATGCCTGGCGAAAACCAGATATTAGGTTTTGGACAACAAGGATCCTATTATGCCTTGCGAAAACCAGATATTCAGTTTTGGACAACGATCCTATTATGCCTTGCCTTGAAAACCAGATATTAGGTTTTGGACAACATGGGTCCTATTATGCCTGGTGAAAACCAGATATTAGGTTTTGGACAACATGGGTTTTCTTACAAAAACCAGATATTAGGTTTTGGACAACAAGGATCCTATTATGCCTGGCGAAAACCAGATATTAGGTTTTGGACAACATGGGTCCTATTATGCTTGTCCCAGATATTAGGATTTGGACAAATGGGGCCTATTATGCCTTGAAAACCAGATATTAGGTTTTGGACAACATGGGTCCTATTATGCCTGGCGAAAACCAGATATTAGGTTTTGGACAACATGGGTCTATTATGCTTGTCGAAAACCAGATATTAGGTTTTGGACAACATGGGCCTGTTATGCCTTGCGAAAACCAGATATTAGGTTTTGGACAACATGGGTTCTATTATGACTGGAGAAAACCAGATATTAGGTTTTGGACAACATGGGTCCTGTTATGCCTTGCGAAAACCAGATATTAGGTTTTGGACAACATGGGTTCTATTATGCCTGGTGAAAACCAGATATTAGGTTTTGGACAACATGGGTCCTATTATGCCTGGCGAAAACCAGATATTAGGTTTTGGACAACATGGGTCCTATTATGCCTGGTGAAAAACAGAAAACAACAGATCCTATTATGACTGGAGAAAACCAGATATTAGGTTTTGGACAACATGGGTCCTATTATGCCTTGAAAAACGAAAACCAGATATTAGGTTTTGGACAACATGGGTCCTATTATGCCTGGTGAAAACCAGATATTAGGTTTTGGACAACATGGGTCCTATTATGCCTGGCGAAAACCAGATATTAGGTTTTGGACAACATGGGTTCTATTATGCCTGGCGAAAACCAGATATTAGGTTTTGGACAACATGGGTTCTATTATGCCTGGCGAAAACCAGATATTAGGTTTTGGACAACATGGGTCCTATTATGCCTGGTGAAACCAGATATTAGGTTTTGGAGAACATGGGTCCTGTTATGCCTTGCGAAAACCAGATATTAGGTTTTGGACAACATGGGTCCTATTATGCCTGGCATAAAACCAGATATTAGGTTTTGGACAACATGGGTTTTATTATGCCTGGCGAAAACCAGATATTAGGTTTTGGACAACAAGGATCCTGTTATGCCTTGCTTTCATTACAACATGGTCCTATTATGCCTGGTGAAAACCAGATATTAGGTTTTGGACAACATGGGTCCTATTATGCCTGGTGAAAACCAGATATTAGGTTTTGGACAACATGGGTCCTATTATGCCTGGCGAAAACCAGATATTAGGTTTTGGACAACATGGGTTCTATTATGCCTGGCGAAAACCAGATATTAGGTTTTGGACAACAAGGATCCTATTATGCCTTGCGAAAACCAGATATTAGTTTTGGACAACATGATCCTAACATGCCTGGCGAAAAACAGATATTAGGTTTTGGACAACATGGGTTATTATGCCTGGTGAAAACCAGATATTATGCATTGGACAACATGGGTCCTATTATGCCTGGCGAAAACCAGATATTAGGTTTTGGACAACATGGGTTCTATTATGCCTGGCGAAAACCAGATATTAGGTTTTGGACAACATGGATCCTATTATGCCTTCCAGATATTATTTTGCCTGATCCTATTAAAACCAGATATTAGGTTTTGGACAACATGGGTCCTATTATGCCTGGCGAAAAACAGATATTAGGTTTTGGACAACATGGGTTTTCTTATGCCTGGCGAAAACCAGATATTAGGTTTTGGACAACATGGGTCCTATTATGCCTGGCGAAAACCAGATATTAGGTTTTGGACAACATGGGTCCTATTATGCCTGGCGAAAACCAGATATTAGGTTTTGGACAACATGGGTTCTATTATGCTGGCGAAAACCAGATATTAGGTTTTGGACAACATGGGTCCTGTTATGCCTGGTGAAAACCAGATATTAGGTTTTGGACAACATGGGTCCTATTATGCCTGGTGAAAACCAGATATTAGGTTTTGGACAACATGGGTCCTATTGCCTGGCGAAAACCAGATATTAGGTTTTGGACAACATGGGTTCTGTTATGCCTGGCGAAAACCAGATATTAGGTTTTGGACAACATGGGTCCTATTATGCCTGGCGAAAACCAGATATTAGGTTTTGGACAACATGGGTCCTGTTATGCCTTGCGAAAACCAGATATTAGGTTTTGGACAACATGGGATCCTATTATGCCTGGCGAAAAACCAGATATTAGGTTTTGGACAACATGGGTCCTATTATGCCTGGCGAAAACCAGATATTAGGTTTTGGACAACAGATCCTATTATGCCTTGCGAAAAACAGATATTAGGTTTTGGACAACATGGGTCCTATTATGCCTGGGTCCGAAAACCAGATATTAGGTTTTGGACAACATGGGTTCTATTATGCCTGGCGAAAACCAGATATTAGGTTTTGGACAACATTATGGGTCCAGATTATGCCTCCTATTATGCCTTGCGAAAACCAGATATTAGGTTTTGGACAACATGGGTCCTATTATGCCTGGTGAAAACCAGATATTAGGTTTTGGACAACATGGGTTTTCTTATGCCTGGCGAAAACCAGATATTAGGTTTTGGACAACAAGGATCCTATTATGCCTGGCGAAAACCAGATATTAGGTTTTGGACAACATGGGTCCTATTATGCTTGTCGAAAACCAGATATTAGGATTTGGACAAATGGGGCCTATTATGCTTGTCGAAAACCAGATATTAGGTTTTGGACAACATGGGTCCTAATATGCCTGGCGAAAACCAGATATTAGGTTTTGGACAACATGGGTCGAAAACCAGATATTATTTTGCTTGTTATGCCTGAAAACCAGATATTAGGTTTTGGAGAACATGGGTCCTGTTATGCCTTGCGAAAACCAGATATTAGGTTTTGGAGAACATGGGTTCTATTATGACTGGAGAAAACCAGATATTAGGTTTTGGACAACATGGGTCCTGTTATGCCTTGCGAAAACCAGATATTAGGTTTTGGACAACATGGGTTCTATTATGACTGGTGATAACCAGATATTAGGTTTTGGACAACATGGGTTCTATTATGACTGGCGAAAACCAGATATTAGGTTTTGGACAACATGGGTCCTGTTATGCCTGGTGAAAAACAGATATTAGGTTTTGGACAACAAGGATCCTATTATGCTGGAAAAACCAGATATTAGGTTTTGGACAACATGGGTCCTGTTATGCCTTGCGAAAACCAGATATTAGGTTTTGGACAACATGGATCCTATTATGCCTTGCGAAAACCAGATATTCAGATTTTTTGGACAACATGATCCTATTATGCCTGGCGAAAACCAGATATTAGGTTTTGGACAACATGGGTCCTATTATGCCTGGTGAAAACCAGATATTAGGTTTTGGACAACATGGGTCCTATTATGCCTGGCGAAAACCAGATATTAGGTTTTGGACAACATGGGTTCTATTATGCCTGGCGAAAACCAGATATTAGGTTTTGGACAACATGGGTCCTATTATGCCTGGTGAAAACCAGATATTAGGTTTTGGACAACATGGGTCCTGTTATGCCTTGCGAAAACCAGATATTAGGTTTTGGACAACATGGGTCCTATTATGCCTGGCATAAACCAGTTATTGGGTTTTGGACAAGATGGGTTTTCTTATGCCTGGCGAAAACCAGATATTAGGTTTTGGACAACAAGGATCCTGTTATGCCTTGAAAACCAGATATTCGGTTTTGGACAACATGGGTCCTATTATGCCTGGTGAAAACCAGATATTAGGTTTTGGACAACATGGGTCCTATTATGCCTGGTGAAAACCAGATATTAGGTTTTGGACAACATGGGTCCTATTATGCCTGGCGAAAACCAGATATTAGGTTTTGGACAACATGGGTTCTATTATGCCTGGCGAAAACCAGATATTAGGTTTTGGACAACATGGATCCTATTATGCCTTGGCGAAAACCAGATATTAGGTTTTGGACAACATGGGTCCTATTATGCCTTGCGAAATTAGGTTTTGGACAACATGGGTCCTATTATGCCTGGTGAAAACCAGATATTAGGTTTTGGACAACATGGGTCCTATTATGCCTGGCGAAAACCAGATATTAGGTTTTGGACAACATGGGTTCTATTATGCCTGGCGAAAACCAGATATTAGGTTTTGGACAACAAGGATCCTATTATGCCTTGCGAAAACCAGATATTCAGTTTTGGACAATGATCCTATTATGCCTTGCGAAAACCAGATATTAGGTTTTGGACAACATGGGTCCTATTATGCCTGGTGAAAACCAGATATTAGGTTTTGGACAACATGGGTTTTCTTATGCCTGGCGAAAACCAGATATTAGGTTTTGGACAACAAGGATCCTATTATGCCTGGCGAAAACCAGATATTAGGTTTTGGACAACATGGGTCCTATTATGCCTGGCGAAAACCAGATATTAGGTTTTGGACAACATGGGTCCTATTATGCCTTGTCGAAAAAACCAGATATTAGGTTTTGGACAACATGGGTTCTATTATGCCTGGCGAAAACCAGATATTAGGTTTTGGACAACATGGGTCCTGTTATGCCTTGCGAAAACCAGATATTAGGTTTTGGACAACATGGGTTCTATTATGCCTGGCGAAAACCAGATATTAGGTTTTGGACAACATGGGTCCTATTATGCCTCGCGAAAACCAGATATTAGGTTTTGGACAACATGGGTCCTATGATGCCTGGCGAAAACCAGATATTAGGTTTTGGACAACATGGGTTCTATTATGACTGGCGAAAACCAGATATTAGGTTTTGGACAACATGGGTCCTGTTATGCCTGGTGAAAAACAGATATTAGGTTTTGGACAACAAGGATCCTATTATGCCTCGCGAAAACCAGATATTAGGTTTTGGACAACATGGGTCCTATTATGCCTGGCGAAAACCAGATATTAGGTTTTGGACAACATGGGTTCTGTTATGCCTTGCGAAAACAAGATATTAGGTTTTGGACAACATGGGTCCTATGATGCCTGGCGAAAACCAGATATTAGGTTTTGGACAACATGGGTTCTGTTATGCCTTGCGAAAACCAGATATTAGGCTTTGGACAACATGGGTCCTATGATGCCTGGCGAAAACCAGATATTAGGTTTTGGACAACATGGGTTCTGTTATGCCTTGCGAAAACAAGATATTAGGTTTTGGACAACATGGGTCCTATTATGCCTTTTTTGGACAACATGGGTCCTGTTATGCCTTGGAAAACCAGATATTAGGTTTTGGACAACATGGGTTCTATTATGCCTGGCGAAAACCAGATATTAGGTTTTGGACAACATGGTTCCTATTATGCCTGGCGAAAACCAGATATTAGGTTTTGGACAACATGGGTCCTATTATGCTTGTCGAAAACCAGATATTAGGTTTTGGACAAATGGGTCCTATTATGCTTGTCGAAAACCAGATATTAGGTTTTGGACAACATGGGTCCTATTATGCCTGGCGAAAACCAGATATTAGGTTTTGGACAACATGGGTCCTATTATGCCTGGCATAAACCAGTTATTGGGTTTTGGACAAGATGGGTTTTCTTATGCCTGGCGAAAACCAGATATTAGGTTTTGGACAACATGGGTTCTATTATGCCTGGTGAAAACCAGATATTAGGTTTTGGACAACAAGGATCCTATTATGCCTTGCGAAAACCAGATATTCGGTTTTGGACAACATGGGTCCTATTATGCCTTGCGAAAACCAGATATTAGGTTTTGGAGAACATGGGTCCTGTTATGCCTGGTGAAAAACAGATATTAGGTTTTGGACAACATGGGTCCTATTATGCCTGGCGAAAACAGATATTAGGTTTTGGACAACATGGATCCTATTATGCCTGGCGAAAATTTCGCCAATATTAGGTTTTGGACAACATGGGTCCTATTATGCCTGGTGAAAACCAGATATTAGGTTTTGGACAACATGGGTCCTATTATGCCTGGCGAAAACCAGATATTAGGTTTTGGACAACATGGGTTCTATTATGCCTGGCGAAAACCAGATATTAGGTTTTGGACAACATGGGTTCTATTAAAAACCAGATATTAGGTTTTGGACAACAAGGATCCTATTATGCCTTGCGAAAACCAGATATTCAGTTTTGGACAACGATCCTATTATGCCTTGCGAAAACCAGATATTAGGTTTTGGACAACATGGGTCCTATTATGCCTGGTGAAAACCAGATATTAGGTTTTGGACAACATGGCCTATTATGCCTGGCGAAAAACCAGATATTAGGTTTTGGACAACATGGGTTCTATTATGCCTGGCGAAAACCAGATATTAGGTTTTGGACAACAAGGATCCTATTATGCCTTGCGAAAACCAGATATTAGGTTTTGGACAAGATGGGTTTTCTTATGCCTGGCGAAAACCAGATATTAGGTTTTGGACAACATGGGTTCTATTATGCCTGTGAAAACCAGATATTAGGTTTTGGACAACATGGGTCCTATTATGCCTGGCGAAAACCAGATATTATGGGTCCTATGATGCCTGGCGAAAACCAGATATTAGGTTTTGGACAACAAGGATCCTGGCCTTGTGAAAAACAGACATTTCGGGACAACATTGGTCCTATTATGCCTGGTGAAAACCATATATTAGGTTTTGGACAACATGGGTCCTATTATGCCTGGTGAAAACCAGATATTAGGTTTTGGACAACAAGGATCCTATTATGCCTGGCGAAAACCAGATATTAGGTTTTGGACAACATGGGTCCTATTATTTTGCAACTGGTGAAAACCAGATATTAGGTTTTGGACAACATGGGTTCCTATTATGCCTGGCGAAAACCAGATATTAGGTTTTGGACAACATGGGTTCTATTATGCCTGGCGAAAACCAGATATTAGGTTTTGGACAACAAGGATCCTATTATGCCTCGCGAAAACCAGATATTAGGCTTTGGACAACATGGGTCCTATGATGCCTGGCGAAAACCAGATATTAGGTTTTGGACAACATGGGTTCTGTTATGCCTTGCGAAAACAAGATATTAGGTTTTGGACAACATGGGTCCTATGATGCCTGTCGAAAACCAGATATTAGGTTTTGGACAACATGGGTCCTGTTATGCCTTGCGAAAAACAGATATTAGGTTTTGGACAACAAGGATCCTATTATGCCTCGCGAAAACCAGATATTAGGTTTTGGACAACATGGGTCCTATGATGCCTGGCGAAAACCAGATATTAGGTTTTTGGACAACAATGATCCCGTTATGCCTTGCGAAAAACAGATATTAGGTTTTGGACAACATGGGTCCTATTATGCCTGGCGAAAACCAGATATTAGGTTTTGGACAACATGGGTTCTATTATGCCTGGCGAAAACCAGATATTAGGTTTTGGACAACAAGGATCCTATTATGCCTTGCGAAAACCAGATATTCAGTTTTGGACAACGATCCTATTATGCCTTGCGAAAACCAGATATTAGGTTTTGGACAACATGGGTCCTATTATGCCTGGTGAAAACCAGATATTCGGTTTTGGACAACATGGGTTTTCTTATGCCTGGCGAAAACCAGATATTAGGTTTTGGACAACAAGGATCCTATTATGCCTGGCGAAAACCAGATATTAGGTTTTGGACAACATGGGTCCTATTATGCTTGTCGAAAACCAGATATTAGGATTTGGACAAATGGGGCCTATTATGCTTGTCGAAAACCAGATATTAGGTTTTGGACAACATGGGTCCTAATATGCCTGGCGAAAACCAGATATTAGGTTTTGGACAACATGGGTCGTATTATGCTTGTCGAAAACCAGATATTAGGTTTTGGAGAACATGGGTCCTGTTATGCCTTGCGAAAAAACCAGATATTAGGTTTTGGACAACATGGGTTCTATTATGCCTGGAGAAAACCAGATATTAGGTTTTGGACAACATGGGTCCTATTATGCCTGGCGAAAACCAGATATTAGGTTTTGGACAACATGGGTTCTATTATGACTGGTGATAACCAGATATTAGGTTTTGGACAACATGGGTTCTATTATGACTGGCGAAAACCAGATATTAGGTTTTGGACAACATGGGTCCTGTTATGCCTGGTGAAAAACAGATATTAGGTTTTGGACAACAAGGATCCTATTATGACTGGAGAAAACCAGATATTAGGTTTTGGACAACATGGGTCCTGTTATGCCTTGCGAAAACCAGATATTAGGTTTTGGACAACAAGGATCCTATTATGCCTTGCGAAAACCAGATATTCAGTTTTGGACAATGATCCTATTATGCCTTGCGAAAACCAGATATTAGGTTTTGGACAACATGGGTCCTATTATGCCTGGTGAAAACCAGATATTCGGTTTTGGACAACATGGGTCCTATTATGCCTGGCGAAAACTAGATATTAGGTTTTGGACAACATGGGTTCTATTATGCCTGGCGAAAACCAGATATTAGGTTTTGGACAACATGGGTCCTATTATGCCTGGTGAAACCAGATATTAGGTTTTGGAGAACATGGGTCCTGTTAAAAACCAAATATTAGGTTTTGGACAACATGGGTCCTATTATGCCTGGCATAAACCAGTTATTGGGTTTTGGACAAGATGGGTTTTCTTATGCCTGGCGAAAACCAGATATTAGGTTTTGGACAACATGGTTCTATTATGCCTGGTGAAAACCAGATATTAGGTTTTGGACAACATGGGTCCTATTATGCCTGGTGAAAACCAGATATTAGGTTTTGGACAACATGGGTCCTATTATGCCTGGCGAAAACCAGATATTAGGTTTTGGACAACATGGGTTCTATTATGCCTGGCGAAAACCAGATATTAGGTTTTGGACAACAAGGATCCTATTATGCCTTGCGAAAACCAGATATTAGGTTTTGGACAACATGGGTCCTATTATGCCTTGCGAAAACCAGATATTAGGTTTTGGACAACATGGGTCCTATTATGCCTGGTGAAAACCAGATATTAGGTTTTGGACAACATGGGTCCTATTATGCCTGGCGAAAACTAGATATTAGGTTTTGGACAACATGGGTTCTATTATGCCTGGCGAAAACCAGATATTAGGTTTTGGACAACAAGGATCCTATTATGCCTTGCGAAAACCAGATATTCAGTTTTGGACAATGATCCTATTATGCCTTGCGAAAACCAGATATTAGGTTTTGGACAACATGGGTCCTATTATGCCTGGTGAAAACCAGATATTCGGTTTTGGACAACATGGGTTTTCTTATGCCTGGCGAAAACCAGATATTAGGTTTTGGACAACAAGGATCCTATTATGCCTGGCGAAAACCAGATATTAGGTTTTGGACAACATGGGTCCTATTATGCTTGTCGAAAACCAGATATTAGGTTTTGGACAACATGGGTCCTATTATGCCTTGCGAAAACCAGATATTAGGTTTTGGACAACATGGGTTCTATTATGACTGGAGAAAACCAGATATTAGGTTTTGGACAACATGGGTCCTGTTATGCCTTGCGAAAACCAGATATTAGGTTTTGGACAACATGGGTTCTATTATGACTGGCGAAAACCAGATATTAGGTTTTGGACAACATGGGTCCTATTATGCCTGGCGAAACCAGATATTAGGTTTTGGACAACATGGGTCCTATTATGCCTGGCGAAAACCAGATATTAGGTTTTGGACAACATGGGTTCTATTATGACTGGCGAAAACCAGATATTAGGTTTTGGACAACATGGGTCCTGTTATGCCTGGTGAAAAACAGATATTAGGTTTTGGACAACAAGGATCCTATTATGCCTCGCGAAAACCAGATATTAGGTTTTGGACAACATGGGTCCTATGATGCCTGGCGAAAACCAGATATTAGGTTTTGGACAACATGGGTCCTGTTATGCCTTGCGAAAACCAGATATTAGGTTTTGGACAACATGGGTCCTATTATGCCTGGCGAAAACCAGATATTAGGTTTTGGACAACATGGGTTCTATTATGCCTGGCGAAAACCAGATATTAGGTTTTGGACAACATGGGTCCTATTATGCCTGGCGAAAACCAGATATTAGGTTTTGGACAACATGGGTTCTGTTATGCCTTGCGAAAACCAGATATTAGGTTTTGGACAACATGGGTCCTATTATGCCTGGCGAAAACCAGATATTAGGTTTTGGACAACATGGGTCCTGTTATGCCTTGCGAAAACAAGATATTAGGTTTTGGACAACATGGGTTCTATTATGCCTGGCGAAAACCAGATATTAGGTTTTGGACAACATGGGTCCTATTATGCCTGGCGAAAACCAGATATTAGGTTTTGGACAACATGGGTCCTATTATGCTTGTCGAAAACCAGATATTAGGATTTGGACAAATGGGGCCTATTATGCCTTGATATTGAAAACCAGTTATTAGGTTTTGGACAACATGGGTCCTGTTATGCCTTGCGAAAACCAGATATTAGGTTTTGGACAACATGGGTCCTATTATGCCTGGCATAAACCAGATATTAGGTTTTGGACAAGATGGGTTTTCTTATGCCTGGCGAAAACCAGATATTAGGTTTTGGACAACATGGGTCCTATTATGCCTGGCGAAAACCAGATATTAGGTTTTGGACAACAAGGATCCTATTATGCCTTGCGAAAACCAGATATTCAGTTTTGGACAACATGGGTCCTATTATGCCTGGTGAAAACCAGATATTAGGTTTTGGACAACATGGGTTCTATTATGCCTGGCGAAAACCAGATATTAGGTTTTGGACAACATGGGTCCTATTATGCCTGGTGAAAACCAGATATTAGGTTTTGGACAACATGGGTCCTATTATGCCTGGCGAAAACCAGATATTAGGTTTTGGACAACATGGGTTCTATTATGCCTGGCGAAAACCAGATATTAGGTTTTGGACAACATGGGTCCTATTATGCCTGGTGAAAACCAGATATTAGGTTTTGGACAACATGGTTCCTATTATGCCTGTCGAAAACCAGATATTAGGTTTTGGACAACATGGGTCCAGATATTATGCCTGGCCTGGCAAAACCAGTTATTGGGTTTTGGACAACATGGGTTTTCTTATGCCTGGCGAAAAACAGATATTAGGTTTTGGACAACAAGGATCCTGGCCTTGTTTCATAATGGACAACATTGGTCCTATTATGCCTGGTGAAAACCAGATATTAGGTTTTGGACAACATGGGTCCTATTATGCCTGGTGAAAACCAGATATTAGGTTTTGGACAACATGGGTCCTATTATGCCTGGCGAAAACCAGATATTAGGTTTTGGACAACATGGGTTCTATTATGCCTGGCGAAAACCAGATATTAGGTTTTGGACAACATGGATCCTATTATGCCTTGCGAAAACCAGATATTCAGTTTTGGACAACATGATCCTATTATGCCTTGCGAAAAACCAGATATTAGGTTTTGGACAACATGGGTCCTATTATGCCTGGTGAAAACCAGATATTAGGTTTTGGACAACATGGGTCCTATTATGCCTGGCGAAAACCAGATATTAGGTTTTGGACAACATGGGTTCTATTATGCCTGGCGAAAACCAGATATTAGGTTTTGGACAACAAGGATCCTATTATGCCTTGCGAAAACCAGATATTCAGTTTTGGACAATGATCCTATTATGCCTTGCGAAAACCAGATATTAGGTTTTGGACAACATGGGTCCTATTATGCCTGAAAACATGGGTTCTATATGCCTGGCGAAAACCTTAGAAAACCAGATATTAGGTTTTGGACAACATGGGTCCTATTATGCCTGGCGAAAACCAGATATTAGGTTTTGGACAACATGGGTCCTATTATGCCTGGCGAAAACCAGATATTAGGTTTTGGACAACATGGGTCCTATTATGCCTGGCGAAAACCAGATATTAGGTTTTGGACAACATGGGTTCTATTATGCCTGGCGAAAACCAGATATTAGGTTTTGGACAACATGGGTCCTATTATGCCTGGCGAAAACCAGATATTAGGTTTTGGACAACATGGGTTCTATTATGCCTGGCGAAAACCAGATATTAGGTTTTGGACAACATGGGTCCTATTATGCCTGCGAAAACCAGATATTAGGTTTTGGACAACATGGGTCCTATTATGCCTGGCGAAAACCAGATATTAGGTTTTGGACAACATGGGTTCTATTATGCCTGGCGAAAACCAGATATTAGGTTTTGGACAACATGGGTCCTGTTATGCCTGGTGAAAAACCAGATATTAGGTTTTGGACAACAAGGATCCTATTATGCCTGGCGAAAACCAGATATTAGGTTTTGGACAACATGGGTCCTATGATGCCTGGCGAAAACCAGATATTAGGTTTTGGACAACATGGGTTCTATTATGCCTTGCAGAAAACAAGATATTAGGTTTTGGACAACATGGGTCCTATGATGCCTGGCGAAAACCAGATATTAGGTTTTGGACAACATGGGTTCTGTTATGCCTGGCGAAAACCAGATATTAGGTTTTGGACAACATGGGTCCTATTATGCCTGGCGAAAACCAGATATTAGGTTTTGGACAACATGGGTTCTATTATGCCTTGCGAAAACCAGATATTAGGTTTTGGACAACATGGGTCCTATTATGCCTGTCGAAAACCAGATATTAGGTTTTGGACAACATGGGTCGTTATGCCTTGGCGAAAACAAGATATTAGGTTTTGGACAGATATTAGACAACATGGGTTCTATTATGCCTGGCGAAAACCAGATATTAGGTTTTGGACAACATGGTTCCTATTATGCCTGGCGAAAACCAGATATTAGGTTTTGGACAACATGGGTCCTATTATGCCTGGCGAAAACCAGATATTAGGTTTTGGACAAATGGGGCCTATTATGCCTTGTTGAAAACCAGTTATTAGGTTTTGGAGAACATGGGTCCTATTATGCCTTGGCGAAAACCAGATATTAGGTTTTGGACAACATGGGTCTTATTATGCCTGGCATAAACCAGTTATTGGGTTTTGGACAAGATGGGTTTTCTTATGCCTGGCGAAAACCAGATATTAGGTTTTGGACAACATGGGTTCTATTATGCCTGGTGAAAACCAGATATTAGGTTTTGGACAACATGGGTCCTATTATGCCTGGGATATTAGGTTTTGGACAACATGGGTCCTATTAGGTTTTGGACAAATGGGTCCTATTATGCCTGGCGAAAACCAGATATTAGTTTTTTGGACAACATGGGTCCTATTATGCCTGGCGAAAACCAGATATTAGGTTTTGGACAACATGGGTCCTATTATGCCTGGCGAAAACCAGATATTACGTTTTGGACAACATGGGTCCTATTATGCCTGGCGAAAAACAGATATTAGGTTTTGGACAACATGGGTCCTATTATGCCTGGTGAAAACCATATATTAGGTTTTGGACAACATGGGTCCTATTATGCCTGGTGAAAACCAGATATTAGGTTTTGGACAACATGGGTCCTATTATGCCTGGCGAAAACCAGATATTAGGTTTTGGACAACATGGGTTCTATTATGCCTGGCGAAAACCAGATATTAGGTTTTGGACAACAAGGATCCTATTATGCCTTGCGAAAACCAGATATTCAGTTTTGGACAACGATCCTATTATGCCTTGCGAAAACCAGATATTAGGTTTTGGACAACATGGGTCCTATTATGCCTGGTGAAAACCAGATATTAGGTTTTGGACAACATGGGTCCTATTATGCCTGGCGAAAACCAGATATTAGGTTTTGGACAACATGGGTTCTATTATGCCTGGCGAAAACCAGATATTAGGTTTTGGACAACATGGGTCCTATTATGCCTGGCGAAAACCAGATATTAGGTTTTGGACAACATGGGTTTTCTTATGCCTGGCGAAAACCAGATATTAGGTTTTGGACAACATGGGTTCTATTATGCCTGTATTAGGTTTTGGACAACATGGGTCCTATTATGCCTGGCGAAAAACCAGATATTAGGTTTTGGACAACATGGGTCCTATTATGCCTGGCGAAAACCAGATATTAGGTTTTGGACAACAAACCAGATATTATTATACCTGGTTTTGGTTTTGGACAACATGGGTTCTATTATGCCTGGCGAAAACCAGATATTAGGTTTTGGACAACAAGGATCCTATTATGCCTGGCGAAAACCAGATATTAGGTTTTGGACAACATGGGTCCTATTATGCCTGGTGAAAACCAGATATTAGGTTTTGGACAACATGGGTCCTATTATGCCTGGCGAAAACCAGATATTAGGTTTTGGACAACATGGGTTTGGACTATTATGCCTGGCAAAAACCAGATATTAGGTTTTGGACAACAAGGATCCTATTATGCCTTGCGAAAACCAGATATTCGGTTTTGGACAACATGGGTTCTATTATGCCTGGCGAAAACCAGATATTAGGTTTTGGACAACATGGGTCCTATTATGCCTGGTGAAAACCAGATATTAGGTTTTGGACAACATGGATCCTATTATGCCTGGCGAAAACCAGATATTAGGTTTTGGACAACATGGATCCTATTATGCTTGAAAACAGATATTAGGATTTGGACAAATGGGGCCTATTATGCTTGTCGAAAACCAGATATTAGGTTTTGGAGAACATGGGTCCTGTTATGCCTGGTGAAAAACAGATATTAGGTTTTGGACAACAAGGATCCTATTATGCCTCACGAAAACCAGATATTAGGTTTTGGACAACATGGGTCCTATTATGCCTGGCGAAAACCAGATATTAGGTTTTTGGACAACATGGGTTCTATTATGACTGGCGAAAACCAGATATTAGGTTTTGGACAACATGGGTTCTATCCTGGCTTATGCAACATGGGTCCTATGCCTGGTGAAAACAGATATTAGGTTTTGGACAACAAGGATCCTATTATGCCTGGCGAAAACCAGATATTAGGTTTTGGACAACATGGGTCCTATTATTAGGTTTTGGACAACATGGGTTCTATTATGCCTGAAAAACCAGATATTAGGTTTTGGACAACATGGGTCCTGTTATGCCTTGCGAAAACCAGATATTAGGTTTTGGACAACATGGGTTCTATTATGACTGGCGAAAACCAGATATTAGGTTTTGGACAACATGGTTCCTGTTATGCCTTGCGAAAACCAGATATTGGGTTTTGGACAAGATGGGTTTTCTTATGCCTGGCGAAAACCAGATATTAGGTTTTGGACAACATGGGTTCTATTATGCCTGGCGAAAACCAGATATTAGGTTTTGGACAACATGGTTCCTATTATGCCTGGCGAAAACCAGATATTAGGTTTTGGACAACATGGGTCCTGTTATGCCTGGTGAAAAACAGATATTAGGTTTTGGACAACAAGGATCCTATTATGCCTGGCGAAAACCAGATATTAGGTTTTGGACAACATGGGTCCTATTATGCCTGGCGAAAACCAGATATTAGGTTTTGGACAACATGGGTTCTATTATGCCTGGCGAAAACCAGATATTAGGTTTTGGACAACATGGGTCCTGTTATGCCTGGCGAAAACCAGATATTAGGTTTTGGACAACATGGGTTCTATTATGCCTGGCGAAAACCAGATATTAGGTTTTGGACAACATGGTTCCTGTTATGCCTTGCGAAAACAAGATATTAGGTTTTGGACAAGATGGGTTTTCTTATGCCTGGCGAAAACCAGATATTAGGTTTTGGACAACATGGGTTCTATTATGCCTGGCGAAAACCAGATATTAGGTTTTGGACAACATGGGTTCTATTATGCCTGGCGAAAACCAGATATTAGGTTTTGGACAACATTTTGGGGTTGCCTGGCGAAAACAACATTTTGGACAACATGGGTTCTATTATGCCTGGCGAAAACCAGATATTAGGTTTTGGACAACATGGATCCTATTATGCTAAAACCAGATATTCAGTTTTGGACAACGATTCTATTATGCCTTGCGAAAACCAGATATTAGGTTTTGGACAACATGGGTCCTATTATGCCTGGTGAAAACCAGATATTAGGTTTTGGACAACAAGGATCCTATTATGCCTGGCGAAAACCAGATATTAGGTTTTGGACAACATGGGTCCTATTATGCTTGTCGAAAACCAGATATTAGGATTTGGACAAATGGGGCCTATTATGCTTGTCGAAAACCAGATATTAGGTTTTGGAGAACATGGGTCCTGTTATGCCTGGTGAAAAACCAGATATTAGGTTTTGGACAACATGGGTCCTATTATGCCTGGCGAAAACCAGATATTAGGTTTTGGACAACATGGGTTATTATGACTGGCGAAAACCAGATATTAGGTTTTGGACAACATGGGTTCCTATTATGCTGGCGAAAACAGATATTAGGTTTTGGACAACATGGGTTTTATGCCTGGTGAAAACAGATATTAGGTTTTGGACAACATGGGTTCTATTATGCCTGGCGAAAACCAGATATTAGGTTTTGGACAACATGGGTCCTATGATGCCTGGCGAAAACCAGATATTAGGTTTTGGACAACATGGGTTCTATTATGCCTGGCAAAAACCAGATATTAGGTTTTGGACAACATGGGTCCTGTTATGCCTTGCGAAAACCAGATATTAGGTTTTGGACAACATGGGTTCTATTATGCCTGGCGAAAACCAGATATTAGGTTTTGGACAACATGGTTCCTGTTATGCCTTGCGAAAACAAGATATTAACAACATGGGTTTTATTATGCCTGGCGAAAACCAGATATTAGGTTTTGGACAACATGGGTTCTATTATGCCTGGCGAAAACCAGATATTAGGTTTTGGACAACATGGGTTCTATTATGCCTGGCGAAAACCAGATATTAGGTTTTGGACAACATGGGTTCCTATTATGCCTGGCGAAAACCAGATATTAGGTTTTGGACAACATGGTTCCTATTATGCCTGGCGAAAACCAGATATTAGGTTTTGGACAACATGGGTCCTGTTATGCCTGGTGAAAAACAGATATTAGGTTTTGGACAACAAGGATCCTATTATGCCTCGCGAAAACCAGATATGAGGTTTTGGACAACATGGGTCCTATGATGCCTGGCGAAAACCAGATATTAGGTTTTGGACAACATGGGTTCTATTATGCCTGTCGAAAACCAGATATTAGGTTTTGGACAACATGGGTCCTGTTATGCCTTATTAGGTTTTGGACAACATGGGTTCTATTATGACTGGCGAAAACCAGATATTAGGTTTTGGACAACATGGTTCCTATTATGCCTTGCGCTGGCGAAAACCAGATATTAGGTTTTGGACAACATGGGTTTTATTATGCCTGGCGAAAACCAGATATTAGGTTTTGGACAACATGGGTTCTATTATGCCTGGCGAAAACCAGATATTAGGTTTTGGACAACATGGGTTCTATTATGCCTGGCGAAAACCAGATATTAGGTTTTGGACAACATGGGTCCTATTATGCCTGGTGAAAACCAGATATTAGGTTTTGGACAACATGGGTTTTCTTATGCCTGGCGAAAACCAGATATTAGGTTTTGGACAACAAGGATCCTATTATGCCTGGCGAAAACCAGATATTAGGTTTTGGACAACATGGGTCCTATTATGCTTGTCGAAAACCAGATATTAGGATTTGGACAAATGGGGCCTATTATGCTTGTCGAAAACCAGATATTAGGATTTGGACAAATGGGGCCTATTATGCTTGTCGAAAACCAGATATTAGGTTTTGGAGAACATGGGTCCTGTTATGCCTGGTGAAAAACAGATATTAGGTTTTGGACAACAAGGATCCTATTATGCCTCGCGAAAACCAGATATTAGGTTTTGGACAACATGGGTCCTATTATGCCTGGCGAAAACCAGATATTAGGTTTTGGACAACATGGGTCAGATATTATTTGCGAAAACCAGATATTAGGTTTTGGACAACATGGGTCCTATTATGCCTGGCGAAAACCAGATATTAGGTTTTGGACAACATGGGTTCTATTATGACTGGAGAAAACCAGATATTAGGTTTTGGACAACATGGGTCCTGTTATGCCTTGCGAAAACCAGATATTAGGTTTTGGACAACATGGGTTCTATTATGCCTGGCGAAAACCAGATATTAGGTTTTGGACAACATGGGTTCTATTATGACTGGCGAAAACCAGATATTAGGTTTTGGACAACATGGGTCCTGTTATGCCTGGTGAAAAACAGATATTAGGTTTTGGACAACAAGGATCCTATTATGCCTCGCGAAAACCAGATATTAGGTTTTGGACAACATGGGTCCTATGATGCCTGGCGAAAACCAGATATTAGGTTTTGGACAACATGGGTTCTATTATGCCTGGCGAAAACCAGATATTAGGTTTTGGACAACATGGGTCCTGTTATGCCTTGCGAAAAACAGATATTAGGTTTTGGACAACATGGGTTCTATTATGACTGGCGAAAACCAGATATTAGGTTTTGGACAACATGGTTCCTGTTATGCCTTGCGAAAACAAGATATTAGGTTTTGGACAAGATGGGTTTTCTTATGCCTGGCGAAAACCAGATATTAGGTTTTGGACAACATGGGTTCTATTATGCCTGGCGAAAACCAGATATTAGGTTTTGGACAACATGGGTCCTATTATGCTTGTCGAAAACCAGATATTAGGATTTGGACAAATGGGGCCTATTATGCTTGTCGAAAACCAGATATTAGGTTTTGGACAACATGGGTTCTGTTATGCCTCGCGAAAACCAGATATTAGGTTTTGGACAACATGGGTTCTATTATGCCTGGCGAAAACCAGATATTAGGTTTTGGACAACATGGTTCCTATTATGCCTGGCGAAAACCAGATATTAGGTTTTGCAGAACAAGGATCCTATTATGCCTGGCGAAAACCAGATATTAGGTTTTGGACAACATGGGTCCTATTATGCTTGTCGAAAACCAGATATTAGCAAATGGGGCCTATTATGCTTGTCGAAAACCAGATATTAGGTTTTGGACAACAAGGATCCTATTATGCCTGGTGAAAACCAGATATTCGGTTTTGGACAACATGGGTTTTCTTATGCCTGGCGAAAACCAGATATTAGGTTTTGGACAACAAGGATCCTATTATGCCTGGTGAAAACCAGATATTAGGTTTTGAACAACATGGGTCCTATTATGCCTGGCGAAAACCAGATATTAGGTTTTGGACAACATGGGTTCTATTATGCCTGGCGAAAACCAGATATTAGGTTTTGGACAACAAGGATCCTATTATGCCTTGCGAAAACCAGATATTCAGTTTTGGACAACGATCCTATTATGCCTTGCGAAAAAACCAGATATTAGGTTTTGGACAACATGGGTCCTATTATGCCTGGTGAAAACCAGATTATGGGTTCTATTATGCCTGGCGAAAACCAGATATTAGGTTTTGGACAACATGGGTCCTATTATGCCTGGTGAAAACAGATATTAGGTTTTGGACAACAAGGATCCTATTATGCCTGTATTAGGTTTTGGACAACATGGGTCCTATGATGCCTGGCGAAAACCAGATATTAGGTTTTGGACAACATGGGTTCTATTATGCCTGTCAAAAACCAGATATTAGGTTTTGGACAACATGGGTCCTGTTATGCCTTGCGAAAACCAGATATTAGGTTTTGGACAACATGGGTTCTATTATGCCTGGCGAAAACCAGATATTAGGTTTTGGACAACATGGGTTCCTATTATGCCTTGGCGAAAACAAGATATTAGGTTTTGGACAAATGGGTTTATTATGCCTGGCGAAAACCAGATATTAGGTTTTGGACAACATGGGTTCTATTATGCCTGGCGAAAACCAGATATTAGGTTTTGGACAACATGGGTTCTATTATGCCTGGCGAAAACCAGATATTAGGTTTTGGACAACATGGGTTCTATTATGCCTGGCGAAAACCAGATATTAGGTTTTGGACAACAGATATTAGGTTTTGGACAACCTATTATGCCTTGCGAAAACCAGATATTAGGTTTTGGACAACATGGGTCCTATTATGCCTGGTGAAAAACAGATATTAGGTTTTGGACAACAAGGATCCTATTATGCCTCGCGAAAACCAGATATTAGGTTTTGGACAACATGGGTCCTATGATGCCTGGCGAAAACCAGATATTAGGTTTTGGACAACATGGGTTCTATTATGCCTGGCGAAAACCAGATATTAGGTTTTGGACAACATGGGTCCTGTTATGCCTTGCGAAAACCAGATATTAGGTTTTGGACAACATGGGTTCTATTATGAAAAACCAGATATTAGGTTTTGGACAACATGGGTCCTATTATGCCTGGCGAAAACCAGATATTAGGTTTTGGACAACATGGGTCCTATTATGCCTGGCGAAAACCAGATATTAGGTTTTGGACAACATGGGTTCTATTATGCCTGGCGAAAACCAGATATTAGGTTTTGGACAACATGACAAAACAGAGGATTTTGGACAACAGTTTTGGGTCCTATTATGCCTTGCGAAAACCAGGTATTAGGTTTTGGACAACATGGGTCCTATTATGCCTGGTGAAAACCAGATATTCGGTTTTGGACAACATGGGTTCTATTATGACTGGCGAAAACCAGATATTAGGTTTTGGACAACATGGGTCCTGTTATGCCTGGTGAAAACAGATATTAGGTTTTGGACAACAAGGATCCTATTATGCCTCGCGAAAACCAGATATTAGGTTTTGGACAACATGGGTCCTATGATGCCTGGCGAAAACCAGATATTAGGTTTTGGACAACATGGGTTCTATTATGCCTGTCAAAAACCAGATATTAGGTTTTGGACAACATGGGTTTTGCCTGAAAACAGATATTAGGTTTTGGACAACATGGGTTCTATTATGCCTGGCGAAAACCAGATAAACCAGATATTAGGATTTTGGACAAGATGGGTTTTCTTATGCCTGGCGAAAACCAGATATTAGGTTTTGGACAACATGGGTTCTATTATGCCTGGCGAAAACCAGATATTAGGTTTTGGACAACATGGGTTCTATTAGGTTTTGGACAACATGGGTTCTATTATGCCTGGCGAAAACCAGATATTAGGTTTTGGACAAAATGGTTCCTATTATGCCTGGCGAAAACCAGATATTAGGTTTTGGACAACATGGGTCCTGTTATGCCTGGTGAAAAACAGATATTAGGTTTTGGACAACAAGGATCCTATTATGCCTCCAGATATTAGCGAAAACCAGATATTAGGTTTTGGACAACATGGGTCCTATTATGCCTGGCGAAAACCAGATATTAGGTTTTGGACAACATGGGTTCTATTATGCCTGTTCCAGATATTAGGTTTTGGACAACATGGGTCCTGTTATGCCTTGCGAAAACCAGATATTAGGTTTTGGACAACATGGGTTCTATTATGCCTGGCGAAAACCAGATATTAGGTTTTGGACAACATGGTTCCTATTATGCCTGGCGAAAACCAGATATTAGGTTTTGGACAACATGGGTCCTATTATGCCTGGCGAAAACCAGATATTAGGTTTTGGACAACATGGGTTCTATTATGCCTGGCAAAAACCAGATATTAGGTTTTGGACAACATGGGTCCTATTATGCCTTGCGAAAACCAGATATTAGGTTTTGGACAACATGGGTTCTATTATGACTGGCGAAAACCAGATATTAGGTTTTGGACAACATGGGTTCCTGTTATGCCTTGCGAAAACAAGATATTAGGTTTTGGACAAGATGGGTTTTCTTATGCCTGGCGAAAACCAGATATTAGGTTTTGGACAACATGGGTTCTATTATGCCTGGCGAAAACCAGATATTAGGTTTTGGACAACATGGGTTCTATTATGCCTGGCGAAAACCAGATATTAGGTTTTGGACAACATGGGTTCTATTATGCCTGGCGAAAACCAGATATTAGGTTTTGGACAACATGGTTCCTATTATGCCTGGCGAAAACCAGATATTAGGTTTTGGACAACATGGGTCCTGTTATGCCTGGTGAAAAACAGATATTAGGTTTTGGACAACAAGGATCCTATTATGCCTCGCGAAAACCAGATATTAGGTTTTGGACAACATGGGTCCTATTATGCCTGGCGAAAACCAGATATTAGGTTTTGGACAACATGGGTTCTATTATGCCTGGCGAAAACCAGATATTAGGTTTTGGACAACATGGGTCCTATTATGCCTTGATAAAAACATGGGTTTTATTATGCCTGGCGAAAACAGATATTAGGTTTTGGACAACATGGGTTCTATTATGCCTGGTGAAAACCAGATATTAGGTTTTGGACAACATGGGTTCTATTATGACTGGCGAAAACCAGATATTAGGTTTTGGACAACATGGGTCCTATTATGCCTGGCGAAAACCAGATATTAGCGTTTTGGACAACATGGGTCCTATTATGCTTGGCGAAAACCAGATATTAGGTTTTGGACAACATGGGTCCTATTATGCCTGGCGAAAATCAGATATTACGTTTTGGACAACATGGGTCCTAACATGCCTGGCGAAAAACAGATATTAGGTTTTGGACAACATGGGTTTTCTTATGCCTGGCGAAAACCAGATATTAGGTTTTGGACAACATGGGTTCTATTATGCCTGGCGAAAACCAGATATTAGGTTTTGGACAACATGGGTCCTATTATGCCTGGTGAAAACCAGATATTAGGTTTTGGACAACATGGGTTCCTATTATGCCTGGCGAAAACCAGATATTAGGTTTTGGAAACATGGGTATTATGCCTGGTTTTAGACAACATGGGTTCTATTATGCCTGGCGAAAACCAGATATTAGGTTTTGGACAACATGGGTCCTATTATGCCTGGCCAGATAAACCAGATATTAGGTTTTGGATTATTATGCCTGGCGAAAACCAGATATTAGGTTTTGGACAACATGGGTCCTATTATGCTTGTCGAAAACCAGATATTAGGTTTTGGACAACATGGGTCCTATTATGCCTGGCGAAAACCAGATATTAGGTTTTGGACAACATGGGTCCTATTATGCCTGGTGAAAACCAGATATTAGGTTTTGGACAACATGGGTTTTCTTATGCCTGGCGAAAACCAGATATTAGGTTTTGGACAACATGGGTCCTATTATGCCTGGCGAAAACCAGATATTAGGTTTTGGACAACATGGGTTCTATTATGCCTGGCGAAAACCAGATATTAGGTTTTGGACAACAAGGATCCTATTATGCCTTGAAAACCAGAAAACCAGATATTCAGTTTTGGACAACATGATCCTATTATGCCTTGATATTAGGTTTTGGACAACATGGGTCCTATTAAAAACAGATATTAGGTTTTGGACAACATGGGTTTTATTATGCCTGGCGAAAACCAGATATTAGGTTTTGGACAACATGGTTCCTATTAAGGCTGGGGGAAAACCGGATTTTAGGTTTTGGACAACATGGGTCCTATTATGCTTGGCGAAAACCAGATATTAGGTTTTGGACAACATGGGTCCTATTATGCCTGGCGAAAACCAGATATTAGGTTTTGGACAAAAACAGATATTAGGTTTTGGACAACATGGGTTCTATTATGACTGGAGAAAACCAGATATTAGGTTTTGGACAACATGGGTCCTGTTATGCCTTGCGAAAACCAGATATTAGGTTTTGGACAACATGGGTTCTATTATGCTGGTGATAACCAGATATTAGGTTTTGGACAACATGGGTTATTATGCTATAATGACTGGCAAAACCAGATATTAGGTTTTGGACAACATGGGTCCTGTTATGCCTGGTGAAAAACAGATATTAGGTTTTGGACAACAAGGATCCTATTATGCCTGGCGAAAACCAGATATTAGGTTTTGGACAACATGGGTCCTATTATGCCTGGTGAAAACCAGATATTCGGTTTTGGACAACATGGGTTTTCTTATGCCTGGCGAAAACCAGATATTAGGTTTTGGACAACAAGGATCCTATTATGCCTGGCGAAAACCAGATATTAGGTTTTGGACAACATGGGTCCTATTATGCCTGTCGAAAACCAGATATTAGGATTTGGACAAATGGGGCCTATTATGCTTGTCGAAAACCAGATATTAGGTTTTGGAGAACATGGGTCCTGTTATGCCTGGTGAAAAACAGATATTAGGTTTTGGACAACAAGGATCCTATTATGCCTCGCGAAAACCAGATATTAGGTTTTGGACAACATGGGTCCTATTATGCCTGGCGAAAACCAGATATTAGGTTTTGGACAACATGGGTCGTATTATGCTTGTCGAAAACCAGATATTAGGTTTTGGAGAACATGGGTCCTGTTATGCCTTGCGAAAACCAGATATTAGGTTTTGGACAACATGGGTTCTATTATGCCTGGGTTTTCTTAGAAAACCAGATATTAGGTTTTGGACAACATGGGTCCTATTATGCCTGGCGAAAACCAGATATTAGGTTTTGGACAACATGGGTTCCTATTATGCCTGGATATTAGGTTTTGGACAACATGGGTTCTATTATGACTGGCGATTAGATATTAGGTTTTGGACAACATGGGTTCTATTATGCCTGGTGAAAAACAGATATTAGGTTTTGGACAACAAGGATCCTATTATGCCTGGCGAAAACCAGATATTAGGTTTTGGACAACATGGGTCCTATTATGCCTGGCGAAAACCAGATATTAGGTTTTGGACAACATGGGTTCTATTATGCCTGGCGAAAACCAGATATTAGGTTTTGGACAACATGGGTTCTATTATGCCTGGCGAAAACCAGATATTAGGTTTTGGACAACATGGGTTCTATTATGACTGGCGAAAACCAGATATTAGGTTTTGGACAACATGGTTCCTGTTATGCCTTGCGAAAACAAGATATTAGGTTTTGGACAAGATGGGTTTTCTTATGCCTTGCGAAAACCAGATATTAGGTTTTGGACAACATGGGTTCTATTATGCCTGGCGAAAACCAGATATTAGGTTTTGGACAACATGGGTCCTATTATGCTTGTCGAAAACCAGATATTAGGATTTGGACAAATGGGGCCTATTATGCTTGTCGAAAACCAGATATTAGGTTTTGGACAACATGGGTTCTGTTATGCCTCGCGAAAACCAGATATTAGGTTTTGGACAACATGGGTTCTATTATGACTGGAGAAAACCAGATATTAGGTTTTGGACAACATGGGTCCTGTTATGCCTTGCGAAAACCAGATATTAGGTTTTGGACAACATGGGTTCTATTATGACTGGCGAAAACCAGATATTAGGTTTTGGACAACATGGGTCCTGTTATGCCTGGTGAAAAACAGATATTAGGTTTTGGACAACAAGGATCCTATTATGCCTGGCGAAAACCAGATATTAGGTTTTGGACAACATGGGTCCTATGATGCCTGGCGAAAACCAGATATTAGGTTTTGGACAACATGGGTTCTATTATGCCTGGCGAAAACCAGATATTAGGTTTTGGACAACATGGGTCCTGTTATGCCTTTGCAACATGAAAACAGATATTAGGTTTTGGACAAGATGGGTTTTCTTATGCCTGGCGAAAACCAGATATTAGGTTTTGGACAACATGGGTTCTATTATGCCTGGCGAAAACCAGATATTAGGTTTTGGACAACATGGGTCCTATTATGCTTGTCGAAAACCAGATATTAGGATTTGGACAAATGGGGCCTATTATGCTTGTCGAAAACCAGATATTAGGTTTTGGACAACATGGGTTCTGTTATGCCTCGCGAAAACCAGATATTAGGTTTTGGACAACATGGGTTCTATTATGCCTGGCGAAAACCAGATATTAGGTTTTGGACAACATGGTTCCTATTATGCCTGGCGAAAACCAGATATTAGGTTTTGGACAACATGGGTCCTATTATGCCTGGCGAAAACCAGATATTGGATTTTGGACAACATGGGTCCTATTATGCCTGGCGAAAACCAGATATTAGGTTTTGGACAACATGGGTCCTATTAAAAACCAGATATTAGGTTTTGGACAACATGGGTTCTATTATGCCTGGCGAAAACCAGATATTAGGTTTTGGACAACATGGATTCCTATTATGCCTGGCGAAAACCAGATATTAGGTTTTGGACAACATGGGTTCTATTATGCCTGGCGAAAACCAGATATTAGGTTTTGGACAACATGGGCAAATCAAATCAAACCTATTATGCCTGGTTTTGGAAACATGGGTTCTAATGCAGAAAACCAGATATTAGGTTTGGACAACATGGGTCTATTATGCCTTAAAACAGATTTTGGACAACATGGGTCAGATATTAAGATGCCTGGCGAAAACCAGATGTGCCAGATATTAGGTTTTGGACAACATGGGTCCTATTAAAAAAACAGATATTAGGTTTTGGACAACATGGGTTCTATTATGGCAGAACAGATATTAGGTTTTGGACAACATGGGTTCTATTATGCCTGGTGACTGCGAAAACAGATATTAGGTTTTGGACAAACATGGTCCTATTAGGTTTTGGACAACATATGCCTGGCGAAAACCAGATATTAGGTTTTGACAACATGGTCAAAAAAACAGATTTTGGACAAGGTTCATGGGTTTATTAGGTTTTGGACAACATGGGTTCTATTATGCCTGGCGAAAACCAGATAACATTATGCCTGGCGAAACCAGATATTAGGTTTTTGGACAACATGGACAACATGGGTTTTTGGACTATTATATTAGCCTGGCGAAAACCAGATATTAGGTTTTGGACAACATGGGTTTTTATGGGTCCTAATGCCTGGCATAAACCAAAACCAGATATGGGTTCTATTATGCCTGGTGAAAACCAGATAGGTTTTGGACAACATGGGTTCTATTATGCCTGGTGATATTAGGTTTTGGACAACATGGGTTCTATTATGCCTGGTGAAAACCAGATATTAGGTTTGGCCCCTAAAAACAGGACACATGGGTTCCCTTGCGAAAACCAGATATTAGGTTTTGCCAAACAGGAAGGATTATGCCTGGCGAAAACCAGATATTAGGTTTTGGACAACATGGGTTCTATTATGCCTGGCGAAAACCAGATATTAGGGCTTGGACAACATGGGTTCTATTATGACTGGCGAAAACCAGATATTAGGGCTTGGACAACATGGGTTCTATTATGACTGGCGAAAACCAGATATTAGGTTTTGGACAACATGGGTTCTATTATTACTGGACAAACCAGATATTAGGGCTTGGACAACATGGGTCCTATTATGCCTGGCATAAACCAGTTATTGGGTTTTGGACAAGATGGGTTTTCTTATGCCTGGCCAAAACCAGATATTAGGTTTTGGACAACATGGGTTCTATTATGCCTGGCGAAAACCAGATATTAGGTTTTGGACAACAAGGATCCTATTATGCCTTGCGAAAACCAGATATTGGATTTTGGACAACATGAAACCTATTATGCTTGGCAAAAACCAGATATTAGGTTTTGGACAACATGGGTTCTGTTATGCCTTGCGAAAACCAGATATTAGGTTTTGGACAACATGGGTTCTGTTATGCCTGGCGAAAACCAGATATTGGATTTTGGACAACATGAAACCTATTATGCTTGGTGAAAACCAGATATTAGGTTTTGGACAACAAGGATCCTGTTATGCCTTGCGAAAAACAGACATTTCGTAATGGACAACATTGTTCCTATTATGCCTGGTGAAAACCATATATTAGGTTTTGGACAACATGGTTCCTATTATGCCTGGCGAAAACCAGATATTAGGTTTTGGACAACATGGGTCCTATTATGCTTGTCGAAAACCAGATATTAGGATTTGGACAACAAGGATCCTATTATGCCTGGCGAAAACCAGATATTAGGTTTTGGACAACATGGGTCCTATTTTGCTTGTCGAAAACCAGATATTAGGATTTGGACAAATGGGGCCTATTATGCTTGTCGAAAACCAGATATTAGGTTTTGGAGAACATGGGTCCTGTTATGCCTGGTGAAAAACAGATATTAGGTTTTGGACAACAAGGATCCTATTATGCCTCGCGAAAACCAGATATTAGGTTTTGGACAACATGGGTCCTATGATGCCTGGCGAAAACCAGATATTAGGTTTTTGGACAACATGGGTCCTATTATGCCTTGCGAAAACCAGATATTAGGTTTTGGACAACATGGGTTCTATTATGCCTGGCGAAAACCAGATATTAGGTTTTGGACAACATAGGTCCTATTTTGCTTGTCGAAAACCAGATATTAGGTTTTGGACAACAAGGATCCTATTATGCCTGGCGAAAACCAGATATTAGGTTTTGGACAACATGGGTCCTATTATGCTTGTCGAAAACCAGATATTATGATTTGGACAAATGGGGCCTATTATGCTTGTGGAAAACCAGATATTAGGTTTTGGAGAACATGGGTCCTGTTATGCCTGGTGAAAAACAGATATTAGGTTTTGGACAACAAGGATCCTATTATGCCTCGCGAAAACCAGATATTATGATTTGGACAAATGGGGCCTATTATGCTTGTCGAAAACCAGATATTAGGTTTTGGAGAACATGGGTCCTGTTATGCCTTGCGAAAACCAGATATTAGGTTTTGGACAACATGGGTTCTATTATGACTGGCGAAAACCAGATATTAGGGCTTGGACAACATGGGTCCTATTATGCCTGGCATAAACCAGTTATTGGGTTTTGGACAAGATGGGTTTTCTTATGCCTGGCGAAAACCAGATATTAGGTTTTGGACAACATGGGTTCTGTTATGCCTTGCGAAAACCAGATATTAGGTTTTGGACAACATGGGTTCTGTTATGCCTGGCGAAAACCAGATATTGGATTTTGGACAACATGAAACCTATTATGCTTGGCGAAAACCAGATATTAGGTTTTGGACAACAAGGATTCTGTTATGCCTTGCGAAAAACAGACATTGGATTTTGGACAACATGAAACCTATTATTCTTGTCAAAAAAACAGATATTAGGTTTTGGACAACATGGGTTCTATTATGCATGGCGAAAACCAGATATTAGGTTTTGGACAACATGGTTCCTATTATGCCTGGCGAAAACCAGATATTTGGTTTTGGACAACATGGGTCATATTATGCTTGGCGAAAACCAGATATTAGGTTTTGGACAACATGGGTCCTATTATGCCTGGCGAAAATCAGACATGGGTCCTATTTTGCTTGTCGAAAACCAGATATTAGGATTTGGACAAATGGGGCCTATTATGCTTGTCGAAAACCAGATATTAGGTTTTTGGACAACATGGGTCCTATTATGCCTTGCAAAAACCCGTTATGGGGTTTCGGACAAGATGGGTTTTCTTATGCCTGGCGAAAACCAGATATTAGGTTTTTGGAGAACATGGGTCCTATTACGCCTGGTGAAAAACAGATATTAGGTTTTGGTTGAACATTGGATAACATTCAGTATGATTTTTTTTTAAATGAAAGAAAATCAGAAAGGGGGCAAATACTTTTCACAACACTGTACATTGCTGTTATATTACTTTCTTCCACTGTGTGTGCTACACAACAACATCAAAACTGACCAGTGAAATGACCACACAGCCGTGCACAGTACTAAACCAGACAAGTGACAGAGAAAGAACCAGAGAACCTTTCAAAAGAGAGGACAGAGAGACCGTCTGGTTACAGGGTATATGTATGTGTGTGTGTGTGTGTGTGCTGTAATTACACCCAGGTCACAGGCAAGGAGCCCAGTTTAAGTATCGTCACTCTGTCTCTGGCATGCGGTGACCTTCCCTCTCCTCTCGCTCCTCTTTCTCCGTGTCTCTCTCTCTCTGAGACACCGTGCCCGGCCCGTCCTGCTCACACACAGGTGTTAACAGGAAAGCTGTCTCTGCTCTCTCTCGCGCTCTTTCTCTGTGTGTGTGTATGTGTGTGGCTGTTTCCATGAGTGTGAGTGTTTGTTTGTGTGTGTGTTCATTAGTGAACAACATACCTAGTGTCTGCATTAATGAGGTGATATGCAAGCTAGCATTTCCATGTTTCAGTCAATGTCTTTGCATAGGCCTTATAAGGCCTGAGTGTGTGTCTAATAAATTGATGCTGTGAGTCAGTGAGTCAGTAATGAGCTGCTCCATGTTTTCTGCACTTTATCTCTGATGAGAGGATATGTGTGTGTGTGTGTGTGTGTGTGTGTGTGTGTGTGTGTGTGTGTGTGTGTGTGTGTGTGTGTGTGTGTGTGTGTGTGTGTGTGTGTGTGTGTGTGTGTGTGTGTGTGTGTGTGTGTGTGTGTGTGTGTGTGTGTGTGCGTGTGTGCGTGTGTGCGTGTGCGCGTGTGCGCGTGTGCGTGTGTGCGTGTGTGCGTGTGTGCGTGTGCGCATGTGCGCGTGTGCGCGTGTGCGCGTGTGCGTGTGTGTGTGTATGTAGGGTGTGGGGGGGTCTGACACTGTGGATGTGTGCTGAGAGTGCATATATCCATAATCCTCTCATCTTCTCCTGGCTAAGGAGTCCATTTAACTCACCTATCTGTCTGTGGCCCTTATACCTCCCCTCCCTGCAGCACACACACACACGCATGCAAGAATGAACACATACACACAGCGCCCTAAGCAGTGGGGTCTGACACGAATCCTGTGGGGCTGAGGTACACAGAAGGGATGGGTCTATGGCAACTGCTGAAAATGCAGAGAATACATGATACATGGGCCAGGGTTATTTGTGTGTCATTGCTTTACTTGGACTGAAACATTTGGCGGTACTCATTTTGGGTGCCGGTACTGTTTACATTTAGGTGCAGGAGCTCTACAATACTTTTGATTTAATATTCTATAAGAAGAGCAGGAGGTCAAGCAGTAGAACATTTAGTATACCGGTACTCAGCTCCAGTGAGCTCCTACCCAAGTCAAGTGCTGATTATCCAGTCAGGAATGTCTCGAGACACTGTGAATATTTACGCTCAACGTTGTGATCCTATGTTACCTGTGTTGTCCTCTGAGACCAGTTTGGCCCCTAGTCAGTCTGCTTATGTCCAAGACGCGAGGTCCCACTTTTAAATCTGGGCAAATATTTTGAGTGGCCAAACAAGAGCAGCCTTTTGGAGGGCTGCTCCACACATACATATATGGCAATTACTTCAGTTGAGCTGACGGGTGAGGGACAAAACACTGCTCCTGTGACTGTGATTGTTTCTGAAGACACACACACACATACACACGCAGGCAGGCAGGAACAAGTGCACACCCACACACCCACACGCACACACTCTAGCCTATTTAGCCACATGCTTTCCCAGAAACAAGTTAAGTAACAGTTCACACATTCAATTACAAAGTGATATAACACACGGATTTCTATGAGGTCTCAATTCTTGCTGGTTTTCCTTTGGTTGAATTGGGGCACAATTCAAACTTAGGAAATGTAGGCCTTTCCTATGTACACCTTACCTGTGCACTTCTCAGTACCTTGGTATTTGCCTTATACAGGTTGATGTTTATTGTCATGTATTTCCCAGCTGCAAAGTCAAAATTGGCTATATTGTAAAAATGTATGAAAAATTCAATGTGATTTTTGGACATAATTTAAGGTTGGGCTAGGCATTAGGGTTAACAATGTGGTTAACCCGTGTCTAAACCCTGTCTAAGCCGAGGGGTTCTAAGCTAACATATAGAATTGTTTTAAGATGGCCATATCAAGGATAATTTAGCAAGTCGTTTTTTATTTATTTTAAGACCCCTTAAGGTATGGAAAAAATATATATAAAGAAAATATTGGATGAAACATTGAATTTGTCATTACTGCTATTAGCCCATAGAAACACATTGAATAACAGATCCACTACATGGAACAACAGAGCCCACCCCCACAAAAAAAAAAATCTAAATGAAGCTTTTTCTGAAGTGATATAAGAAAGATCAGGAAGCCTTTTTTTAACCCATTATTTTAGGTACTAAACTACCTCCCTATATACTTCCATACATTTTTTAAACTGGTACTGGGGACCTTCAGAAGAGTCTTGTGAGGCTTGTGGGCACCCTAGAACAACACGGAGAACCACCGTGTTCGTGAGAGTCTCATCTTTCAATAGGCCAAACCTTTCGAAAGCTACAGACATTTTTGCGAGAGCGCTTTTCGAGATGTCTCATGGTCTGCCGCAGATGTGGAATGGCGATATCGGTGAATGGGGTGGATTGAGATGCAGCCCATGCAAAAAAAAAAAACAGTTTAAACAGACATATTGTTATGGGGATTTTTTTATTGTGTTAATTGGGTTTCCGCGTGGTGTGGAAATTATAGCCTAAGAGTTGAGTTTAGGGTTACGGTTAGCGATATGTTTAATAAATTCAAATGTTATGCCTTTGTGGCTGTGCCAGCTAGTGACCACTCTGCAGAGCTGCCTCCTCAGCAAGATTCATGATGAAAAACAAAGTCATGGTTCCCTTGTGCATGCTGAATAGATTTTATTCATCTGCTGAAAACCCTCCCACTTGCTGGCCAACAGATTTTCTCGTGAAGTTCTCATTCAATAGGGTTTTCAGTACATTTATTTAAAGCCATCCCTTTAAATTTGGTGTACTTTTAATTTGAATTTTCTCAACAGACACTATAATATACAGAGATAATGGTTCAGAATATTAGAGATCAATGAAAGAAAGCCATGTAAAAATGCATATTTTTCTCTTTTTCAGCACCAATTTGTAGATAAAAAATATTTTGATTTAAGGTTAGGAAAGTATTTTGGAATATTAAAAAATAGGTTTGGAGAGCCTTTATGCACAAAATATATTGGTGAATAAAAAATACAGTGGTTTGATTAATTCTTAAAGTTACCATATTCAATTGTTCAATCCATGAAATATTGGAAGGTGAGAAAAGTGTACAATAGGGGTGGAACAGTAGTACTATAAATCTACCTTAATAATCCTCACTAATCATGAAACTGTGATGACTAAGGTCCAGTCGTTGTGAACCATGTGCCAGGGTCCAGGTTTAAACTGATACATATGGCCTGTGTTCCATAACATTAGCTTATTATGATCCACTATAGCTCGCAATCCTCAGGAACAACTACAGGATGTGACAGAGGAAAGAAAGGTACACTAATGATGTAATGGAATGATGCTAAAGTAAGGAAACTAAAGTGTCAGTTATAAATGTATGTGGGTATAACTTACGCTGGCTACCGATAGTGGCTAATATTCAACATGATAGTACATTTTAAAAAATACAGTGAAAAGTCTGGACATATTGTCAGGTGTGTGCGTACTGGTAGCGAAGTCAGGTGCAGGAGAGCAGAGATTTGTGAACAGGCGCACTCTTTATTGAGGAAAAAGTGCGAAACAGTCACAAGAAATATGTTTAACAATAAACATCTTTGTGAAATGCCACGAAAAAACAAACCCTTCTGGCGCGTCAACAACAAATACGTAACACAAACAATCTTACACAAAGACATGATGGGGAATAAATACATGCAGTGTGATTGGGGAATAAAAAACAGATGTGAAGGAAACAAGACAAAACAAATGGATACATGAAAAATGGAGCAGCGATGGCTAGAAAGCCGGTGACGTCGACCGCCGAACGCTGCCTGACACATATAATTAATGCATTCTAGAAATCATAAATTAACCTGGTGGGTTTGGCGCTATACTGTCATTCGTACATGCCTACAGAAGCATAACAAATCAAATCAAGCTTTATTTTTACAGCACATTTCAGACATGGAATGCAACACAATGTGCTTCACAGGAAAAAACTTGTAAAAACTTAAATATTTACTACACAACAAACATAAGACGATTTAAAAAAAAACAAAAGAATAACAATAAAAACTTCTGGAGAGAGTTTGCTGCACTGAAAGTAAAGGGGCTGAATAATTTTGCACTCCCAATTTTTCAGTTTTTGATTTGTTAAAAAATGTTTGAAATATCCAATAAATGTCGTTCCACTTCATGATTGTGTCCCACTTGTTGTTGATTCTTCACAAAAAAATACAGTTTTATATCTTTATGTTTGAAGCCTGTAATGTGGCAAAAGGTCGCAAAGTTCAAGGGGGCCAAGGCACTGTATAAACTGAACAGTACCAGACCCAAAATTGAACCTTGCGGAACGTCACGCGATGTGCATTTTCTCTGAGTTATGTTTACCAAGGGTGACAAAAAACTCTCATAGGTCCTAAACCAATTTAGAGGTGGACCGAAGAGGCCAGACCACCTCTCCAGTCTGTCTAGAAGGGCATCATGATCAACAGTGTCAAATGCAGCACTTAAACCCAAGTGTACAAGGAGAGAGAGCTGTTTGGCATCTGTGTTGGCTGTAAGATCATTTATCACTTTAACTAAGGCGGTCTCTGTGCTGTGGTGGGCCTGACATGCCAAATAACGTACCACAGCAAAAATGCCCCCCCCCCCCTGCGTCACAATGGGATTTGATAAACAATTAGCGTCCATTGCTATATCAATGAGTGATGACCTAATGGTGTGATGACCTAGTGATTCAAATTTTAGAGAGCATTACAACCTAAATTATGTTATTTTCATCCCCACTACGCAAACAAGGCTGATTTATGCGACAATTGAGCTGTTAAAACAAATTTTGTGTAGCTAATAAGATGAAAATATTATTTCAAACTACTTTTGGGTACCATGTTAACAATACTATATGAAATCCATGGCTTAAACATTGTTACGTTTTGGAAATAGCAAAGAACACGTGTAATCTCCTTGACACATTGTCACTTAACTTACAGATCACAGTCAGCTAATTTCCACTGCATTCATATGCAAATCCTTTTGATTCATACACTGGCATGTCTGGCTGTCATGTTTATATTTTAACCTGCCCTTCCCTTATCTACACTGAAGTACTATTATTTCAGTAGTCCTCTACTTTCATATATGTTATTTTCTATCTCTCATAGCTCATTAGTACACCCTTAGGTCCTAGCGTACAACAATTAATCATGTGGAACTAAAAAAATACCATCAAGGAATACCATATAATTTACAATAATGAACACCCTGTGAAACAGCTGTGGAAACCAACCTAGCAATATTTAAGATTTGAATATATAAAAGTTTATATTTTTTGGTACAGTTGCGTCATTAATTTATTTTCAGATTTGTTGTACACTCACATGGCAATCATAGACAAAAATGTTGAATTCTGGTATCTGGAATATAGAGGAGGTGGGTCTCGGACTTGAAGTGGGATACTGCAAAGTACAGGCACTGCTGCTCTCTTTGTTCTGAGTGTTTGCAGCGCTAGTGTTTTTAGTTAATAGGTGTATCTCATATATTCTGTGCCCAATATGATAGAGAAAGAACAATTTTTTAGCATTTTAGCAGATAATGACAACCTAGACAGTAACAGAAGCTATGGATGATGCAATGAACATTTGGAAGATGGTTGGTAATGTAGGTCATCAGGTGGATCCACATCTGGGTGTTGGGCTGAACCCCTAGGTCCTGGAGAACAGGTAATGGAGGACATCAGGTGGATCCACATCTGGGTGTTGGGTAGAACCCCTAGGTCCTGGAGAACAGGTAATGGGGGACATCAGGTGGATTTGGGTGTTGGGTAGAACCCCTAGGTCCTGGAGAACAGGTAATGGAGGACATCAGGTGGATTTGGGTGTTGGGTAGAACCCCTAGGTCCTGGAGAACAGGTAATGGAGGACATCAGGTGGATTTGGGTGTTGGGTAGAACCCCTAGGTCCTGGAGAACAGGTAATGGAGGACATCAGGTGGATCTGGGTGTTGGGTAGAACCCCTACATCCTGGAGAACAGGTAATGGAGGACATCAGGTGGATCCACATCTGGGTGTTGGGCAGAACCTCTAGGTCCTGGAGAACAGGTAATGGAGGACATCAGGTGGATCCACATCTGGGTGTTGGGCAGAACCCCTACATCCTGGAGAACAGGTAATGGAGGACATCAGGTGGATCCATGTCTGGGTGTTGGGTAGAACCCCTAGGTCCTGGAGAACAGGTAATGCAGGACATCAGGTGGATCCATGTCTGGGTGTTGGACAGAACCTCTAGGTCCTGGAGAACAGGAGCAGAGTTAAAGAGAACAGGGTAGGTGACAGAGACGTAAAACAAGCAAGCACACAGGTTACACTTTACTGTGAGACAATGTTATGGGTTAGTGCAGGGTTATAAATGGGAGATATGTACTTTATAGCCTACCTCAAGCTGTCTCAGACTCAGATCACAGAGAATCAGACGGATCTTAACTCACTCGCTCTGATGGATCGGATACCTCCTGGGTTATGTCGATATAGGACTCGTTTTACTGTGGATATAGATACTTTTGTACCCATTTCCTCCAGCATCTTGACAAGGTCCTTTGTTGTTGTTCTGGGATTGATTTGCACTTTTCGCACCAAAGTACATTCATCTCCAGGAGACAGAATGTGTCTCCTTTCTGAGTGGCATGATGGCTGTGTGGTCCCATGGTGTTTATACTTGCTTACTATTGTTTGTACAGATGAACATGGTACCTTCAGGCATTTGGAAATTTCTCCCAAGGATGAACCAGACTTGTGGAGGTTTACACATTTTTTCCTGAGCTCTTGGCTGATTTCTTTCAATTTCCCCATGATGTCAAGCAAAGAGTCATTGAGTTTGAAGGTTTGAAGTTTGAAATACATCCACAGGTACACCTCCAATTGACTAAAATTACTTCAATTATCCTATCAGAATCTTCTAAAGCCATGACATCATTTTCTGGAATTTTCCAAGCTATTTAAAGGCACAGTCAACTTAGTGTATGTAAACTTATTTTATTGACCCACTTCTGATCCACTGGAATTTTGATACAGTGAATTATAAGTGAAATAAACAGTCTGTAAACAATTGTTGGAAAAATGACCTGTGTCATGCACAAAGTGGATGTCCTAACTGACTTGCCAACACTATGGTTTGTTAACAAGACATTTGTGGAGTGGTTGAAAAACAAGTTTTAATGACTCCAACTGTAACTATCTATAAGTGTTGCTAGCAACATGCAGATGAATAAGTAGCTAGATGGAAAATCGTTGTTGAAAAATGGTTGTATAATAGCTAAAGCTGCTCAGTTGTCTAATAGAAGTTAACTTCTTAACATTACACTGAATTTTGAATTTGTCTACCCCCTACGAATGTTGCACCTCTTGTCCAGGTCAGCGGTGCCTTCCTAGTACCATTTCACCTGGTTGCAAAGATAACATAACATCTCCTCAAGGGATGCCATTGAAGTGCAAGCTAAATATAAACAGAACATTCAATAACAGTTAGCTAGCTAACATGATCTAAATAAAACTGTCTGGCTTTCTAGCTAGCTAGCTGGCTAGGCAGGCTGAGGTAAATAACTCACGTTACAGTAGGTAGCAGTGTCTATCTAAAAACAGCTTAACCTCTTAGGTCGACCCGACACGCAGGCGTCCCATCAAGACATCTGGAAATGCAAATGCGCTACGCTAAATGCTAATAGCACTCGTTAAAACTCAAACGTTCATTAAAACACACATGCAGGGCACTGAATTAAAGCTACACTCGTTGTGAATCCAGCCAACAATTCAGAGTTTTAAAATGCTTTTCGGCGAAAGCATGAGAAGCTATTATCTGATAGCATGCAACACCCCAAAAGACCCGCAGGGGACGTAAACAAAATAATTAGCATAGTCGGCGCCACACAAAACGCAGAATAAAATATAATAAAACTTCATTACCTTTGACAATCTTCTTTGTTGGCACTCCTAGATGTCCCATAAACATCACTATTGGGGCTTTTTTTTCCGATTAAATCGGTCCATATATAGCCTAGATATCTATCTATGAAGACTGTGATCAAGGAAAAAAACAGCGTTTTATAAGGCAACGTCATTTTTTTTTAATAAAAAAATTTGACGATAAACTTTCACAAAACACTTCGAAATACTTTTGTAATGCAACTTTAGGTATTAGTAAACGTTAATAATCTATCAAATTGATCACGAGGCGATGTATATTCTATAGCTCTACGTCTTAAAATAATGTCTGGATAAATCTCAACCAAAATATACGGTTGGAGACCGGAAGAAATGGGCTGTCTCTTCTTCGTTTGACCAAGAAACAAAGCCTAGTCAATTGACAAGACTGGGGACATCGTGTGGAAGCTCTAGGAATTGCAATCTCGGCTCCAGGTAATGTGGCTTCCATTCAACAATACATTCAAGTGGCGCATTGATATATTTTCCAATTTTCAGTGATCAGATTTTCCTGCGCTTTTCGATGAAACGCACGTTCTGTTATAGTCACAGCCGTGATTTAATCAGTTTTAGAAACGTCTGAGTGTTTTCTATCCACACATACTAATCATATGCATATACTATATTCCTGGCATGAGTAGCAGGGCGCTGAAATGTTGCGCGATTTTTAACAGAATGTTCGAAAAAGTAGGGGGTAGGATCAACAGGTTAAATTATTTATTTCAATTCAACAGTATTTTCTTACATAAAGACAAATATAATGGTAAAGGAAGAGTGGTCTCTTTCCAGTCTTTCCAGTCCTCTGAAGCAGTAGGTAGTCAGCAGGTAGTCGCCGTCAAAAACACTGTACCGGGAGAGAAATTCAGAGGTAATACATTTACACGGACTCAGCGAGCACTTGAGGTGAAATAGAACTAGAACTGCCCGCGTCTTCCATCCTACGCGACCGCTACGAGGTAAAATAGAACCAAGCAACCAGCATAGCAACGGACACTTTGGCTCATTACATAGGCTGGTCAGAATTTTGCATGTTCTAGCAACAGCCGTAGCAACACAAGCTAGAACTCATGAATCTCATTGTGACGCAGAGGGCGACACTTTTTGTCATGGGGACACTATTTGGCATGACAGGCTTGAAAACCAGATTGGAATTTTTTTTAAATACAGTTGTCACTTAAAAAATAATTTAGCTGTTTGAAAACGAATTACTCCAGAATTTTGATAAGAATGGAAGGTTGGAAATTGGCAGATAATTCCTAAGAGCTAAAGAGTCTAGATTACCATTCTTCAGAAGGGGTTTCACCATAGCAGTTTAATGCAGTAGCGAAACTCCCTGTGAACAGAGAGTGATTAACAATAGCTTACACTTCTTCAGATATGCAATTAAAATTTGTTTAAAGGTGTTGGGGATTGGATCGAGAAGGCAGATAGAAGGCTTAAGTTGTGATATGACTTTAATGAGAATGTCTGTCAACCAGGGAAAGTATATCCATCGTAAAACACTTACAAAAATAATCGTAATCCGACGATGGGTAGTTGTGTGCGCCGCCATGTTTTTTTCTTCTTCTGTCAACCAAAGATAAGATGAGACAAGATGAGTTCGATCTGTTTGCAGTATGCATTTTGAAGGTGGTGTGTCATCTACCATCATTCACTTCCCTTCGTTCACTTCCGGAAGATTACTCGAAAGAGGAGTGAAACATCCCTTCACCTAATTTTGTAATAACATCTTTGGTCTGACAGATGTTCATGTGACACCCAGAATGCATTGTACATTGTCAACAAACATGGCGCCAAACATAGCTAGGATATAGCTTAGCATTAGCTCATCATAATCAGTATGACCTTCAAAAGGATATTTACACACATCCTACAATCTATATAGGAATCGGAATTCATGTCACCAGTACTTGAAAACTTGAATAAAACAGTAAATACATTATGCTCCATACATACGGTACTACAGTAGAAACGACAACACGATTGTCACGTTGGTTTAAAGGGATCGGGAGACAGGTGCAGGAATGCGTAATAGGGTTTTTTATTGAACCAATTTACAGCGTGCCATGTAAAGGCACAGGGACGAAGACCAGACAAACACCTATACAAAACACAGGGTTGAAACCCAAACAAAAGAGTGAGGAGTACCTCAAACAAATAAATACGGGGCGCACAATGATACTACAAGGGACGAAACCCATAATCATCTGCACAACACAACACAAGAGGCAGGAAAGCCAACACAGCACAACGACCAACGGTCATTGGAACAATAATGAACCACCAAGGGGCACATTTATACAATTACAATCAGGGAAATGTGGACCAGGTGTGCGTAATGACACAGTTCCGGAGGGATCCGTGACAACGATACACAGAAAATGAGGTACTTACGTTGATAGGAACGCACACAACAATGAAATCAATGCGAGTGCCAGCCAGAAAATGTGCCAGGGGGAAATGGTTTGTGTAACCCTGCCCAAATGTCTGCATACATGATCTGGGGAAACACGGGAAGTACTTGTGCTCTCCTTGAAGAGAGAACTTTGTCCAGTTCAGTAAATCCTCAAAATAATTTGTCCGCAACAGTGAAATGGGCTACTCCTATGTGAATTAATGAGGTGGAACACACCTCAATTCAAACTCTTGTTAGAAAATTTTAAAAAATTGAAAACTATTTGAAATTGACAAGTTGAAACATCCTATAGATAATTAGCAGGCAGTTTATCTTGGTTTGAGGGCAGCACGGGTTAACTATACCGTTGCTTAATCACATTTTGGAACATTCTGACATCACGTGCATACATAAACTCACGCTGGGGTGACCGTTGGAGATATTTGGAACTCACACGTGAAAAGGTTAAAGTTATCAACAAAATCCTTACAATAGGAAGGCAGAATAGGTGATCGAGTGTATAGCTTAGGTCTCCAAATTTCAGTTATAAGGCCTGCATTTTACAAACTCCACTGTGGAAAAGGTGACATGTTGATATGCTTCAGTTTGCTGCCATATGATTGCTTTCAAGATCACAAGGTAAAATAGATTCACATATATATTTACAATCCATTTATCCAAATGACTTACTCTTATCAATAGCTCTTATAAATTTGTAAATTACAGTGCACGGAGAATGGCATTATTTATATTGGAAAAAAACAGGTAGATGTTGTTCCACTTGGTACCGACAGGTTGCTCAACCTTATCGTTTCATTGTGCATAAAGTTATGAGGGAATTCAGTCAAGGTCAGAATATGGCGTATCTGTAGACACACCCCCGCCTCACTTAAAACCTCTAGTGACTCCCCATCCTGCATGAGGGAGCGTAATCATCGACTGACACCAAGTAGCATAACGCAACGGACATAAATATTCCTAGAAAATATTCATATTCATGAAAATCACAAGTGAAATATATTGAGACACAGCTTAGCCTTTTGTTAATCACCCTGTCATCTCAGATTTTCAAAATATGCTTTACAGCCAAAGCTAGACAAGCATTTGTGTAAGTTTATCGATAGCCTAGCATAGCATTTTGGCCAGCTAGCAGCAGGTGACTTGGTCACGGAAATCAGAAAAGCAATCAAATTAAATTGTTTACCTTTGATGAGCTTGGATGTTTTCATTCACGAGACTCCCAGTTAGATAGCCAATGTTCCTTTTTTCCCAAAATATTATTTTTGTTGGCGAAATAGCTGAAATTGTAATCACGAAAACTCCGAAAAATATTCAAAATTAGCTCCATAATATCGACAGAAACATGGCAAACGTTGTTTATAATCAAGCCTCTGTAAAACAGTAAGTGCACAGTTTTACTGTAGAAATGCTAGTGTTTTTTTTTACTGTAAATATTTTGTATAGCTGTGTACGTAACCTCAGACGTCTTACCTGGACATATTGGTATCTTTGCTCTTTTACCCGTTCACTGTTTCTCTCAAACAGTACAGTGTATAACTGTTTCATTGTAACTTGGTGTTTCTTTAGGACACGAGCAATAGTTGTTGTGCTGACAGAATTAACATTTTCAAATATATCATTATCAGCCAGCACTCTATCTTGAATCTCCCGCAGTTTTATTGCATTGTTGACAACAACCATGTCAACAATAGCATTTTCCTGCGCATCTGAAAATATTTTTCCTCTTCCCCCTGTTGGGGGCAGCCTTTGGGTCCTGTTGTAAAAATATATTTTACAGTCAAACTTACTGTAATATATATCTGTGTAAATATTCTATAATTGCAATACAAAATAGATTCCTGTAATGTTTTCATTTACTGTAAGGATGTAACTCTCACCTGTTTGTATGATGGAAAATTCGCATTACAGATGCCACTGTGGATCTTTGCAGATTGGGTTGCACCCTCAACCCTGCCTCTCTCAATGAGAGACCATGGTTCACGACA